>NW_023425584.1:14569132-15079132 GCF_014108245.1 Pipistrellus kuhlii
CCTTCTAGTCTTTTAAAGGGCACCTAGGTCAACACACTCATTTCTATACTGAGCCCCAGAGAACAAGGTGATGTGGTTCATGGCTGCCTCGGCATCCAGTTCCCTGACACTCATGCTAGGGCGTTCTGCACGGCCCACAATTTATCCAACTGGCTAACAGACAGTAGGAATAGATTCAAATCTCTACTGTACTATGTTAGAGCTGTGAGATCTCAAATCAAGTCACTGAGGCTCTCCCCTGCCTTGTGAAGTTGGTATCATAACAGTGCCTATCTGCATAAGGATTAGGTTTGATAATGCTTATTAATTGCAATAGCATAGTGCCTGACACAAAATGAGCCTTCAATAACTGATGATAATGATGGTAGCAAATACTCCTCAGAAAGCACTTCTATGTGCCAAGCTCCATTTCAAGCACTTTGCACTCATTACCTCATTTACATTTTACATCCATCCTATGAATAGGTAGGTATTGTTATTACTCCCAAGAGATTGCAGTGCAGAGAGGTTGAGAAACTTGCCAAAGTGGCAGAAAGCAAGTTTGTAGCTAGAACATCTGTCTCTGGAGTCTGAGCCCTTGACCACTACGCTGTGGTGTAGGCTGGCTTGTGACTTTCTGTTGACAACTTTTGTGTCTTCCTCTGCATCAGAGGCTGCTATAAATGCTTATCAGGAATTAGCTGACAGTTATCACACCAACCTATGACCTAGATATTAATAGTAAGTTTATATTAAATGTTCACGTTAACAGAACAAGATGATAAAACAGAAGGTGGAGACAGTGGAAAGACAGAAATCATCAGTTCCGGGGCAAGGAGCAGTGAGAGAAGGACTGGACATTCAGAACCACCAGGAAACTACTCGAGGCAGGACATGTCTGTGGATTCCTCAGGTGGAAAGACATTTGTGATTGGATAACATAGGTGGGCAATAAAGACAATGGACGATTTGGGCAGCTTCAGAGTTTAGTTGAGGAGCCAGACCATTGTGGCAATTAGGGGGAGGGGTACAGTGTGGTGGAACGGCTCGGGCTAATAAGCCAAGCACAGTTCTTTTACTTACTCATTGTGTATCTTCCAGGAAGTCAACCACTTCTCTGAGCCCTGTGTTTCCATTTATTACCATGGAGATAATAAAAAATCGCTAATCTTAGAGTTGTTTTGACATTTATATGGGATATTTTAAATACCAAGCACAGTGACCAGCACAGAACAGACATATAATAAATATTAGTCCCTCTGTACAGCACAGATTGTGATGAACTAGGATGGACTGATTTATAGGTGTTTACAATATAAGTAAACCGCACACTCCCCCACATGGGAGAAAACTGAGCAGAAGAGTGTAACCTTGCTCTCCTGCCTCGAAAGGAACACCACAATATCCTGTTAGAGCAGAGGAGGACAACCTCATTTTTCTTCAGACTTACATCTGGGACAAAGAAAACTTAGTTGGATGTTTGTCCAGATGGTTATAACAAAAGGATTCTTCCAGCATACATCCTTAGGGATAGTATGGAATGCAAGCCAGACGACAAGAACATTCTGGATATCCAATCTTGGGTACATTGCCAAGTCCTCACAAATACAGTCAGATGACATCATTCTCTTGGTTTATTATTACTCAGAGGGTTTGACTATAGAGTGAGCCTTCCCAAGTCCCAAACTATTGAATACTCCAGATGTACAGAATGATCACTCTTTCCTATTGGCAATATTTTTAAGTCCCTGCCGAAAACGCCGGGCTATCATCTCATTGTTTTCCTTTGCTCTCTCAACCCCACATGCTCCAATGTAACACGGGTTAATACCTCCTTCATTTTTAAGATCTTCCTGGTCAGGAAATTATTATTTGTGGAATAGAATTATAACTCTAAAAGGATATGCTTTACACTGTGATGGATGGGAACATATGCTCTGAAGTTTCAGGGAAAGATCAATTTTCTGACAATTCAGCTCTATTTGCACAAATGCATTACTGTTATAAAGCACCAATTATGGCTAATAAAGGCATCATTCTCACCCCAGTAAGTACTTGGTTTGGTAAAGCTCTGAGAACTCTCAACTTTGGCAATCAATTTCCTTAACTATGGGAAATAGCCTATTTCATATAGATTATTACTTTAATGTCGTATTACTCCCTAAGTTCACACACTCTCAGAATGAATTGTCTCTCAATTTACATTTACATGGACCTCTCATTATTAGGCTGGCCAGATTAAACGCACTTCAGGAGCCACATTAGTATTATATCACATTTATCAGCGTTTTAGTTCATATTCATCACAATCACTGCTAAGTCTTTCAGGTTCTATAAATTAACTTCATGCCAACCTAGGTAAAAATAACAAAAATAGCCTCAAATAGGGAGTTCATGGCATACAGGATTTTCAGCGCAGCTCCAATGGGAAGGTAAGGCATTCTATTCTGTTTTTTTGGGTCCTATGACCCAACCATCTCACCAGCTACAACCTGGGAGAATTTCAGAATGTCTTCTAATACCTCAGCTCCTACCTTCAACCAGTACATGGTCAGATGTGTCAACAACATCCCTTTAAATGGCTTTTGAATTTTTATTGTCCATTCTCCTATCCGGCCTTCAGGCTTCCCTTATTTAATATGGTAATTGAGAAGCTTTTCCATTTTACAAGTTTGTAAACCTCAAAATAAAAACACCACAGAACATGAACATCAACAACTGGCAATTATGGGCACAAAAACTTAAGAACATGTGGACCCAGGATTTGGTCTTCAGAGCCCTAAACTCTGAGAAAATTTCCCCATTATATTGCATCTTCTCCTGAGCAAGCATGTAGACCACAAATCTGATCACATCTCTCATCTGATAAAAACGCTTCTCTGAATTCTCTTTGACTATAAAGAAAGTAAGTCCAAGTTCAAAAAGTGTCTACTGCATCTGATTCATAAACAGAAGCTAATGTGCTCCCCTAGTCCAGAGCATATTACCTTGAACCCCTACAATCCCATGGACACTGACCCGTATCCTCTTCCAAATTTCAAGTTGTAATACCAAAGTCTTTCTCTGTTTTTCAATAAATTAAACTATTTTTTTCTTCTCAAGAAAGAAATGTGTAAAATCAGATAGTTTCCTAGTTTTAACAACCAGCACTAGAGTGAACCATTCTGAGGCCTGAATCAGTGTCTCTGACCTCGGTTTACAGGGTCCTAATTAAGTCCTAATTAAACACCATGTAACCCTTCCATTAATGATGAATAAAGGCACTCAGAGAAAAATGCAGCCCTTGCTCTTCTCCAAGTTCACTCTGCCTGGGAAACGCATGCAAAAATGATTATCCGGAGCGATAAGTATAATAACAGATGCAGAAAAGGAGCTGAGGGACCCCAGGAAAGGTCTTGTGAGGCAGGGAGGACAGGAAAAGCAGCTTAAGCAGAAGTTACTGCCCAGGCCAGGGAGTGTGACCACTCATAGCATGTTAAGGATAAAAAGAACCTTGATTAATCAGAAAAGGCCAATATCCACTCTCCTATGTGGGAATGTCACTTAAATACCTGACTGCTCATTGCTTTATCAAACAAGATTTTTTTTTTGGTCAATCTAATTAGACTTTTGACATCACAAGAAAGGACTCTAATGACAGCTGATTGGTGCCCTCTACACCCACACTAATTAATGCATTACTTAGCTTGCTAGAATGGCCAGGAAATCTCTAGGAAAAACACAACACAAAAAAAACACACTGAAGTTATTTATTATTTCTGAAGTTATTATTATATCATAATAACTTCAGAAATAATTTTGCCAAGACTTTCTTTTAATTTGAACTTCAACCAGTAAATATTCAATCAGTAGAGTGGCCCTAAGTACCAACAGCAAATTTCCTTCAAAGCAGCATAAACATTAAGTTCTTAAAAAATGAAGCATGGCTCTGTTCCTCTTATTTCCTCTCATCCGATGGTGGCAAAGAAAATGCCCTCCCAAAAAAATCAAGGAGACTCCTGATTAATCGTAATAATGGGCTACCAGGTACAAACTCTTAAAATACTTAGGTAATCCCCAAAGTCTAATTTCCTCTCCATGTTCCAACCCTCTACCTCACAAATCCTTTCGTAAGCATTACTAAAATTAGGGAAAACTTAACCCTTTGAATTTATCCCATATTTCCTCCTGCATCATTTTCTCAAAGTGCTTGTATGCTACAGGAAACAGAATAGTTATCAGAATGAGCAACCAAATACTGAGGGTCGTATAGAAGATGATGCCTCTAAACTAGATAACCAGCCCCCGAGGAACTGTCAGGAGACAGAAGTCCATCCTCCCATGTCATTTGAACAATTTTTTTTTTTTAACCAAGACACCAGGTTGCCAATCATTTTGAATCCTACGATAGCTGCTTTTCTACGTTCCTCCTCGCCACACAGGTCCCTTCCCCACAAGGAGAGGTAAAGAAACTTGTGTGGTTTTACTTACGATTGTGAAGTTCATGACTTTGAGAATCCAGATGGTCATGGCCAAGTTGACCAGTATTAAAATCATCAGCAGCAGGACGAAGAAATACAGGCATCTTTTCCGCCAGCCGTAAATCCCCACTTTGTACACCTGTGGCCCCTCGGAGCTGGGCATGGTGCTCCGGTGGTGTGTGTACTGTTCCTGAGGCATCTGAAACAAACGAAGCGAGAGAGAAGCACTCACATTAAACTGCTGAGAGAGGGATGGGGGGGAAGAAAGGGGAGGAAAAAAATCAACTGATGGAGAGATATGGCTGGCTGCTGTCCGTACATTTCCATCCTCTGGACACTCTAAAAGTCTGCTTCCTCTGGACAAAAGTGGCTCCTCTGGACGTTTGCTTCGCCCAGCCCTCTCTGTTCACGCAGCCATCTCTCATGATGTGTGTAGACTTCCCCATCCACACGTATCCTTGGAGGGAAGGGACCCCAGGAAGCCATTCCCAAAGGTCTCTAAGAATCCAACATCTTTGTGAGGAAGACACTTAAGATCTATTGAAGTCCTAGGGGTCAATTTGGAATTCATCTGAGGAAATGAAATAACCCCAGCAGTTTACTGCAGTGCTATGATATTAACATTCAGGTAATTTATTTGGGGGATAATGACCTAAAATGCAATCATTCTTTAAAAAAAAATTTTTAAACTGATATCAGAGAGAAAGGGAGAGGGAAAAAGAGGGATAGAAACATCAAGGATGAGAAAGAATCATCAACTGGTGCCCCTCCAGCATAGCCCCTACTGAGAATTGAGTCTGAAACCCCGGCATGTGCCCTTGACCAGAATCCAACCCAGGATCCAGCTGACACTATCCCCTGTGCTAGACCAGCTAGGGCTCAAATGCAATCATTCTTAATTACCAGAAAGTCAGTGGCAAAAGTAACAATTTTGATAATCTCTCTATTCCAAAATTCAAAGGAGTGTTGAATGGCACTCAAATTAAACCTCACCTGACCCAGGAATATTTAACAATATGTAATAGCCTGTGCTTACATGCTTCCCTTGACAGAGAACTCACTACCATTAAATTTAGTCTTTAGGAGTCAGACAATTCTAATTTGTATCAATCAATTCATTTATTTAATAAACACAAAAGTAGTTCAAAGTCAAATAAAGTGTACACATGTCTACCAGGAGCTTGCAGGCTAATGGAAGAAATGAACTAGTTAAACAGTGATCACAGCAGAGTGAGATAAGTCAGAACAATATTTGCCAATAGTAATATCCCAACCTCCTTTAAAGTAAGGATGCTTTTCCAAATCTCTGCTATTGACACAAATTATCTTTTTACCAGCACTACTAGTTAGGTACCAACACAAATCTGAGTAAAATGATCACTTCTATAAAATGATAAAACCAAACCAAAGTTTAAATTAAATCTAAACAAAGCCACCAACATTTATCATTCAAAATGGGAAAGAACAGACTAATATAAGGGAAGGTGATTTGCTAAAACTAAAGTGCATAGTGTAATACCACGGACTCCAGCACAGCATCTAATGAGCACATCATCCCCCTGGCCATGAACCATCCCTCAGAACCTCTACTGAGTTTCTCCATTCAAATTACCACACAATCTTTATCTGGGGATTATTACTCCATTTGGTCCTCAGGTAGGCACACTTCATTCCCTAAGAATAAGACCTCCATGATTATTTTCATCTTACTCAACCGCCGCAATTAAATTAGAGGCATGTGGTACCAGAGTGACCATGGTGACAAAGCGTGGGCCCCAAAATCACATCCTTGGTTATTAGGTCATTTTCCAGATAGTGCAGAATATGATTACTTTAGATAATCATTAAAATGGATGTGTAAAACCACCCCTCTTTACCCCCTAGAACTCCAGGCCTTGAGGCATTCCACTTGAAAAACCAAGCAAATTTTTACTTACAGTTCTCTGACTTCTGTCTCATTTCTGAACATGACCCTAACACTGAAACCAGGCCCTAGTATGAGGCTATGTTTAAATATATATGCCTGGACTGAATAAGTGAAGAAATAAATGTACTATAAATGATGAATGAGTCAATGGTTTCCCACCCACTGTGACATCCGCTGCTGTTTGGGGATGCACAAAAGTTGAAGCCAAACACCAGGGAAGTTCTTATTTGTATCTTTGCAAACTTCCTCTGGAGGCTCCCAAAGCATGGTTTCCCAACTCAGCTGTGAAGTTCATGCTGCATGAAAATCTCTATTTAGTAACTCAGCTCCTACAATTCTTTAGGTCAAGGTCGTATTAGGACAACATAGGAACACAAAATCATCACTTACTGGCCCTTTTACAAAGTTCAATAAGAGGGGGAAAATGCCATATGAGTCTGAAGGAAATTAAGTCTTGATTTTCTATGAAATTATATTCCATAAATTAAGGAAATGATCACAGATTCTTGGAATCATATCTGAAATGTTCTTTGATTCCAATCAACTAAGTTTATGAATAACCTGGTTTAAAAGTAGAGAATCTGACCCACTTGTGCATGGCTACACGGTATGTCTCACAAGAATAACAATCCCTGATTCTTGTGGGTATGGTGAATAGCAAGAAATTCTTCACTCATGAGTGTCCAGAAGCTAGACGTATCCCCCACACCAGCTGTCTTTCCTCTGACACTTGCCCCAACCAATGAGAGAATGACATAGCTTAGCTATAAAACAGAAATGCCGTGTTCAATAAATATCTATAAGAGACTGGGGAGAGGGACAGCCCACTTCTACTTTTTTTTTTTTTTTCATACACAGGTTGTTAGAACTTGTCAGAATTCAGTGATTATTTCCACTATGGGTTCTCAATTCTGATGCCCACCAGAGACCACTGAGGAGATAACCAAAATCTCTATGCTCAAGTCAATTAAATAACAGTCACAATGGTCAGCATTTTAAAAACTTCCCAAATGATCCTAAAGTGTAGACAAGGTTGCTTACCACTGGTGTAGAATAATGTCTCTCAGTGCAGCAGGATTCAAAAGAAACTTTGAACAAATTCAAAATCTGAGCTCTGTGATGGAATTAGCACTGTTAAAAAGTTTCCCAGGTCATTTCAAGTGTTTGGGATTTTTGTAAAATAAAAAAAATAAAAAATGGCCTTCTTTTATTCCCCACAGTCCAACCATTTTGAGAAAAAAAAATCTTAAAACAAACTCTACTCTAACACATAAAACAGCAAAAGAGCAAGGATGAGGGATGACCCACTCTTGAAGCACCTCTGCAGAACCCTTGGACTCCTAGAAACCACTGATGTTGCTGACACATTTACTGACTTGCGAAGGTAGCTCCCTTTCAAGTCACTAAGCGAATTATAAGCTGAGCAGGGTTCAGAACGCAGATTCTCTGATGCCTGATGCTGTGGTCTTTCCCTATCTTTTGAGGGCTCCTCTTTCTCCAGCACACTCCTTGTCTGCTTACAAGAGCTAAATGAAACAATAAACTCCAGTCTGCAACTCTAAAATTAAGATAGATCACTTGACCCATCAATAGGTTATGGAACAGGGAAGGCAGTGAGCAATTTTCTAAGAATGACTGCAATAAGGAGCCTTGTCAGCCAAACATACTGTAATGGAAACATCTGTTGTCAATAACCCTGCCTGGAAAGGGACAATTTAGATATGCTGAGTACAGTAATTTTTCTAGTAACACACACATACACACACACACACACACACACACACACACACACAACATGTGGTCATGTTAAAAATGTCAGAGGAAAGACAATCTTCAATCTGTATTTCTCTTTGATTCACAAGAAGTTTGCTGTCCAGAGAATGAAGTTGAAGTTTCAGGTCCTCCCTTGCTCAGGCCCTTTTTTGGCCCTGGGAGGGGCTATAATAATGCATTGCCAGCATTATACTTTTAATTTTTGTTGTTGTTGTTAATCCTCACCTGAGGATATTTTTTCCCATTAATTTTTTTAGACAGATGAAAGAGAAGGAGGGGAGAGGGAGATAAAGAGAGAAGGAGAAAAAGACACACACACACACACACACACACACACACACAGAGAAAAACATTGATATGAGAGCCAAAGCAGCTACGGTAGACCCTTCTTCAACTTCCTTTTATGTTGTCTGACTTTGGACGAATTGCATGCTTTCTGGAGGTCTAACTAACAGGAAATTAAATTAGGGGTTCAAATAGTTTGGGTGCAATGGTATATATATATATATATATATATATATATATATATATATATATATATATATATATATATATATATATGGTTTGCAGACACTTCCCTGTAGAAGTACATTATTGCAAGCTCCCTGGTATAGAAGTGTCTTTCAGGAATTATTTCACCCTTGGTGCCAACTCACCAAGCATGGTGTAATGAAGGTGCAGGACCAAAAGACACATTGCTATATAAACATCTCCTATAGTGGCCAGCTCCAGAAATAGGTGGGTAGTAGAAAAGTCAAAAGCTTGTCATGTAAAATTTCAAAAGCAGGATTCAATCCTCAGTGACACCTAGTCAAAACAGAAATTCTCTCCTGTCAAGGTTATACTCAATTCAGCATATCCCATATAATAAAGATGTAATATGCAAATGGTTGTTACACCATGAAATGTAACAAATGACCTTGGATCATGGGTCAGCAAGAGGGTGGAGCAGTTAGCTACAAGTGGGTGGCAAAGAGCTACAGGAGTGGGCAAGGCAGCAAGCTATGAGGAAGGCTGAAGGGGGGAGCTACAGGAGGGCAGGGCAACAGCTATAGAGCTACTGGTGAGCTACTGGTGCACTGATTCACGCACAGGGCTACTAGTATAATTATAAATCACCGCACCATTTTTCTTTTCTTTTTTAAAATGGGACACAGAAAATAGAATTAATCAAAATTCTTGTGTTTGCAGGTTATGTGCACTGTGTCTCTATTTTGTATGTAAAGTTGAGTGCTTTATGTATCACGACCATCTACATTTTAAAAAGGAAGTTCTATTGAAATGATCAATTTCAATAAACAATGATCTTTTCCATTGTCTGTACAGAATGTGATAGTGCCCAATAGCTGTCATATGAAGAGACTAAGCAACCAAAAACTGTAGAAAAAGTATGTCAGTTAATTATTAATATTATTTTTTCTGGATTTTATGATATGCCATCTTCTATAATTAATAATTTAAATTTCTTTCTCATTCCAAATAAATATTCATGTGTTTAACTTAAGATTGTACTTCTAATTCTTCAGGTTTCTTTCCCCTTAAAACAGCCCTGTATGTTGTTTAAGCTTCAGACCTCACAAAACCTGGATCCCCCTCTGGCCCCTCCACAAGGAACCCCAAGCATACACTGAAACCTCAGTGTAACACCACCACTGCCCAGCACTGCCTAGCTGAGCTGGATGGGAGGCTGGAAATGAAAACTCCAAGGTAGAAATGCAGCAAAAATGTGAAAGATGGCCAAGTGATTTTCCAGTGCAAGTGACTTTCAGACTTTGGAATGTATAAGCAACACTCCAGGGTATTGATTAAATGCAGACTCCTAGGCATCGCACCAAAAGATTCTAATTTAGTAAGTCTGGGTGCACCTCAAAAACCTCTATTTTTAACAAGCACCAGAAGTGATCCTGATAATAATGGCCCAGACAGTATGCTTCCAGAACACGAATTTAGATCCATTACAGAAAAGTACCCTGGCCCATTTTTGCCTATACTTCTGTTATTTTTCACTGGGTGACCCATCTTCTTCCCATATATACTTGGCCTTCTTTCAGATTTTTGCTGCATTTCTACCCTGGAGTTTTCATTTCCATCCTCCCCTTTCAGTAATATATTGAATATTATGCTCTTTGCAGCCTTTGGTATCTTGGTTTTTTCAATGTGAACAGATCTTTCCTGCCATTAAAAAGATCTTAACTTACCTTTATTACCCTCTCTACCTCTTACTTACTTTTACTCTCATTGATGCCCTAGCAATCTCTAAAAATTTCATATTCTCATCCATCCACATAAATTAACCACTAAAAATCACTAGTGATGACCCTGATCAGAATTCAATGAACTTTTCTTAATGTCCATTTTTCTTGGACTTTCTGTAGTTTGTAAAAAAAATATATATATTGGTTTCAGAGAGCAAGGGAGAGGGAGAGAGAGAGAAACATTAACGATTAGAGAATCATTGATAGGATGCCTCCTCCATGCCCCATACCCATATTGGGGATTGAGCCCACAACTTGGGCATGTGCCCTTGACCATAATTGAACCTGGGACCCCCAGTCTGAAGGCCAATGCTGTATCCACTGAGCCAAACCAGCAAGGGCCTTTCTGAAGTATTGGATCTTGCCAACTTCTCCCTTCCATCTGGAAAGTTTGTCTTTTGGCATTGATGACAATGCAGGTCCATGGTTTCTTATTTATTTCAGTGATTACTATCTGCTTTTCCAACCTCTCCTCCCTGCCTCTTTCTTCCAAGTTCACATTAAGACTTAGTGTTATCTCTCATCTCGGAGACAATGTTCAGGGCCATGGTTTCATTGTGTGCTTCTATTGATAACGAAACTCATCTTACCATCTGAATTCTCATTTCCATCTCAAACTGGACCTGTCTAAATATCTCTCATCCATATACTCCCTCATCAAATAATTACTGATCATTGGTCAAATTCTACTTATTGGGCAAAGGGTCTCAAGATATCACAAATAATTAGAATTACACTGCATTTATGAAGCTCATAGCCATGGCAGTGGGGGGGAAATTAATAGTAAATGCATAGAGACCACATGAATGCTGTGAAGTGTTTTCACTGCAATATATCCGATAATGTTAAAGAGAACATCAGAGGATGAAAGATATTTTATAGACTCATCAACAGAGAACTCTCTGAGGATGTAACATTTAAGCTGAGACTTGAAGGATAAAAAAAAGACATTGAGGTGAAGGCTGGGATGAAAACAAATTCCAGACAGAGGAAATAAAGCAAAGTCCCCATTGTGGACAAGGTCTGTGTGACTGTCTGTGGTGAGTAAAGTGGAAACGGGCATGAGATGAGGCTGAAAAAGTTGGCTTGGAGCGAGATGATGCTGGATCTTTGAGACCAGGGTACAAAGACAGAACCAGTTTTTGAAAAGTTTATGAAAATCCTTGGCAGAATTTGAAACAAGGGAGTGATAACCTGATTTATAATAGCAACAGCACCTGGACCAGAACAGGTGAGAAATAAATATATGTTGTTTAATGGCATTCAGTAGACTTTTTCTACACCGATTTTTCTATTCCTCTACACCGATCATACATTAAAACACTCCCAAAAGTTAAAAAATTCGGCAAAATTATTCTTAACCAGTATAACATGCCCTTGTAAGAGGCCTACTTGCATCTGTGGGGATTTATCAGACATGTGGATATTAAAAAGGAGTCCATCTACTCAAACACAGTCTTTTCTTGAGAATGATAAGACAGAAAGTGCTTTCCATCAGATTTTGGGAATAATTTTACATTGTTACCCAACATATTTTACAGTCACATAGTCATCTCTCTGAATATATCCCAAAATTTACTAAGTATTTAGAACTTCTCTGAACACCAGGAGCACCTAAAAATGGTATGTATGAATATCTATCTTTCATCCATCTATCTATCTATCTATCTATCTATTCATCTATCTTCTATTTATCTATCTATCTATCTATCTATTCATCTATCTTCTATTTATCTATCATCTATCTATCTATCTATCTATCTATCTATCTATCTTCTATCTATCTACCTTAGTATATACTCTTGTTCAATAAATGAATAAAAATCAGGCCACTGCTGAACAGCAAAGCATATACTCCAGCAATAAGTAAACAGCTGTGAGATGAGAATCAAAGGAATGACAGCTTACACAACTCTCTCTTCAAAGGCACATGCGATCATACCGATGTTAAGGCTTAAATCCAAAGCATTACTCTACTCTTTCATGAGGCTATTTTCAGAGTTCACCTGTTTATCACCAAATCCAGTTGACTTAAAGATAATTTGTTTCTCCTACACAAAATGCAATAGCATTATATTTTTCAAAGAAGGAATATAATGAAACTTACTGTTGCTTTGCTATTAAGTAGGGAACAAATACCAATAGTTCAAGTCAATTTCATAATAAACTCCACCTATAACAAATAGTTGCCAAATATAATAGATGTGAGGTTTCAAAAAAAAAAGTCATTCTGATGGGTGTACTATTAAAATATGATTTTGAGAGCCATAAATTCATTCAAATGTTCAAACCTGGGATCACATACCATTATGGAATCAAGGCCTAAGGCTAGCTTAATGTGAGAGCTTCAAGGAGAAGACCCACTCTGATGAACTGGACTTGTGAAGAACCTCCTTTTAGTCTGTGTGGCCTTGTTTCACCTCAGCCACTGCAACCACCACCCACCCCTTAGTGACTTTCTTATGCCTATGCAAGTTTTTCCTTATCAAAACCCAATATCAGTCATAGGAGCCACCAGAGGGATCTGCACAAATCTCACGATCATGTGAAGTTATCACCAGAATCCTTGAATTAGGCCCACCCTCAGTGGTCCCGGACCCTGTGGCTGTTGCTCCTCTAATGAAGGAAGCTGCATTACACATCTCGCTTAAGGCTCACCTACACTGAGCTTCAAAATGATGAGCACCATGTCTTTGACCCGTCTTTGAAATCCTAATGCAGAAACTGGCTTGATCTTACTTAAGTCATCATATATTTTTATACAGTGTGGGTTCCCTTCCTTAGGCTGGTTGGCACCAAATAGCAACTAGAAAACCTTGTATTGCCCCCTTTCCTACATTTCACCAGTTGACGTAAAAATGATGGAAGGTCTTTGGCAGAAACATACATGCTGTGATACTTGGTACAGCTGAGCACACATGCTAGAATGATACTGTTAGAAGCCGTCCCTTTGTGTCTGCACTCAGTGTTTTTGTTTCTGCATCGTTCTTCTTCGGGACAATGAATGTTTTCCTCTTAATCCTCCAAAATAAGAGATATCTGGAAAAACAGTTCCAGCATGTATTATCAACATGTGTAAGAATGTGTTATGTTTTGAGGGATATTTTAAAAAGTAATCAGTATGCTTCTAAAGACACATCAAGGCCATCAAGTTTCCTGATGTTCTTTGGGGCCTGTAATATTGTTTGGGCCAAGATCCACTCTTCAAATTGGGTAGAACTGAAGCAAGGAAGTACTGACAGGCATTTGACTAATGCTTACTTGCCTCTTTTACCCATTAGGCTTCACAATCCTTTTCCATAAGGGAATTTATGGGAGTGCCAATGAGTGTAATTCTATGTACAGTTACATAGTAACATGAAAATGCACCTGGCCTTCAGGAAAATCTCCAATATTTCAACAGAAAAAATTATTTTGGACACCTACCACGTGCCAGGTACCATAGTATATCCTGGCAATACTTAGGTCTTTCCATGGATGAATAGGATATTTCTACCCTCATCAAGCCTGTGTTTAATAAGAGATATGAACAATAAATGTATAAATGGAAGAAACAATTAGAACTACAGTGAGTGATCGGGAAGGAAACAAAGAAGGTTTTGTGACAGAGAACGAAGGGCAACCCAATCTGGTCACAAAAGGCCATTCTAACCAAGTGACAATTTAGGTGATGCCTTGGGGTGGAATGAGTTTTCCAACAGAGGATAGACACAGCCAGTATTTGGCCTTAAAATAATGCTCAGGTTAAGCAGGATGGCTGGCAAGGATGGCTCTGAATGAGTCCAGAGGAAAGGATACAGGATGTTTATAGACAGACTGCAGACCAATGATACCAAACCTTATAAGTGATGGCAAGGAGTAAAGAATTAATACTGCCAGACTAATAATAACTATGTACCTTATTTATAAATAAGACATGTAATACCAATCAAGTAAGCTAGAGTTTATTGACAATGACGTATGTTAAATTTTCCAATGCATTTAAAAGCAAGTATGAATTAGATCACTGTATATGATTGAAACCAGTTCACATAAATAGCAGGCACAAGTTCCTTCACAGGGTCATTACAGTTTCTAGAGTTTGTTGTGGAGTCTGAGTCACTTTGGATTATCTTGGCATATAAATAGTTTTCCATTAGCCGTGTTAATTTTGAGGTCTTTGATTTAAAACTATCCGCCTTCAAGAGTTGTTTTCATTCAGCCATCCATATAAAGCATTAGTCTTGGATTGCTGATGTTTGGCACAATTTATACAATTGTAACAAACTCATTACTTGTAGTTTTGATAGAATAATCAACAACCGTTTTTGTAAAATTCATAAAGAAAAGTAAATGCCTGTTTATGGGAAATGATCCAGAAATGGCATGTTCTATTTAAACAAACATTGGGATTTAAAAGTTAGCTATTTCTTATTTTATTTTGCTAATAATTTTTATATGCAAGTGTTGAAGAATTTTCACTGAAAAAATTAGACAATTGCATGTATTTAAAAGAACCAAAGAGCGTACAGTTAAGAACATTCCTTTTTCATCCACACGTTAAGCCCTCCTCCCAAAAGGCAACTACCAGCAGCTTTTTTCTTATCCTTACAGAAATGCTAAGTACACACCGTGGCCTAATTCAATATACACATTCAGTGCGTGCACCCATGTTTAAATTTTCCTTTTTACACAAACAAGAGCATATTTTATGCTCTTTATTCTTCCAAATCTAACTTGGCCCACTTACCAACATAGTTTAGTGATAGTCCCTTAAAAACCTACAGAAATATACTTTTAAGTTAGTTTGAAATTGTCTGGATACATGATATTTAACTTAACCAACTCCTTAATGATGAATATTGATGTTGTTTACAGTAATTTTCTGTTACCAATGTTTGTTCAAAGGGATAAATATTTATCAGGTATTACCTTGTTCTGGCACTAGGCGTTTGGCAGTGAAAAGACAGATTCCTGACTCGTGGACCTTATATTCAAGTGGAGGATATGATAAACAAGCAAACAAGCAGACATAACTTTCTATACCTACTCTTGGGAGTAAGTTTTATGAAGATAAAAGTAAAGCTGGGCCGAGATCGGTTTGGCTCAGTGGATAGAGCGTCAGCCTGTGGACTGAAGGGTCCCAGGTTCCATTCTGGTCAAGGGCATGTATCTTGGTTGCGGGCACACTCCCAGAGGGGGTGTACAGGAGGCAGCTGATGGATGTTTCTCTCTCATCGATGTTTCTAGCTCTCTATCCCTCTCCCATCCTCTCTGCAAAAAAAAAAAAATCAATAAAAATATATTTAAAAAAAATTAAAGCTGGGAAAAGGGACAGACAGATGGTGGGATGGGCGGAGGGGTTGCTCCTGTCCACAGGACCGTCAGGGTAACTCTCTCTGTAGTAGAGAGATTTGAGGGGAAAACAACAACAATACCCAAAACCACAAACAAGCAAGAGAGTAAAACATGAGGATGTAGGGAGAGAGAACTCCAGTCAGAAGAAACAGTAACTGCGGGGTAAAGGCCCTAGTGGGGAGGGGCTCATTGGGCATGTTTAAAGTTCAGTGTGGCTAGGGGGCGAGTATATGAAAATGAGCTGGAAGAGCAGGCAGAAGGGTTGCATATGTGCTCTTAGAAGCCACAGGAAGGATACTGATTGTAAGAGTAACTTCCAGAGAACTGGGCACAGGCGTGAGATGATGAGTTTGTCACTTTGGGATCATTCCAGCTGCCTCTCTAAAGAACAGACTGCAGGGGACGAGGGTGCAGGTGGAGAAACCAGGGGTCTGTAAGTACTACTCTTGCCCAGAGAGAATAGCCCAGACCAGGGTAGAGGTGAGGGAGAAGGTGTTGAATTGCCCTATTAGAAATCTATTTGGAAGGTAGAGCTAACAGGATTTTACTGCTGCCCCAGGACATAGAGTGAATGCAAGAAAAGGACAGGAGTCAAGGAGAATGCCAAGGTTCTGGCTGAGCAGCGAGGTGAGCGATGCTGCCATTCATCAGGATGGGCGGCATAGGAGATAAGTAGGCTCTGGGGCAGGAGGCAAACGGAGTGTGCAGAGGAAGATAGCTCCGTTTCGTCACATTGATTTAGAAATGCATAGAAGAATCCACCAGGGTGGTGTCACAAAGCCACTTCAAAGTACTACTGGAATTCAGCGGGAAGATGGGGCATAGAGATGAAATGTTTAAGTCTCCTGCATATCGGTATTATTGAAAGCCATAGCAATGGAACATGTATCTTTCACATAGGTCCAAATATACATCTCACAGAAGCCCTGAGAAACTGAATTGCTAGATCTAAGTGCGTGTGTTAGTGCATGTGTGTATATCCATTGCTTTCTATTAAATAAGCAATAATTAGATGTTATTATTAAAGTTATCTTCCAAAGTACAACATCCCTTACATATAAATTTAAAATAGTAATCTTTGCCGAGTCTGCTTTGGCTCAATGGATAGAGCATCAGCCTGCGGACTGAAAGATCCCAGGTTTGATTCCAGTCAAGGGCATGAACCTTGGTTGTGGGCACATCCCCAGTAGGAGGGGTGTGCAAGAGGCAGCTGATGGATGATTCTCTTCCATCGATGTTTCTAACTCTATCCCTCCCTCTTCCTCTCTGTAAAAAATCAGTAAAATATATTTTAAAAAGTTATCTTTGATGAATTGGAAGATATTTCTGCATAACTATAAATATTAATTCTTACTGTTCTAGAGATTTAGATGTGTGAGGTGCCAGTTGAAATAGTTTCAGATAGAAATATAGTTTTGAAACACACATACATATTTGTACTAGTCATTCTCAGATATATGGGCTCAGACTTTTCTGACAACATTCTAGGGGATCAATATGATTAAAAGTATTTCAAAACATTTTTTTTTTTAATTAAGATACTGAGGTCTAAGAAATGAACAAATGTTCTGAAGGATTCCAAACCAGTAAGTTGGTTAGGGTCTGGACTCAAACTCAGGCTCAATTTTCTTTCCATTTCATACAGAATGAGGCAAAGACTTGAATTTCCCTGAATATGATACAAGGTATTTAGAATTACCATCTTGGTATGTATTTTGTGTGTAATGTATGAACACGGCCACCACCTGACAGATTCATGTTTTCCTTCAGACCCTCCCATGGCTCTATTCTAGGCATCTGGAATACAAATGAGCAAAAACACAGATTACACCCTCCCCCTTCCCACATTTTATGGCTGTGGTAGGAGGCAGTGATGAGAGAGGCAGTAACAAAAATGAAAACCATGTTTGAAACTTCTGTTACAGAGAATAGTGCTATGGGGGAAAAACAAGAACAAAAGTGAGAAAGAGAGTGGGGATAACAAGAAAAACAAGAAAAAGGGGGATACGCAGTGCTGTGGGTTGGGGAGCAGAGCAGTTTCAAACGTTAAAAGCATGGGAAAGGCTGTCCTCATGGAGACGCTAATATCTGAGCAATGACTTGAAAGTCACTGAAGATTTGGCTGTGCACAACTCAGGCATCATTTTAAACATAGTCCTTGATGCTGCAAGTTGAAGATCAGAAAAAATATATATAAATTGAATACCCCTGAACAGGAACAATCATTTCAAAAACCTGACCACAAAATGTATTTTAATAGTGTCATTTTCATAAGCAAAGAGCACTGCCTCTCCCCATCATGTCTTTGCCTATGGCCAGCATTCTGTATAGGAGCGGCAGGCCCATTTTAACTAGCCATCTCTGTGTTGTACAAGGTCCAAGCTTCTTAAATCCCCATAAATGATTCTACCCAGAACAGATAATGACCCTCCCTGTCAAGCCAGTCACCACAGCTCTTCTGTGATTTGGGGACCAAGCTGTGTAATAAAGTAATGATAAGCATGACTCAAACACATAAAATCAGAGAAGGAGGCACAGAGCTTGAAAGGAGCATGAACAATGCAAAGTTCAAAAACTAACAGCTGAGAAAGCCCGATTCAGGGAGCTGACGTGGCTTAACAAGGTCACAGAGTAAAGTAGTGACGAGGCCAAAGAAAGCTACACTGAAAACCAGCATGCTTCCCACAAACTCCACAGTCCAGTCTTTCCCCCTTAAACTGCTATTAGACATCATTTTAATCAAACACCGTACATAGGCTTTCTGAACAACACCCAAAGGCAAACCACAACAAAACCATCAGCTTCCTAACCCAAAGGAAGCACACAAAACCAATGACCATCACTTGAGTAATGGTTACTATGTGCCAGGCACTCTGCTAAATGCTTTCCTGAACTTGTTTAATCTTCACACACATATATTGATGAGATAGGTATCATCAATACCCTCGATTCACAGGGGAGGCAACTGAGCAGCAGAGAGACTAAGTCACTTAGCTTGTTAAAGAATTTAAACAAAGAGTTTGTTAAATAATCTGGCTGAAAAGCCTGTTCTCTCAGTTCTCGTGTTCAATGCTACCAGATATAGCCATGTGTGTATACGTGGTCAGACAGTAAAATTACTTATTGAAAAATGTTTTTGTAACATTTCAAGCTAGAATTCCTCAAATTGGGTATTAATTTTAAGTTGATTCATCAAATACTTATTGAGCAACTACTAAATTTCAACCAGGGTGCATTCCACCCTCCTCCCCCTCCTTTTCAGGTAATAAACCATTTTTGATATGTCTCTAAAACCCATTAGCTTTTATAACACCATGAAAAACAGCTACAACACATTAGATACCTCCTTTTATAGTGATTCAATAGTTCTATAAAATTAGCATCGACCCAGGAGATGCTCCCTTGACAACTATGTTTGGTAAGGTTCCTTAGCAATTATCTGAGCTCTCAAAAACTTGCAGAGAAATCTACTGTCTAAAAGGAAATGCTCTTCATTTCATTTCTAGTCATGATCATTTGTATTTTTTTTACATCAAAGTATCCAGAAACAAACATGGTGATAATAATACCTAAAAGTTACTACACAGTGTGCTAAGTACTTGGTATCCATTCACATATATGCATCTATAATGGTACTATATGTACCACCCTTGAAATAATTAGGGGGAAAAGGTCACTCAGATGTATACATGCTGCAGTTCAGACCAGAAGGGCTATTGAGAGCTTACTTGTGAAAACACCTACAGATAAGGAAGGTGGGGGTCGATGACACGGGCACAGCCCCTCTCAGAGGAACAGGAGCTGCCCACATCCCACCAACTGCTGCGGCGAGAATCAGTTCAGGAATGCTCATCTTCAGCCTTTTCTGTCATATACCTTTGTACGTAATAGCTCAGTATGTTTAAATACTCTGTAACTAAGTCAATTAAATAGCTACCCCAAATTATGTCTACCGACCAGCCATGGATTGATTGCCAGTTTGTGACCCACCATTGGCATCCTCAGCCTGCAATACACCAGGAGCAGGGTCTTCAATGACAGAAGGGAGACCACAAACCTTACATGATCACGGCCAATGTTTGGAGCTAATGCTTTTCATTACGTGGTAGAAGTAATGCAGCTCAGACTCGGGTCTATGACCAGCACTCGTGACCACTGAGACAAGCAGGAGACTTTGGTAAGCATCTACTAAGCAGTAACAAAGAGAGAAACTGGCAACAGGAAGATAGGATGTAATTAAAAAAAAAAATAGAAGGAAAGAGCTAGACAGAATACAGAACAAGAGAGATGGAAGAAGGGAAGAGCAGGAAGGAAAGGGACAGTGAGGGGTGGTTTCTTGGCCATCTCAGGCTTTAAGCAGTCCGCTTTCATGCCCAGACCCCACACCCAGCCTGAGTCAGGGGAATGGGGAGGTGCGGAATGATTTTCTTGGAGAAAGGAGCTAACCCTGATACTTTCTTACTTGGGCTCAAGGAGAGCAGTTCCAGTGGCTGAATACATGGACCCCTGCAAGGAACTGTGGGGTTTCCAGGAATTCAGAAATGCATTATTTGGAAACCAGGGTGCTCACAGGAGAGTCTGATTTTATCACCCCGGCCAGGAAAAGTGGTTTGAACAAGGAGAGAGTTTCTAATCCCCGGCAATAGAGTCTTTATCAGGAAGCTGTGCTCGCTATTTAATAGGTGCCACTGCATTTATCGGTTCAAGGGAAGAATAAAGCCATCGCTTCCGCGTCCACCCACACACCTGAGCTCCATTAGGATGGCCAGTGGCCAAGATTTCCAAGCAAAGCAATCTCGCAGGATTCACACACGTAGTGAACCGTGGCGACACACACCTCCTCCTGCCCCACAGACCTGTCTGACAGGCAGGCCAGGGCCACTGCTTACATGGCCACCTTTCTAGAAGGCGGCTCACACTTGGCAGCAGGGATTTGAAGCAATAATGAAGAAGACCACCTTTCTGTGTAGCAGCAAAGGTGAAAGAGAGGGGACAGCGGACACTGCAGAGAAATTTGGGCAACGCAGAAAGAAAAAGCAAGCTGGATGAGTCAGTGCGAAATATCCTCTCCTCTAACAATTGTCTCACTTTATCATCTGCCTATTTCATTCTTTGCCTCATGCCATCTTGGTCAATACTGAAGTATAGAAAGCCAAATTACTAAATTCTTCATGCTAAGTGCATTATTACACATACACAATTTCATGACACACTAAGGGGTACATACTATCATGTCCATTTTCAAGATGTTACAACTGTGGCACATGGAGGTGAAGTGACCCGCCCAAGGTCACACAGCTAGGATCACAGCCCAGGCTCAGAGCCAGTTCTCAGGTCACAATATAACCATTATCCTTCTGCTACTAGATTATCCCATTCTCCTTTCTTGCTATCGTCCTCTTCCCCTTTTAGGGGTGTCGAACTCAATCAGAGAAGGGGCCAAAATCTAAAATCCAGCCTAAATCGTGGGCCGAATGGTTTACTGAACAGTCATAAACTGTCATTGTGATGGAAACGCAGCGGAGTGCAGTGATGACAGCGCGGTGCGGGCCATATTGCAAGGCCTGGCGGGACGGATTTGGCCCACGGGCCTTGTGTTTGACACATGTGCCTTAGGTTAACAGATGTATGTTGACTTCTTAGTGAAACAAGGACTGGTCAGATGACTGGAATTGAGTTTAGAGAACTACATTTTTCTCAGGAGGAGGTTAACTAGAATGTGTTCAGAGAAAAAGAAAGAGAATAGCACAGAAAGGGATGAGGGTAGATAAAATAATTCAAGATGCCCAGCTTTGGGAAAGAAAGACTAAGGCATTCATAAAGAAATGGAAGAGCTTTTCTGGCCTGTGTGGCTCGGTAGTTGAGTGTTGACCCAGGAGGTCACAGTTCAATTCTCTGTTAGGACATATGCTTGGGTTGTGAACTCCTTTCCCAGTTGAGAGTGGGGGCAGAAGGCAGCTAATCAATGATTCCCTCTCATCATTGATGTTTCTATGTTCCTATTCCTTTCCCTCTGGCTTTCTCTCTGAAATAAATATATATTTTTAAAAAAGAAATGGAAGAGCCTTAGAATTATAAAAATCATGTATTGTAATAACTAGAAAACACTTACGAGGCATCTGATCCCATTTCACAGATGGGCAAACTGAGATTCAGCTTTCAGTAGATTAAGGATGCATCCCAGCATTCCTAATTACTTCTACCTATATTTCCTTCCCTTCACCTCACTTCTGCACCAACTACCACTACACCCTCAAATGTGGCTTAAGCTACTATGACAATGGCTATGGGTTACAAAGAAAGTATAGAGATACAAATTTTGCCCAATCTGAGGAGGCTTGACTTGAGAAATAACACTCCAAGCTTCCCCCCAGGGCAGGGAGGGTCTCCATCACCACATCTGGCTGGCATCTGTTAGCAATGCTATAAATGGCACCCATGCAGTCTATAATAGTCTAGTCATGACAGTGTTAAACAAACTCAGTTCTATGGACCAGTGTCTGGCTGGCTTCAACAGAATCTCTCAGAGAGCTTTTAAAAATAGAGGGATTCCCCTACTCTAATCTCAGAAAATCTGATTTAAGAAGATTTGAGAAACCATGGAACCAGGTAATTCCCAAGGGCCCTTCTAACAGTATGATTCCATTGCCATGCTACCTCCTCTAGCATGGTGCCAGCTATTACTGAGCCAACACATGTAACATGGGGCTCAGTCCCCAGAGTGGTAGGAGGCAGCCAATCAATGATTCTCTCTCATCATTGATATCTCTCTCTCTCTCTCTCTCTCCCTCCCTCCCTCCCTCCCTCCCTCCCTCCCTCTCCCTTCCTCTCTGAAGTAAATAAATAATATTTTTAAAAGATATAAAAATGGCCAATAGACATATGGAAAAATTCTCAACATCACTAATCATCAGAGACTTGTAAATTAAAGCCACAATGAAATATCACTGCACACCTGTCAGAATGACTATCATCAATAAATCAATAAACAAGTGTAGGTGAGGATGTGGAAAAAGGGAACCCTCATGCCCTGCTGGTAAGAATACAGATTTGTGCAGCTACTGTGGAGTTACCTAAAATAATTAAAAATAAAACTGCCTTATGACCCAGTGATTCCACTTTTGGGAATATAACCAAAGAAATACGAAACACTGATTTGAAAGAATATATGCACCTCTATTTCACTGCAACATTATTACAATAGCCAAGGTTTGGAAGAAGCCCATGTGTCCATCAATAGATGAGTAGATAAAAACAAACAAACAAACAAACAAAAAAAAAAACCCTCTGCAACAGCATAGATGGGCCCAAAAAGCATTATGCTCAGTGAAATAATACAGTCAGAGAAAGACAAGTACCGATGATTTCACTTATATATGGAATCTAATGAACAAAATAAACCAAATAGAAACAGACTGACAGCTATCAGAGGGAAGGTAGTGGCAGGGCTGTGTGAGAAAGGTAAAATGATTAAGAAAACAAACAAAAACCTCATAGACCCAGACAACAGCATGAGGATTTCCAGAGGGGAAGAGGGAGGGGGAGAGATAGAAGAGAGTAGAGTGGGGATAAATAGTGATGGAAGGAGACTTGACTTGGGGTGGTAAATGCACAATTCCGTACGCAGTTGATTTATTATGGAATTTACAACTGACATCTATATGATTTTATCAATCAATGTCACCCCAATAAATTCTATGAACAAGAAAATTGTATAAACAAATCACAGTATAACAGAAATGAATGAATCAGCAATGGAGGGACAGATCTTTTTTTCCAGTCCTGTTAAAAGGAGTCACTATATTACTCAAACTCAAGAAATTCTGAATACAGAGTAGCCAAATTTCTCTCCGATGGCAAAATCCACGATTCTAAGGACTTCCTTATATTATGAAATTATGAAACAAATATTAAACAATTTCATCAACAACATGGAACATGCCATTGGAAGTGGTTTTTAAAAGAAAATAAAAAAATTGAGTTAATTCACTAGCATAAGACATACACAACATTTTGTACTCCCTCTCTGAGGTTTGTCTTCATACTCAAGTGTCCAGGAGCAGGGCCTGGAACCAGCTTTGTCCACTGTGATCATTCACCCAAATCCAGAGGGTCCCTTCACGTGATACCCCCACCCCCACAGGAATATCACCGATGGAACAAATGCGGGTTAAAAATAAGGTCTTAAAAGCCTGGTCCCTCCCTGCTTAGGAAATCTGACCCCTCAGATGATGCCAATCTTACAAAATGTGCTTTCTGATTACTTCCAGAAGGCAGAGCAGGGCAGACTGACCAGGGGGCCTCCTATGAAGAGGGTAAAACCTTTTTCCTCAGAGGCCATGGTTTATCCACACACGTCCAGTCAAACAAATCAGTGCCTACTGCTCTGCGCTGTTTCTAGAATGTGTTTCCTTCCTTTGCACAGATCTCCTCCCTCTGTCCTCACTGCCCAGTGTGTGGTGTGGCCACTCCTGTGTCCCCGCTGCCCACACCTCTGCCCTGGATTTCTTCCCTACCCTCCACTCCGGTGATCTCTGTTCAAGGAGAGCCTCTCTTATTTTCCTCCTATATTGCCAAAAAGGGAAACTATAAAGGTTCTTCCAAGTTTTAGGCATGGCTGCTCGTAATCCTGCTACATGGAGTTGCCTATTCTGTGCGGGGCGTGAGGAGCACTAAATAAATTTAGAGTCTGACATTAGAACTCATGGAGGTTCCTTCTGCGCTGGCAGTGGGCTAGGCCAGGGTTCACGTGGGTTCCTAATCTGTCTTGGCATTTTGCTCGCCCAGTAGGCACTTGAGAAAAACACAGTGTAGTCACTGTCTCTCCTGACTTCTAAAAGCATGCCTTTCTTGTTCTGCGTCCTGCAGTTCCCAAGCCCTTCCCTTCCCAACCCAGCCCAACCCAGCCCAACCCAACCCAAGGAGGAGGCTGATGAAGAAAACAGCTATGCACCATCTTTAGGCTCAAAAATTCTGCTGTCCCATTCCCTCCTCCAAGTGCAAAACCGTGGAGAAAATAAAATTGCTGGCTGAAAATTAAGTTCCATCAATAGGACACAGTGTCTGTCCATTCATCCTGTGTACACACACACACACACACACACACACTCTCTTCGTTTATCCATTAACCTTATTTTGTACTATTAGCTACTTGTTGAGAGATTTTAGAACTAAAGTAAACACACACCTGTTTTTATAGAGGCCCACCCTAATTGGCCTAGCTACTAACCTTCTGCTATTCAAGAAGTATCCAAGAATCCATTCATTCATCTCTTTTCCCAACCGGACTCTTGGCCAAACCCCCGTTGGAAAACACCATTGCTGTCACAGGTTGCCCTGCCAGGAATCACAACTCTGTAGTGAAATTTAGTCGACCTCTTTCTGAGCTGGACCAGTTTCTTAGACACAATTGCATTATTTTGCATATTTTATAACTGTGAAGCACAGAATAAGCTATAGCTTTCCGAAGAGAGTCAACACCTACATTGCATTATAGCTGATAGGTGTCACAAAGATTATTTAAAATTTGATTTTTTTTTAAAAGGCACTCTTTAGTAAGGTGTAAAAGAAAATCAATTGATCATTAAAATAAAACCCACACCATTATGTCTCCATTTTTTAACAGTGATTTTGAGTAAATGACTGTTTTCTGTTACTCTTTAGTGATCTAAATATTTCAGAAAATACAAAAGTATTTTTGAGAGTAAAACTGCCAGTTACTTTTTCAACTCAGAAAAAGTAAAAAAAAAAAAATTATTATACAAATAAATACAAATGTTGATCCAGTATATTTCTAGGCAAATCTATCAATGGGCTCCTTCAATGATTGTCAAAACTTCATCTAATAATAAAAAGACGGCAGGAACGCACAGGCACACACACATCTGCTCCTGCACTCTGCAAGTGTCATCCAAAATAGAAACTTCAAACCCTACTCCCCTCCCGAAAGGAGAGCCATTTTCTGCTACAACACACTCCTCTGAAAACTCTCATGAAGCAAAGCACACAGACAATTTCATTTAAAATGATCGTTCCTGCCAATGAACTGTCCTTCCACACAGCGAAGTTCCAGAAGGCTGGAGCCGGGTGACAATACACACATCACATACTTTTCTTTTTGCACACTGAGTTGCCAGCTAACCCCACCCCCGCTTTCTGAAGTGTCTCAGTGCTGCTGAAAGTCAGATCTTGAAGGAAGTGGGGAAAGAAAAGATTCCAAGTCCACGCCACATGTTTAAGTGATGGAGTTCTAACACACACACACACACACACACACACACACACACACACTCACACGCATGCCCCCTGGGAAGTCAGAGTCCTTGCAAACAAACAGCAGGCTTAGAAAGTGGAGAGAGGCATGGACATGCACGCACCCCGCAGCCCCCTACCTCTCTTGTCTGCTTCCCGGGCAGCTGTGAAATGGCCCTCGGTCCGGAGTGTGCTGAGAGGCTGTGACGGAGACGGCTGGGGCCTGCCGAGTGCGAGCAGGCCCAGCCCGTGTTCAGAAGCTGCCCCAGTCAGATTTTCCAACTGTGGAACTGCAGCCAAGGCCCTGCCCATGCCTGAAGAATTTCCTGAACAGCATTCCCGTTCTCTTGCTGCCTGCTTTGAAACTGTACTCTGTCTGCACTTCAATACGGCTTTGTCAGGCCAACGCGGAGCTACTGGGCTGTCTCCAGCTATCAATGGGAAACATGTGTCCAGCCCGGCCCGGCTCCCCTGCAGCAGCGCCCATGGCATCTGCTGGGCTCACGGTCACAGCCACCAGGAGACCTGCTTCTAGAACCAGCTGGGATTTCTCAGCCATTCTCCACGCAGGCTCTGCTCAGTGGGGCTGGATGCTGGAGACACCTCTTTCTTCTGCTCAACATCTCCCCTGTGGTACTTGCTCCTTCCATTCACCTTTTCTGACACCCTCCCCCTCACTCCCCATTTAGCCCCTTGAGTCCTTGCTGGTCCTGACAACAAGCCTATAAGAGCTAAGAGGCACAAAGTCTAATGTGAACTCCACCCTATGTTGCCTCAGTCTTCACTCATGATGCCACAGGATGGAGGGAATAATATTTTTAGGGCTTCCAGACTGGCTCAGCAATTGACAGTTGCACCCTCACCCTGGTGTGTGCATGTACGACCTCTGCACCTAAAAATAATGCAATTGTTTTTCAGGCTCTTTGGCTGCTTTCTGCTCTGTGTCTGTGCTGGTCCAAAAATGTAACTAACGTTTCCCAGGCTGTTGCTGTGTGTTACGATGACAGGAAACAGAAAAGAGAAAAGAGTGTACCTTTCATCAGAATGTGTCCTCATTCTGTGCACCTGCGATTAGTTCTGGATGACCCTCACCAGGATGTCCTGTGTACATTCCATGGGACTTTGTGGCCTACCTTTGACATTTGTTTTTCCATAAAACAGGAGGAAATCTCTAAAGGTACGAAGAGAACAGACACCCCCTCTTCTCCTTTTCCACTCTGAAAACCCAATATCTAAACAGCCGAAGCTAAGTTGTCAAGATAACACTGTAGAATAGAGATGATGTAAAGGAAAGAGCCTCATCTGTTTTGAGTTTCTTCTTTTTCCTTTCGGTATTAATATTTTACTTCCTGAAAGTACACCCCATTAACAACTTATTTTACAGACTGGGATGCCCAGATTGTAAAAGTGTGTATTCCTGAGGGGCTGTTGTGGATAATAGGATGCAGTGGGGTCTTGAGTTTAGAATCCAATTGCAATGGGTACTTGTGGCAGGGTTAGATTTTTGCCTTGGGATGAAGAAGTGAGTGTAAGTGTATATGTGTGGGGGAAGGTACCGTGAGCACCTCTAAGGTCAGGGTGCAATTAGAGAACTCATGAGTTGGAAGGAACCCCAGAGACCATCTAACTGAAAATGTTTCTACCCTTCATGTTACAGAGGGATATGGAGGCTCAGCCAGATTAGCGGCTTTTGGGGGAGGGTGAAATAAGATCATGTAACCTTCACAGGGGTAGGCTTGTAATTAATGGGTTGTCCTGGGCCTACTTTTAGCTCTGTCTGTGAATCCTACTCAGCTTGCTTAACCTTCTGTACCTCAATGTCCTCATCCATAAAATGGGGAGAATAATAGGAACTAACTCATGGAATTGTTAAGATGTTGAGATAATCCATATAAATTATTTATTACACTACCTATAAATAAATTTCAGTTTAGTTTTCTCTTAATGAAACAAAAGCCAAATGCTTTCTCTTACCTTAAAGCTAAATTGCAACTGCACGCTTATGTATCGTTAGAGCTTCTAGAATATACTATCCTATGGGCTACTCTTCTGCCACCTTAAAGTCACAGGGGCCTCTCACCTTGGACACAGGCAAGTGTCCTAATGCCTTCACGGAACTTTAAGCCAAGTGCACATCTACTCTTTTCATTTATTTCCTAAACATAACACTTTCCTCGAGATTAAATCACAAAGAAGGGAAAGAGTGACACCATCCCTGCTGTCAGATACACGAGGCCGAACAAAGCACCGACTGTAGAGAACTAAAATCTCTCTCCAAACCTGAAGGGCTCAAGGTCACCATTCTAAAAATAGGAGGTCATGAACAACTGCGATCCCCACGTTTGGTAATTGCAACCTCCAAAATCAACAAGTCACATAAGCTGGGGAAGAGGTCTCACTGAGAAAATAGCTGCTACACATTCTAAAGACTCGTATTTCTATCTGGGGTTCCAGAGCCTTGGTCTTAGAGTCAATAGTAGTGCCTGGTTAAAGAACTTATTAATCATGTTTGATGTGTCCAGCTACGTTTGGGGGGAATAAAAGAGGAGGAATAGTCCATTTTAAATGGGTAACAAATGTCTTAGTAAGAATTAAAAACACAAACAAACATAACTGGAAAAACCAAGCTCAGACTCATAAGAAAACAAGACAATGATGATGTGATACAAAGGCTGCTCCCCTAGTATCTCCCCAAATACTCATCACATGATCAATTCAGGGTGGCTTTTTGAGACTCAGCTTCAATACTACCAACTGGAAAGTCCTGAAAAGTTAATTCACTCTCCTAATGTTAACAAAAATTATCCAAAACTTGAAAATAATACCCAGAGCTTGCCGTGTTCTTTCAGAGGCATGTGTGGCAATGAACATGCCAATTCAAGAATTACTTAAGGGAAAGGCACTTTGTTTAATTCACTATTTACTAGTGAATAAAGAAAGACCCCAGATTTAGTCAAGTTACATGTTACCTTGGAGACTTCTATTAAAGACACAAAATTATTTCTCTCCAGTAGAAAAAGAAATCCCACATTGATGGCGCATTGCACCATAAAACATTAACCAGTTTTGTATCTAATCTAGCAATCTGGTGCCAACAGTCCTTTATTTATTTATTTTTTTAAATATATTTTATTGATTCTTTACAGAGAGAAAGAGAGAGGGATAGAGAGTTAGAAACATCAATGAGAGAGAACCATCGATCAGCTGCCTCTTGCACACCCCCACCGGGGATGTTCCCGCAACCAAGGTACATGCCCTTGACCGAAATTGAACCTGGGACCTTTCAGTCCACAGGCCGACGCTCCATCCACTGAGCCAAACTGGTCTCGGCTCAACAGTCCTTTATTAATGCACCTACTAGTAAAACAAGGAGCTCCTCAAATGTTCTCGGCACCAATCTTTCCATCACATGGATTCCTTCACCAATTGATTTGTCAAATAATATCTTGACATATTTTCGCTTTAGATATGTAGGAGTAAATGCTTCTAACTTTTAAAAATTATGGCTGGATACTGTTTCCTTTTCCTCATCTGTGCATTGAGTGTCATAGGCCTTGATATGAGGTTATGCACAATAAAGCACTTAGCAAAGTGATTAGCACATAGCAAGTGCTCCAACTATATAAGTACCACTATTAATTAATACTGTAATATTTGGTGTTCAGTCATAAAGGACTCTATACATCACTGGGCTAGATCACTCATCAATCTCCTTCCTACACCTTTAATCCTTGCCATTGGACTCTGAATACTCTCTATGAGGGCTATCTGTACTGGAATTCTTCCATCAATGTTAACTTCGTTGTTTTTCAAAGATTTCTACTTACTTTTGATGTTCTAAAGGTAATCATTGAAACATAGCTCTCTATAACACACACAAATTTTATAGCTGTGAATCATAAAGTTCCATTAAAATGTCTGACCTTAAGGATCATTCTAAAATAGAACATGAGCTCCCTGAGGACAAGGGTTTTTGTCTGCTTCACCTCCTGCCATATTTTCACTTATTGTTTTTAACATATCCAATAAATCATTTCTCTTCATTAGGTGTAGGACTCTCTTTCACGGCCTGCGTAGAAAGAGTTCTCCAATTTAGGGTTCAGGTTCTGGAGAAGGGCCGCACACAAATGAAGAGATTTGAGACTTGAAGAAATTCAACTTGGCGATATGGGGGGCCAGGCGGTAGTCCAACTCTACTGGGAGAACTACTACTCCCTGCTCTGGCCCTGCCATCCCCTTTTATTGAGGCTTTAGGGAAAACATCCTAGGCAACATAAACAGAAATTTACATGTAGCCCTTAGGCAGGAAATAACAGAAACTTTCACAGGACAAACAAGATAGATTCTGCTTCAGCTAACAATATCTCAACTAAAGGTTAGAGCAATTAAGGTTGTTGACCAGCCTTCCTGGCTTCCTGTCAACATCTTTTTAGTGAAACTGATTTGTTTTCTAGCAATTAGTCTCTAGATTCCTTTCACTCTCTGGTTTGCTTTCTTGTAGGAATGTTTCAGGTTAGCTAATTTCCTTGTAAAATTTGGTGCTAAGAGGTGAATAAACTTTCTAGATGTGCTGGGTCTAATTCTGGGGGGACAGAAGAACAATCCCCTCTCTCATTTAGGAAATATAGTTCTATTAATGCAATTCTTGATAATAGGAGTTTGGGGGAGAGTAACCTTGAGTCATACTGAGAAGCCAGCTTGGAGTGCTTGTATCTTTTTCAGCCACATCCTCTACATAACCTATAGCTGTGATTCTCAAGCCTAGAATCTGGAGTGAGCTTTAAAGATGATCAGCGTCGGGGGCCTATCCCAGAGATGATGCCTGAAATAGGAACCAGGCAGCAGCATTTAGTGTTGAGCCCCACACCACCCCAATGATTCTTCTATGAGCCAGACTTAAGAATCACTAAGTTACAATGATAACTGAACTTTTTACTTTATTGTTTTTTTAAAAATATGTTTTTATTTACTTTAGAGAGAGAGAGGTAGGGAGAGGGAAAGAAATATCTACATGAGTAACATCAGTTGCTTCCTTCCCACCCCCTAGTGGAGATTGAACTTGCCAACCCGGGCATGTGACCCAACCAGTAATGGAACTGGCAACCTTTTGGTGCACAGGATTAAGCCACACCAGCCAGGGCTGAACCTTTAAATCATAAACCTAATTGTGTCACAAATACTTAAATGGCTTCAATTTGCCTGAACAGGAAGGACAGCCACTTCTGACTCAAAAGGCCTGGCTTGATCTGGTCTCTTGTCTGCCTCTTCAGTTTCATCAGCTGCCACTCTCCCTTTGTCCAGGTCTTTAAAGAAATCATGTATCTTTTCACTTGAGAATTTTTAAAAAGCCAATCTCTCCTTCTGGAAAGATTTTTCTTTTTCCTGGAAGTTACCCTCATGCTCATGTTTCATCCATTTAACTTCTACTCAACCTTCTAATTTATGCTCCATTAGCTAAGATTCAGTTGTCCCAGAACCAATAGTCCTATTATATATGCCAACAGGCTAGTACTTATCATAGATGTCACTATATATTTAATGTAGTTTTACGTGATTCATATCAATCTTGTCTGATAGAAAATAAATGTTTTCCTGGAAGGCAGAAATGATGCCTGCTTGCTATTGTATCCTAGTTCCTTGTACCATGATTAGATCATAAGAAGCATTTTTTAAGTAAGTGAATACAGTGTGTGTTTTTTTTAATTTTTTAAAATATATATCTTATTGATTTCAGAGAGGAATGGAGAGAATGAAAGAGAAACATCAATGATGAGAGAGAATCATTGATTGGCTGCCTCCTGCATGGTCCCTACTGAGACCGCAATCATCATGTGCCCTTGACCTGAATCTAACTTGGGACCAGTCCACAGGCTGATACTCTACCCACTAAGCCAAACCAGCTAGGGCTAATGTTTCTTTTTTTAAAAAACCCAAGTATAGGAACATGCGAATAACCTCACTTTCTTTATTTTATATTTATATAATCTTTATTACATATTAAAATATTGGGGTTTTTTGTTTGTTTTTTACTTAGAATACTGAGTTTTCTTATACAATGTAAATATTGTCAAAAACTAATAATCCATTTGCATATTTATTTTAAAAACTTTGTATGAAATTACCAAGTTGGGTGTTTGGCAAAGTCCTTAAGACCTGAGGTATGAGGGATAGCTATGATTCTAGAGAAGAATGTTTGCTGTGCCACTCACTTGGGAGGGCAGGTTATATTGAGATAATACTGTGGGGTCCTGCAGAGGCAAAGCATTTACGGCACAAACTTGAAAAGAGGCATTTTTCAGGACATTTGGGGTTATAGCAATCAAAACTCATTCAAATCAGCCTAAGGAAAAGAAAAGGCTCGGGGGATGGAGGCGGTGTTTCTAAGTCATATAACTATAACCACATGTGGCAGATTTCAAAACTCTATCTCCCTCTTCCATTCTAGGCTTTCTGGGCTTCATTCTCAGCTTTTATCTCTTCATTGAGTAGTAAGTTATCCACAGATGGTCCCAAGCTCACTTTCAGAGGGAAAAGATCTTTTCCAGAAAGAACTCTGGTAGCCAGCTTGAGTCACATATTTGTTCCTTAACAAATCTCTATGACCAAGAGGATGAGGTCTTCCTGTTGGTCTCAGTGGCTCATATGACAACCCTGGAGACTAAAGAGACAGACTCAGCTCCATCTGTACCATACGGACGGACTAGGCTAATTAAGGAACCCAGTAAAGGTTGCAGGCAGACAGAACTCCCATGTGAACTATGAACAATAGGGCACCCAAAACATGGTCATAATTTTGCCCAGGTAAGGTTTGTTAAGAAATAGTCTGAAGTAATATTTAATCAAATAATAGAAAAAGTATTTACTATAAACATGTCCAAAGCAGGTGAGTTAGAGTTAAACTAAGGGCAGATAATTAGAACAGTAACATTATGCCAGCCTTTCATTTAAAGGTTCATTTCACAAATAATACCTGATGGGAAATGACACCCTACTTTGGCTCTTCAAAACAGACAGAGCAAATCCAATCCTACTTTTCAATGGCCAAGGGCAAAATTGTCTGGTTGACTTTGAAACGACTTTTCTGTGGAGGAAATCTGCACCAGAAAGTTTGGCTCAGTGACAAATCAGTGACCCATAGTTTTGAGAATATCTCCACTGGCCACACACAGTGTCTAAGCTGAAGTCATTTCCTGTCGAGGAAATTCAAATAACATGCGTGGTGCATAATGAAAGAGTCTCAGACTAAGTCATTACTTTGGGAAGGAATTGACACGTTTGATAATGAATGTGACAAGTAATGAAATACATTGCAAATATCTTTTTAAAAATTAATTAAATAGTATAAAGCAAATACTGGTATAGGTGCATAGATGATTACATGCTTTCTTTTCTTTTCAGCACAAACCATTGATCATTTTAAAAATATATATATATTTTTATTGATTTTTTACAGAGAGGAAGGGAGAGAGATAGAGAGCTAGAAACGTTGATGAGATAGAAACACTGACCAGCTGCCTCTTGCACACCCCCTACCGGGGATGTGCCTGCATCCAAAGTACATGCCCCTGACCGGAATTGAACCTGGGACCTTTCAGTCTGCAGACTGACGCTCTACCACTGAGCCAAACCGGTTTCAGCAATTGATCACTTCTTTCAAAATTCTTTCTGGTCCATAACTTCTCATTGTTTTACAGCTTGATGAAAGTAAAACTCTTGAAATATTGCATTTGTCTTTGGAAGGAAAATTTATTGATCAATAAATATGGGTCAGATTCCATGAAAGGGACTCCATGCTGGGCAGAAATAAATGAGACCTATATTTGAAAGCAATAGCACCACGAGGTGCTCAATGGTACAAAATACAATGGTTGGATGCAGGAAATCCCAAATTAATTTAAGTCCTCCGCTTAAAACCAACAGCCAAGCCTCCAAATTCAGGGCACCCCACAATTATATGCAAAAAATATCAAAATGTGCCAAGGAGAGAAAATGTAATAGTATACATTTCAAATTATTTGATCCTTAGAAATAATTCATTTTTATATTTGACAGAAACATAGTTGAGCAAATCCACAACTAGCATAGTGTCTGACCAAAATAGTTGCTCAATAAATATTTAGTATTTAATAATAAAAATTGTTAATAATAAAAAAATATTCTGATACTGCCCAAAAACAAATGAGATTATCCCCACTAGACTTACTTTATAAGAAATGATAGAATGTTTCAAGTTTAAACAAAAGGATTCTAAAAAATCGCATGACGTAAAATACTTTTAAAAATTACTGGTGGAGATATAAACTCAAATTCAGAATATTGTAATATTGTAGTGGTGGTATGTAAATCTCTTTTAATTCAGGTTTCAAAGTTAAAAGACAAATATTAAAATAACTCCAGCTACAATGATTTGTTAACAGATTAACAATGGATAATACAAAATATAAAGTGACATTAAAAGTGTAAAGTATCATCAAAAGGAGTAAAAGTGTAGGGTGATTTTGTAAGCAATTAAAATTAAGTAGGTATCAGCTTAAAATAGACTTTTTAATGTAAATTTTGTGGTAACAACAAAGAAAAAACCTCTACTAGATAAATAAAAGATGAAGATAAAGTATTCAAAGCATACCACTAGCCCCCCACCAAAAAATAAAATAAAAATCAATAAACAACAAAAGAAGAAAGAAAACATAAAAAGTATAAAACAGTCAGAAAACAATGAATAAAATAGTTACAGTAAATCCTCACCTATCAATAGTCACTTGAAATGCATATGGATTAAATTTTCCAATCAAAAGACTAAATAGAAAAGAAGATTCAACAATATGCTGCATATAGGAGACTCATCTTAGCCTTAAGGAAACACACTGGATGAAAGTGTAGGGAAGGAAAAAGTTATTCCAGGCAAAGAAAACCAAAAGACAGAAAGTGAGGCTATACTCTTATCAGATAAAGTAGACTTTCAGTCAAAACCTGTCACAGGAAACAAAGAAGGTCAATACATAATGATAAAGAGGTCTGTTCTTCAACCAGATATAACAACTGTAAATATATATGCACCCAACATTGAAGCACCTAAAACATAAAGCTGGTATTAACAAAATTGAAGAGGGAAAAGACAGCAATGCAATAATAGGGGACTACAATACCTCAATTTCAACAATGGATAAATCATTCAGACAGAAAGTCAATAAGAAATAGCAGTTTTGAATAACATCGCAGACAAAATAGAATGGAAATATAGGAAGCATTCCATCCAACAGCAGCAGAATAAACATCCTTCTCATATGTACACAGAACATTCTCCAGGATAGATCATATGTTGGACCACAAAACAAGTCAACAAATTTAAGAAAACTGAAATTATATAAAGTATATTTTCTGAACACAACAGCATGAAACTTGAAATTAATAACAGGAGAAAAGCTAAAAAAATCACAAACGTGGAAATTAAACAATATGGTACTGAACAATCTGTCAAAGAAGAAATCCATAAAGTGTCTTGAGACAAACCAAAATGGAAACACAACATGCTAAAACTTATAAGATGCAGCAAAGCAGTTCCAAAAGGCAAGTTCATAGTGATAAATGATTATATTAGAAGGAAAAAAAGACATCAAATAAATATTCCAATTTTACATCTCAAGGGAGTAAATAAATGAAGAACAAACTAGTAAGTCCAAAGTTAACAGAAGGAATCATAAATATTAGAACAGAAATAAAAAAAGTAGAAACAAAAAAAAATACAAAAGAACCACAAAGTAAGTTTATTTTTTGAAAAAATAAACGGACAAACCTTTAGTTACACTAACAAAGGAAAAAAGGAAAGAGAACTCAAATAAATGCAATTATAGATTAAAGATAATACATTACAACTATATTAGTCATACAGAAATACAACAGAATATACAATACTATTATGAATAATTAGGCACCAACAAATTAGACAACCTTGAAGAAAATTTATAGAAGCATACAACCTACCAAGACTGAATCATGAAGAAAGAAAATCTGAACAGAGTAATTACCAGAATTACTTACAGAATTAATTACAATCCTTTTCAAGTTTTTTCCAAAAAAATATTGAACAAGGGGAAACACCTCCACATTCACAATGCCAACTTTACCCTTAGACCAAAGCCAAATAAGGGCACTATGAGAAAAGAAACTTATATATAACTTACCAATACCCTGGTAAACATATATAAAAAATCCACAACTGAAAATTACACATTAAAAATGTCATACAATATAATCAAATGAAATTTACCCCTGAGATTCAAGGATGGTTCATCATATATACATAAATGAATGTGAAAGACTATATTAACAGAATAAAAGATAAAAATCATTTGACAAAACTTCAACATGTTTTCATAATAAAATTGCTCAACAAATTAGGCATTAAAAACATACCCCCACATAATAAAGGCCAGATAATGACAAGCCCACTGTCAATATCCCCTCAACAACAATAAGCTAAAAGCTTTTCCTTTAAGATCAGGAACAAGACAAGGGTGTCCAACTTCTATTGAACTCCCATCCTATTAAATATGATTAAACATACTTCTAAAGTCCTACTATGAGCAATTAAGTAGGAAAAAATAAAAATAAGCCAAACTGGAAAGGAAGAAATGTTATGATCCTATATATAGAAAACTCTAAAATGTCAAAAAAATTGTTAGAACTAAAAATTAGGACAGTTGCAGTACACAAAATCAATATACAAAAATCAGTTCCATTTACATACACAAAAACAAACTATCAAAAAAACATTAAATAATACCATTTATAATAAAATTCTTAGACATAAAAATAGCATAAAATAAAATTCTGAGACATAAATTTAAGCAAGGGGAAAGATCTAAATAGGGGAAAACTGTAAAATATTAATGAAATAAACTGAAGAAGTCACAAATAAATGGAAGATATCCTATGTTCATAGTTTAGAAGAATTTATAATGTTAAAATGTCCATACTACCCAAAGCAATCTACAGATTTAATACAATCCCTATTAAAATTCCAATGGCAATTTTCACAGAAGTAGAACAAACAATCCTAAAAATTTTCTGAAGCCACAGAAGACTATGAACAACCAAAGTGATCCTAAGACAAAACACTAGAAGCATCACATTTTCTGATTTCAAATTATATGACAGAATATAATAATCAAAGCAGTATATTACAAGCATAAAACAAATGCATAGACGAATCAAATAGAAGTAAGAACCCAGAAATGAACCCATCTACCTTATCTTTGACAATGGTACCAAGAATACACAGTGGGTAAAGGGCAGTCTCTTTAGTAAATGCACAGGGAAAAGTGGATATTCACATGCAGAAAAATAAAACTGAACCCTTACCTTTGATTATACACAAAAAATTAACTTGAAATGGCTTATGTCTTAAATTGAAGACCCACAACTATAAAACTCCTTGAATCAAATATAGGGAAAAATACCCTTTTAATGATTTTATGGATAAAGCACCAAAATCACCAGCAAGAAAAAAAAATAAACAGTGGAACTAAGACACACTTAAAAAGCTTCCTCACAGCAAAAGAAGCCATCAACAATATGCAAAAGCAACCTACAGAATGGAATAAAATATCTGCAAAACATATATCTGAATCAGAGTTAATATCCAAAATATATAAGGAGCTCATAAAAATCAATAGCAAAAAAACACCTTCATGCCTGGTACTTAATTGAAACCATTAAAAGAAACAGACTGGGCCAATATGGCTGAAGTGCATCACTATCCCATCTTAGAGAAGAGCCTGGAGTGTTGATTTAACAGGTTCACAGAAATAAACTTCATGTGACTACAGTGACATGCCTTGCTCGTCACTCCAAAAGCAGGAAGCAGGAAGAAACATTAACACCAAATGGGTGAAAACAGAAATGCAAAATCAGCATGAAAAGACAGATGGGCTCTCTGATCAGCAGATTCACCTCTAACTATAAGGCATGTTGGCATATCTATTGAAGGAATGTGGCTTTCAAAAGGTCATCCATGGATACCTAGGAAAATGGAGAGCCACAAAAGGAAGAAAATTCACTCAAGCTCTGAAGTAGAGTCTTAGCCAAAGAACTCCATATACATTCCTATTTAATGACTGCTTTGGAGATATGGTGGTATAGGACAGATGGGGTCCTTAGCCTCAGGCATTTATTAATTTCTTTGGGAAGACTTCAAGTGACCTGTGGGAACACTGACAAGACTGTCTCTATTGGACTGATTCACAGTAATACCTTAATGATAATTAAGGAATCCTTTTTTAAAAGTATATTTTGATTGATTTCTGAGAGGAAGGGAAGGGGAGAGAAAGATAGAAATTTCAATGATGAGAGAGAATCATGGATAGGCTGCCCCCTGAGCATCCCCTTACTAAGGATTGTGCCTACAATCTAGGCATGTGCCCTTGACCAGAATTGAACTCGGGACCCTTCAGTCCTCAGTCTGACACTCTATCCACTGAACCAAACTGGTTAGGGCAAGAAATTCTTTTTATCTACATATTTTTGTTTTGACTAAAAATACATTAATTACCTATCTTATGTTCCTACTTCTTATGTAGATCTTCCTAGAGGGAGAGAAGATGTACCCATCTCTATCCATGCAACACTTATTTTGAATTATAAGTTTAAAATTGATATTGCTAATATAGACATCAATCTCATGAGGTTGGTTAGGGTGAGTTTGCCATTGAGACAGAAATTGTCTTGCTGAACTGATAGAATCAGCTTTCTAAGACTGAAGTTATGAAACACATTTTGGATGACTCCATGGAAAGAGACTTGCCATGAATAATCACTATAATATCTATTAATTTCCAGACCTAGGATGTAGAATAATGAATTGACAAGGATTTATAGCTAGAGAAATGGGTCAATACTTTAACCACTTCATTTAACAAATTTTAAGAGAACATGGGAGTGAGCCACTTCATTTAATTCTCTAAGATATTATCATATATCAATATTTTATTTTAAAGAAACACTTGAAAATTCTATTATTAGATGAGCTACAGCAATAGCTCAGTGTAAAGGGTGAAGTAAAACTTCAGTTTGCAGTGACATAATTAATATAATAAAATACTTTCCACTTTTTAGGAGTTTAAGTCAAAATAGAAAACATTTCTATCTTGAATAAATGTATTTGGAGTTCTGGAGTGATTTTGACTGGTATTTCAAGACTTCATGTGGATACTTCACTTTATTTTGAAACAATAGTTTTTTAATTCCATGAACTTGAATGTATATTTTACATCCAGATAGGTGAAAAATAATAAGGATACAATTTTATACCTGTCACCATGTTTGTGATTTGCAGGAGATAGAATTTCTTTGCCCTGGGATGGAAACTGACAGAGCTGGATTATTATACTGATATTTGTTACTTTTTAGCTAGGAAAAGGTGGTAAATTACTTAAACTTTGCCTAATCCTTGAATCCTCATGTGTGAATGGGAATAACAGCATTTACTTCACAAAATTGTACAATGACCTAACAAAATAATCTCAGTAAAAGTGACTTTAACATACAAAGCAAAAACTAACATGAATTGAGTGCTTTCTGTGAACTTACTTAGTAGGTACTCAAATATTAGCAGATATTGATCCATTCTACAACAGGAGTTTTTGAGCATTCCCATTACTTGGTATTTAAATACATTCAGAAAACAGGTATACTTTGGTAGCAAAAGGCTACTTTCAGAGTGAAAAAAGTTACAAATATTTTTGCTAATTACCCAGAGATTTAATTCATCCTGATTTAGCAAGTACAATTGCAATTTCTGAAGAGTTTCAGGAACTGTTAACTAAGATTTCAAGGATGTATGAAAAGATGACTTTAGAACTGATGCCTACCTATTTAACAGAAAAACAAATCAGGAAGCCATGGTCTAAGCTACATTTCTTATAAATATTTTTGAAAAAGCCAAATTGCATAGCATGTTCCAAATCAAGAATGTGTTGCATTATGAAAAGATACATTTGAAAGTGGAGTCCACACTTTGGGATGGAAAAACTGTCCCTGGGATTTATTAAATGGGGTAGCTACTACCTTAACAGATTATGTGCCCAGTGCCCCAACATGTTATGAGACAACTGTACAACCATTTCAATAATACCTTTCATCCCTTGAGATTCAAATAGCTTCTCTGCCTCAAATATGGTTTCTTATAACCATTCTGAGGTACTCAGACTTATTCCAGGAAACTCAACCTCAGGGGACATTATGTTTTGTAACTAGGATTAAAGGAGATGCAGGTACTTTTCTTATTAACATAATATTTACATATTACCCTAGTGGCCAACATTTACTGAGTGCCCACTATGTGCCAGGTTCTTTTATTTCAGTTTTTCTCTTTATCTCACCAAAACCCTGTGTAATTAGTACATTCTCAGAGGTTGGTACACTTGTTCTATAAAAAGCCAGGGCTAGATAAGTTAGTGCAGATAAACAACATATAATAATTCCAGTTATTTTTTTAAGAGTTAACTCTTCACCTGGCAGTGTGTTATATGTTTTTCATGTATAATTTAACCTTCAGAACAACTCCATGAGTTAGGTGCTAGAGTTATCTACATTTTGCAAATGAGGAAACTGAGGTACAGAGGGGTTTATTTATTTTTATTTTTATTAATTTTTTTATTTTTTAGAGAGAGAAGGGGTAAGAGAGAGAGAGAGATTTGTTGTTCCCCTTAACAATGCATTCATTGGTTGAGTCTTGTATGTGCCCTGACCAGGGATCAAACCCACAACCTTTGTATATTGGGTTGACACTCTAACCAATTGAGCTACCATGACAGGGCAAGAGAAGTTTAGTATTACAAAGTGGATAAGAGATAAAGATAGGATTAACTCAGGACTGCCTAATGGGGAAGACAGTGTCCTTAATTGCTATGCTAAACTGCTTCTCATTCCTATTAATATGAAATTCAAGTAGAGTGGTGTCACAATTTAATATTTTATATGAGTAATGGACTAATGTAATTTAACAGCCCTTTGTAATTTACAAAATGCATTCGTGCACACGTTTCACTAGAGTTTCACATTATCTCTACGTGGTAGTTTAGGATTATCTGCATCTAAGTATGTCAGTGAGGAAATTCATATTTAAAGAAGCGACTTGTTCAAGGTCACCGGCTGGGCAATATTGATGTGGTCAAAGGGAAAGAGCTGGTGCTATTGTTTATCTGGGAACTCTGGCCCTGCATGCACTACATGGATGTTATTGAATAAGCAAACCCTTTCTGACTTCAATGTCTACACATGAAAAATGTGGAAGGAATTTTAACTTCTTAGAGTCCTTCCCACCACAAATCTATTTGACCTACATAAGTGCCTTTGGTACATGCAGGCACACAACAAATGTAAACTTTCTTCATCTGCCTATGAAATTGGATATACCAGAAAAAAACCCATGGATAAATGCACATCAAACCATCATGTAGTACCCCTACAATATTTATCGCCAGTGATGCAGCAGTAATACTAGTGAAAACAAAAAAATAGGCCTGAGTCAGAATTGGAGGATCTCCAATCTTTTGTCAACCACACCCTCAACTAGCGGTGACATTGTCCTGATGATTTACATCCATTTGCAGCCATAGGTGGGCAAACTTGCTGGGAGGGAGGGGGCAGTGCGTTACATGATGTCAACATGGGGTTGAAAAGGATGTGCTCAACTGGTCCCACCAACGAGTAAGAGCTGGCTCTAGCACACCACTGAGTAAACCAATGAGCTTAGATCAGTGCTTTCCAGTCCTTTTTCTTTTTTAATTTAATTTATTTAATTTATTTTTTAAAGAGAGGAAGAGAGAGGGATAGAGAGTTAGAAACATCGATGAGAGAGAAACATCAATCGGCTGCCTCCTGCACACCTCCTACTGAGGATGTGCCCACAACCAAGGTACATGCCCCTAACCAGAATCGAACCTGGGACGTTTTAGTCTGCAGGTCAACATTTTATCCACTGAGCCAAACTGGTTAGGGCTCTTTTTTCTTTTTAGCTAATGTTGAAAATCTTGAAGTGAGTTAAAGAATAAGAGTAGTACAGTTGGTTTTCCCAAGGAGTTCTCATGACAAAATAAACAAACAAATAAACAAATAAATAAAATGATACAATAGAAAAAGGATCTCTAGTCAAAATCTTTTGGGAAGTTCAGTAAAGATATGATGTTAGATAGGATCCTTAATGCTGGATTTTTCTAATTTTCATGTACTATGTGTATGGTAAATTTCCAGGAGGGGACTACCACACATTTCCTAAGCTTATATGATCACAGACTCTTTCATAACAGATCATTTTTTAAGACTAATGTTCTATAAAACATAATTTGGAAAATTGCACTGCAGAGGAAATAAGGTTAGCTAATAAGAACTCTAACTCCTGTTTTAATTCATGCAATCTAATAAAGTAATTATCTAACACCAAGAACATGCCCAATCCTGTACTAGGTGTTAGGTATAAAGGAGAGAGAGGGGGGGGATCATCTGTAAGGCTTTCTGTACAGTACAGATTGGGGGGGGGGAGGAACCAGACACAGCATGTAAAGGAAATATAGTACAAGATCAGAAAGTGGGATCCAAGGGGGCAGTTTCTGGATCTAACAGACTTAATCAGGGAGTGATGGTCCTACAGTCAGAATCAAAGCATGAAAGAAATATCCTGGAGCACATGTAGATACCTGAAAAATGTCAGGAAAAAACTGTAGGCTGAAGACATTTCATTATCAAATCCAAATGCAACTTTTGCTTCATTTGTGGGAAAGAGCCAAGAGCACTTCTTTTGATCCTCAGTCCCCTGAAATCACTAACACATTGAGATGACCATTCTCTGTGTTTTACTATGTGAGAGATGCAGTGAGTCTCAGAAATAAAAAGCCTCGTTAGTTCTCCTTTGGGCAAACACTGAACAGGACCATGCTCTTCAGGGTACCATGTAACACTTACTGTAAAAAAATAAACATTTAGGAGAGGCAAGAAAAAACATGAAGGCTGCCAGAGAAAGTTAATGTCAGGCGGGCAAAGAAATGTTTCCTAACATCCTGGGACCCAGTTGGGAACAGAACGTGAGCCTAATGGCACAAAGGGAACCATGCACAAACTTTTAATTCCACTATGTTAGATACTTTATGTGCCAAGTAATGGACTCAGAACTATTAGCTTCCTTAGGTCTTTGACAGCTACTCACCAAACACGAATTCAGTGGCTCTAAAGCTCCCAGGAGTTCTAGCCAGTGACTGTTTCCATTCTTTTTCCTGTCACGACAACTTCCCTGCTATGTGCCTACATTCAAAAGACATTCTGAAGCACACAACTGAATGTCAAGATCTATCCTGAACAGATTTTATGCTTTTAGGTTCGCTTAATCCTCATGTAATGTTTTGAGAATTTATTCTAACTTAACTTCATATGCCTGCAAATCAAGACTACCACCACCATCATTATGGTCCAGATTCAGTGCTTGGAGTGGTGGAGGTGGGTTAGAAGAAGTCAATGCGGGGGGATGGGGGGCATATGTAATACTTTCAATAATAAAGATTAAAAAACACACAATATCAACAAAGAAAACATGCACACACACACACACACACACACACACACACACACACACACACACACAGACACTTTGTTGGTATGTGTATAGATTCATTGTCCAGATGTGCAACTAAGGGTCTATGAAGCTAAGTAACATGTTCAAAGCCACCTAGCTGGTAAGAAAGAGACAGAATCCAAAAATCACACCTCAGACATCACCACCTACAGTCTTTCCACCAGGCCAGTTTGCCTCAGCTTTTCTCTGTCTCTCTCTCCCATATAGGTTTTAGTCTTCACTTTTTCCTTGTTTGTGATTTTCAGTCCCTCCCGCACTTCTGTCTACTCTTTCTAGCAATATGTCTTAACCTTCTTACTACCCTCTAGTTCACTGTTTCTTAGTGAGAACTTGAAGTTCACTGGCATTCAGACCACCTTTCAGTCAAATGGGTAACTCCCAGGCCTGCTGCACAGCAGTAACTGAAGGAGAACTGTGGAGATTTGTATTTTAATAAAGCTCCCCACCCCAAAAATATTTTGCACAGCAGTTTGAAAACTGCTGCTATAGTTGTTATAAAAACCTAAGTACTACCAGTAAATTAAAATTGCTTTTCTTCATACATCTATGGCCACACCCCCTCTACATTATTTTTCATTTCACTTTTCACCTCAGAATGTGCTGTGTTTACGTTCTTCGTTGTATTTTTCTTCTAGAATGTAAACTTCACACAATCATGGATTTTGTATCTCTTCCTCACTGCTGTCTCTCTCCACTAGCACCTACTGAGTGACCAATAAGTCTCCATTAAATAAATAAATGAAGGAGAAAGGACCATTCTGTTTAACTTCCCTCCCCAACTGACACCCACTGACTGGTCCTGTCAGCACTCTAAATGCTCATTCAATCATCTGAGCTGAAATACAATCAGCTCAAAAATATTCCACATCCTTTCTTAACTTTCATCCTTACAAAACGCCCTAAGAAGCTATGCATGCATACACACAAATTAGCAATTCAGGAAACCAAACCTCATAATAGTTAAATTAACAATCTATCCCCTAAGTGAAAGAACTGAAGTGGAACTCATTCCACATCTAACTCTCTCATAATACCAAACAGATTTTCACCATAACCAAGTACTTCTTTGAGGTTGAGCTGCATTTCTCAGAATGGTCCTCCATCATCAACATTACTTGAAAATATGTTAGCAATCCAAATACTTATACAGATCCAGGGACTACTGGTTCAGATACTCTGGGGAGGAACCCAACTATTTGTTTTAACAAGATTCTGGTGCACACTCAAGTTTGAGAATCACTGAGTTAGAACAATAAACCCCTGTTAAAGTGGAAAGTTATTTCTAAAAAAAAAAAAAAATGCACTGAGCAATCATCACTAGTAATCAACACAGGGAAAGATTAGCAAATATCACAACAGTAGGACATAATGTACTAAAATGCTGTATACAATTTATGTCTCATGGTAAATGCTAACAAAAGAACAGTAGGCAGAATGAATGACAAGAAAGTATCAACAAATATTAAAGAGGGCAAGAGACATATGGATAAGCTTCTTGCTAGGACTGAAATATGACTTAGATTTTCAGTTTCCAAATAATATTCATCAATAAAATGCTTATTTGGCGCTCTTCTCAGGAGCAACACTGATCACCTTCTCTATAACTGGTTACATGTCTATGTACTTCTAATGAATAAGATGTCCCTGTTATAAACAAAGTTCTCTAGGGAATAATTTAAGGGATATATAAATCTGCAAAGACTGTTATGGGGTATAATGCAAAGTGCTTCTTTTAATCTTTCTAGCAATATAATTTAATCACCCAGAATAATTTTTGAAGTACAATTAATGAACTAAGAATTTCAGACAATAATATCATGTACAGAAATCATCAAAAGCAGATAATACTTTTATTAAAATACTAGAGGCCTGGTGCAAGAAATTTGTGCACTGAGAGTGAGGGCATTCCCTAAGCCTGGTTTATACCCTCCTGTAGTCCAGGAACCCTCAGGGGATGTCCAGCTGATGGCTTGGGCCCACTGCCACAGAGGCAGGAGAGGCTCTCACCACCGCCACTGCACTCACCAGCCATAAGCCCAGCTTCTGGCTGAGTGGCACTCCCCTATGGGAACACACTGACCACTAGGAGGCAGTTCCTGTGTTGAGTGTCTGCCTCCTGGTGGTCAGTGCATGTCATAGAGACCAGTCATTCTGTGGTTTGGTCAATTTGCATATTAGCCTTTTATTATATAGGATTTTTAGTTATAAATATTCAACTGATATCTCAGACAATGTGGATAGATACAAAGTATACCTATTTCCAACCTTAAGAAAAAGAAATTTTTACAGAATGCATATAAACCAGACAGAGAATCATAGAAAAGAATAAAAACATCCTTTAGCCCAAAACAGTATTTTTTCAATTAAGTAGCTAATAGTACCCAACTATATTACAACTAATTAAGTCACTTTTCTTTGTTCATTCTATAGAAGCACTTAAGTATTATACACACAGCTGCTTTACAATTGTCTTGTACTAGCAATGGTAGAAAAACATTTAATCTGGAAAGCCACAGTCACGTACCTAAACCACTTACTTATTTATTTGTTCATTTTTAAAATTTTTAGTCCCTACTTATTCCAGGGATTTGGGAACTATATGTTTCATAAGAACATAAACAGTTCTTCCTCTATGTAGAGGGAACAGACACTATAATAGTTCTATTACATTGTTCAGAAAGCAAAACCACAATGAGAAAATCAACATGTATTAGATGCCTATTGCTTTTGTCTTCTAACTACTCATTCCAACTCCCTCTTACAGGAGAGCCCTTCATTTTAGTTGTAAACCCAGCCCTTCCATGTTTCCAATTCACTTGGTTTGAATGGGACTGACTCCACCCCTTGGTTTGAATGGGCCTCACTCCACCCCTTGGTGCCCGAAATAGTCACATGACCCAAAATCAGCCTATCAGGATATTCTCTTCCTTAAATATTGGTTTAGATTTGGGATACGACCTAAACTATGATCACATCATCAATTTATATAATTGTATGATCACTATACTGTATATGTGACATTAATATAACATTGAATGTCAACTATCATTTAAAAATAAAATTAGCCGGGACCGGTTTGGCTCAATGGATAGAGCGTGGGCTTGGGGACTGAAGGGACCCGGGTTCGATTCTGGTCAAGGGCATGTACCTTGGTTGTGGGCACATCCCCGGTAGGGGGTGTGCAAGAGGCAGCTGATCGATGACTCTCTCTCATCGATGTTTCTAACTCTCTATCTCTCTCCCTTCCTCTCTGTACAAAATCAATAAAATATATTTAAAAAAAAAAATAAAATAAAATTAATAAAATTAATAAAAAAATAAACCCATTCTCTAATGTGCTAGAATGAGAGCTCAACATATATTTCTAAAGGTAGCACTCCAAAATACCAACATGCAAGCTCCTCCTTTTCTCCCTCACATTTGTATCTTATCAGCATTACCCAGTGTCCAGATGCACTTCCTTTTGTATGTACTCTAAAAATGTCTGCTGAAGTTCCTATGTCGCTGGGTCTATTTTTGTTCATCAGTTTATGTTGTTCCTTAGATTCCACACAGGAGTGAGTTCATGTGATAATTATCTTTCTTGGACAGTGAAGGCCTTGGGGTGGTGGGGGACGGTCAATGGGGAAAAAAAGGGACATATGTAATACTTTCAACAACAAAATTTTTAACAATTTTCTGCTGAATGCTGAATAGATGTAAGTTAATTGGTTAAAATCTCTTTGTAACACTATATTGAGTTTCACTAACGCCTATGTCTTTAATTCTGGGAACTGCCTCATAATTAAACAACCTCAGTCTATGGGTTTGCTCTGAAAGTGACATTTGATTCCAATTAATACAATGCAGCAGAGAAATATTCACAGTATTCTCTGCATAAATGGGCAAAAGGGTGGAGCAGATTGGATCCGAAATATTATTGGTAGGAATTGTATTCTAAATTCATTTCCCAACCCTGAGATGTGCCCCCTCTGCGGATTGCCTATTCTTGTACTATCTCTGTAAATGTATCTACGATTGATTTTAAAACAGTACACCAGGGCATCTTCAGCCCCCGAACAAGAAAAATATCATCCAACTGTAAATAGCCAGTGGAGCATTAAAATGGTTTCTTCTCTTCCCGACATAATTGCAGAACCCAAAGAGAAGCAATGCTTCCCCAAACCTGACTTCCCATTAGAGCGAATAAACGTCAACTTGAAAATCAGGAACTGAAAATGCCATGATGAGGTCTTCTGCCATATAAAATATTCAGAAATCTCTGCAGTTCAGGAAGAATTCCTGAAATTGCTTGGCACTTTCCAGCTTGAATGGCAAACAAATGTTTTTCAAAAGTTTCTGTTGTAATTGCACATTGTTATGCATGGGCTCTTATTCCCAAATCAAACACACTCCATGGGTTTCCAGTGATAATGGCATCAGCTGCCTATTAATACAATGCGGTGGGAAAACCAATCTGTTGGATGAACAGTTCTCAGAATCCCAAACTGGGGGCAAGATGATGTTGCCAGTTGTTGGCCAATGTGTGTCGTTTCCCCCCATTCTCATTAAAACAGGAACAAATATGCAGACTGCTGAAGCTGGTGCATACTGGTCCATGTGGCATTTCACTGGGAGAAAGAAAGGACTAGATGGTGCATTAGAAAATACTCCAGCACTAAAATATATTTTTAAAGAGGAAGAAATCCTTCTTATGTGTGCTGTTCAATAGTTTATAACTATTGAATATAACTTAGACTCCAACCATGTCCACAGAGCAGTGGATTCCTATGTGGATTATTTGTGAGATGGCCATCATGGTTTTGCCATCTTTTTTTCTAAATGTGTAGCCATACTCTCTTCTTTTGTAGCTTATTGGAGATTCCTATCTGTAGGGAAATAAATATAGGAAGTAATACCCTCATCACTTTTGTCTCTGTTTTCCCCAATAATAAGACGACATTAAAATAGCATGGAAGAGTCATTGTTCATGAAAAAACTCAAAGTTACTTGCAGCTTTCCAACACTTTTCACAACTGCTGCTGTTTTCAAGACAAAGAGGAATGAACTCTGGTAGATATGAGAAATAAACACTGCCCACAGCATTCTTCCTTGGTCCCTAGATATTTTTGTTTTTATGAAAATGTAAGTAAATTTGTTATGCAAAAACTGGTTGATTCTGCATCTATTATTGAAGCTCTTGAATAAATTTTTCATGCTTGTTTGTTTTATGAACTGTCTACTTATGAACTGTCTATTTATATATATATATATATATATATATTTCCCATTTAATCATTGAGTTATTCTAGGGAAGTATTTCTTATGATGTCACGTTAACAAGTATGAAAAGAGTAAAGATTTAATTTGAGAGGAACTTGCAGAAATATTTGTTGGGTATGTGCTCTAAGCATCAGATTTGCTAATAACATGATCTAAATTTAAAATAGAAGCTATTAATTAAATATTTACATTTTCATTAATAGAGTCTACAGCTTTATTTGATTTTCCAGATGTAATTTTTACTTATATTGGGTAGGTAAAAGTGGATTTACAATTGTGAGTGTGCAAAACACAGTTAATTCATGTATTATTGTTTATTAGTTATTGTACTATTTTTCCATATGAACAACTTTAAATCTAATTTTTGCCCCATCTTGTCTTATAAAGACTATAGAACTCAACACTCTAGACAATGTTGCAGGTTTCTGAATATTTAAAAGAACTTAGGACCCCTTAGTTTCTTTTAAAATACACAAACACACACACACACACACACACACACACACACACACATATATATATTTTCGGGGAAACAGGGTATATATATATATATATACCCTGTTTCCCCGAAAATAAGACAGTGTCTTATATTAATTTTTGCTCCCAAAGATGCGCTAGGTCTTATTTTCTTATTTTCAGGGGATGTCTTATTTTTCCATGATGAAGAATACGGTACACATTTATTGTTAAATGAAAATAAAGGAAATTTATTACCTGTATACAGTACGGTAGTACGGTAGTTGTCAACACAAACCAGACAAACTGTGAATCCTACAGTATCAAGAATTTACTCATTTATTCAATGACAATCATGTCATCAACTTCTGGAACATCATCATAACAATCCAATTCCTAAATTTCCTGGTGAATTTCTTATGACTCCATTTCTTTCAGAATCAGTGGACCAAATCTCTCATGTTTAGCCTAGGGGGGGGGGGGGGCTTATATTTCACTCAGAAGGAAACCTGTAAGTAGGTCTTATTTTCGGAGGATGTCTTATTTTCGGGGAAACACGGTATATATACACACACATTTTTTACTTCAGAGAGGAAGGGAAAGGAAGAGAGAAAGAGAAACATCAATGATCAGCTGCCTCTTGCACACCCCCAGGTGGGGATCTAGCCTGCAACCTAGGAATGTGCCCTCACTAGGAATCAAACTATGACCTCCTGGTTCATAGGTTGATGCTCAACCACTGAGCCACATCTGCCAGGCCCCTTTATATTTCTTGAGCTGCTTGTAAGGGGCTATAATCACTGATACAGGTGTAGCCAACTCTAGCTACATGTAGAACCTCAAGTCAGTATACATCCTTCTAGTTCAGGGTTTCTCAAGCTGGGCATTACTGACATTTTGAACTGGGTAATTATTTGTTGTGGGGCTGTGCAGTGAGTGTGGTAGGATGTAGAGCAGCATCCTGGGACTCTGCCCACTAAATGCCTGTAGCACTTCCTCAGTTGAGATAATCAACTCCAGACAGTGCCAAATGTTCTCTCAAGGACAAAAATCAGCACAGCTTGTGGTTTGAAAACTACTAGTATCATTTATCCATAGAACAAAAATTGCTCCTAGTCTTCAAAACAGAAACACAGTCTCTGCCATAGCAAGCCATTTGTCCAAATGCAAGAGAAACATCAAAGGCAAGCTCATTGATGCTAGAAAGGAGCATTGGAGTGAATGTTGGGGTCATGTCACTGCTAACTTTTGAACCATATTACATTGGTCTGTGGTTAGAAAAGCAACAGTGGACATGTTTGGAAGGTGCTTGTGAAATAGTCACAAAATCTGCATCACAAATGACCTCACAGGAGTAATTGATTCAAATTCCACATTTCACAAGGTCTCTCTCTTATTCACTCCTAACCTCGAACCCATTGCCATGTCTCCTGGCTACTTCTTGGAGAAAATGTATTTTGACCTTCTTTGCTTCCATATCCCTTAACATCCTACAAATTGAGCCTTCCCAACCTGTTGTGAGGCGAAGACTTCCCAAGTAGCTTCCTCATGTCCATCCTTATCCCTCTCCAATTTACACAAGCAAGAGCAGCCATGTCATTCCAATCATGTTAGTCTCATTTGTGCCTAAAACACCCCAATAACATCCCAAAGCTTTTAAATGAATCCATGGGTCTTCCCTCAGAATTAGTGACCAGTTTATATCTAACCAGAGTAGTTCCTGCCACTTTTCCCCTCACTCACTATGCCTAGTCATGATGGCCTTCTTTAAGTCTGTCTCCCTTCTCAGGACTGTGACCCATACTATTCCCTCAGCCAAAATGTTTTTACATCCACTCTGCTCATGACTGTTCCTCACCTTCAAGTTTCAGCTCCAGTGTCTCCTTTCCAGATATGCTAATCTAATGCTTCCCCCCCTTTTTTTCAACGCTCTTATACCAACCTATTATTTTCCTCCACAACATATACTCCAATCCAATGCTTTATTTGCTGCTTAAAGTATTGAATGCTCACAGATGCGATTTTAAATCCAATAGGTCAGGGAACAAACATGTCCTGTTTGTGTCTGGTGACAACACAGTGCCTCATCCATGGCACAAGTGAGACATAAATGTTAGGGGATGTGAATAATCAATTGTCCCTCCATCATCCTTACATCTCCTAAGCATAACAGAAAAAGCAAGCTTGCCTAGAAATCTAATCATCCCTCTCTGAGGTTAAAACAACCTAATTATCCCAAAAAGAAAAAAACAACAACAACAACACCCAACCTTCTATTTCCAAGGCAGAGGCAGGGGAATAAAGGAGAGCTTGATTGCAAAACCAGGCAGGGTATTCCCACCTCTTCAAAGCGTGAAACTGACCTATCATTTGTCACCCAAGGAGTCTCTTCTGTCCTTACATTACTCACCAGAGTTTGATTATGCTGTGGTCAATCAATACTCTGCAGCAACTCCTGCGAAGGTAAACAGGCCAGCTCAGAGAGCCCACAACACTCTTTGCATTTTTATGTCCTTCATTACAACAAGTGGGCTATTTTTATACCTGTTAGCTGCTAACAACTGGCAAAACCTCAGGCTTGGAATAAAATATGACAAGGCCAGCAGAGGTAACAATAACACTGCTTATACTGCAGCCAGCTTGCCATTAATAACAGCAGGAAGAGGGAATGAGGACTAGACAGGGAAAGGTGTCAGGAGGGAAGGGAGGATTGTTAGAACCCAGTGAAAACACTGTTCAGAGGCAGATGGTCAGGTAAGGGTCCCTGGCCAGCCCAGCATGACAACCTGTCTCCCTCTCCATTCTCTTACCCTCTGGCCTGAAATCCTTCAAGATCTTAAATCTCAGAATTAGAGAATTCTCACAGCCTGCAGGGCCCAATATTTCATAAGTCCAAACAACTGCAAGGGTGTTTGTTTCTTAAAAATAATACGACCCATTATTTTGAAACTTTACCAAGTTCTTCCACAACAAGATATTTGCACATGGGACAAAAGAGACAACTACAAGGATGTTCACTGCTCTGTGGAGGAATAACAAAAATCTGAAATCATAGAGGAATGGCATATGAATTTTGGCATGTGACCTTGGAAAGCTGCTGCACAGCTATATTAATTTTACACATCAAAGACTGTACCTGACATTGCATACATTTTATTATTTACACACATCTATTAAACTTTTTAAGTGGACTTATGGCCCATTTCCAATGCTGAAATATAAGCCCATGAGGCAGAGAGAGACCTTGTGCCCAAACACCATGGGGTTCAAAATGTGCGCATGGCAAATGTGTGTGGAATGCGTGAATTCTGTCACCATTAACAATGTACAGTAAATCCACACAAACTACCACAGAGACTATTCTAAAACTGCTCTTATTTGCTTAAAAAAATATGGGGGGGTGTGCATGAGGATCTGGGAAATGTAGTGGTTTAATTTCCCCACTGCTGCAGCAATGAAGGGCCAGAGGAGGGATTGAAAGAGGAGGGATTGATACTGAGTGCCAAACTACACATTGTTCAAAGCTTTATTTGAAGAAGCTTATTTTCCCAGATGAAAAGTTGAAACCCTTGGTGGAAGCTTCGGAAATCAAAGCCTTTTATAAAATCAAATAAATACTGCATAGAATTCTTTCGTAATTTTGACCTGCATCTGAGACCAAGTTATCTTTTAGAATAAAATGGACAAAACTAGGAGGTGTCAAGCCCCCCTATACACAAAAGACTCCATGGTAACATGAGAGAGAGAAGATGATGGTGCCCGGTTCTCTGAGCTGGTTGGACAGGAGAGTAGGTTTGATATTCTGAACAAACTGGGCTGAATCCACTTGCTGCAACTCAAGGGCCTGGGGGAGAGCACTCATTCCCTCTGAGGCTCAGTGCCATCAGCTTAAATAATGGACATTATACCTCAAACTGACACAAGATCATTTTAAGGACTGGTTGTATGCATAAGCAATTTAGGACAGCACATGGTAAGTGTGGAATAAATGATGGCTGCGTGGTTTTATTGAGGCTCTGACAAGGAGCTTTACATTCACTGCGACATGTTCAAACCATCTACTGAACCAACGTGGCACCTCAACAATGACACATTTTACAAAGAAGGGGCTGACATGAATGGGGGTAGGGACGATTCTTATAAAGTTAGTTTTATTCCTGAAAAGTAATTCAAAGCATGCCAGATGGGTTAGAACAATGTGTCCCTCCCAATCCTCACCTCCTTTTTACCCTGGAACTTGGCACATGATGAATCCAGGACAAAATGGAGCCTTTGGTATGTTACCCCATGAAGAAAAGGAGACAGACACCCTTGACAGCACCACCCTGTGGGAGGAGCTGGCAGGGGCAGGCGCAGTGGGGACCTGGCCTCATTACTTTGCAGCACTCTCCGCCCTTGTTGTATGTGCACCAGTCTAACGAAGGCGTTCCAGGCACGCGCCTCTGCTGCCTGCATATGTATGTATGCACCGCAAGCACGAGCTCTGTAACAGCACAGTGTGCCTGCTCCAGCTACAGACTTCTAAAGCAGACATTTCAAAGGGATGAGAAGAAGAATCAAATAGAAATCCGGGTATTTTTCTTTTGTACTGTCAGGCCATTGCAATCCCCTGGGGGTGCCTGAAGGGGGCAGCGCGACGTGACTAGCCCCTGTCCTTGGCAGCCCTGGGATTACATTAGATCCACCGAGGACAGAACTGGGTCTCCTCACTGACCTGTGCTGCCACCAGGAACATGACAACCTCACAAATGCAGCAGCAGCTCTCCAGCTGCTAATTTTAGCTACAGGGACCTTTCGGTTTCTTTTTTAAAGATTTTATCTGTGTGTCTCACTTTTCTGGGATCCTGCGATAACCCCCAAGTGCAGCTTCTCCCTTCATCAGCAGTGACTACTTTGCCACCTTCAAAAACTCCAAAGTCAAATGTTCAAAGTGCCCTGCACAGCAAATAACCAAGACCCCTTTTCTCCCAGGGGAAGAGGGCTGCTAACAATTATTTTCTTCTAGATGATTAGGCCCTTTGAAAGGCTGGGGGAGAAATACTTTGAGTGCAAGCAGTAACATGGGAAGAGACCATCAGAGAGTGAGGCGGGGCGGGTTAAAAAGTTACGCTTGGGGTAAGACGGCCTTATTGATCTGAACTGAGAGAAGTCCCAGGCAGCTAAGAGCTGACCGTGTGCTGTGAGCGAGAGTCCCGTGTTGTCATAACACATCCTGTTTGCTAATCTTGGCATTGCTTCCCATGGACTTACAAGAAAAATGAGTTCAAACCAGCCTGTTGGGGTTTTTGTTCTTTCTTCTGTATCTAAGCAAAGACACACTATAAATAAACACAAGCATAGCAATTATGTTGCATTTGCTTCTTTCAAGGGGATTCTAGGGAAAGAAGAGTGTCTGGGACTGTCACCCCAGACAATGGCATGTGAGTAAAAAGAAGGAAATTGTCCTCAATGTGTCTTGCTGTTCGCCCTAGCTACCCGCCCCACCTTTACCCACAATTCTCTGCAGTGACCCCAGTTCTACTCTTTGCTCTTCTATGCAGACAAACTCACCCTAGAAAAAGTATAAGGAGAGAAAACGTCATATTTCTCTATGACAATTTTCACCCTCTAAAGCAGAGGCTAGCAGAGTTGTTTCTAGTTTGCCCATATCAAGTATTTTGGCTTTATAGGCCATACCATCACTTTGTGACTGCGATAGTTGACCACTGTAGCTCTCAAAAGCAGCCAGCAACCTTACACACACAAGCGAGTGCGCCTGTGTTTAAAACCAAACCAAAACAACAACCAAAAGGCTGTGGGCCTTAGTTTCCTATCACTGTTCTAAAAGATAACTGCCTCCTGAACACAAAAAAACAGACATGCAGGCAAGCACCCTGTCACCAGTAAACAGAAACAGACAGCCTTGCACGGAGAGCAAGAAAGCTGATTTCTTGGCAAGAACAAAAGGCATTCCTCAGCTCTGGAACGAAGTGGATGTCCTTATAATGGGGAGTTTCTCTTTGGATCTCCAAAGGACTCTTGCTGAAATGGAAAATGCAAAGACAAGTGGAATGTTGCGTCTGCTCAGAAAGGAAAGCAAAACTTTTACATTGGATGTCATTTTTTTTTTAAGATAAAAATTTTAAGTCAAAAGTTGCCAGAAGTTGTATCCAGTTACCATAGTGATGACGTTCTTGCTGGGCATCAGCTGTTTGGAAAATACTGCATCGCATGGGCTTACCCACTGCACCTGTTGCAAAATGTGCCTGGGCCACGGCAGCACTTAGTGAGCTAAGTTTAGCCTGTGAGCAAAGGGACAGTGGGAATCCATCATGTTCTCGGGGACATGCCCCTTGGATCATGGTCTAGTTACAGAAATAGCTTCCAATGACTGCTCTCCTTGGCGAAAGAAAAGTCACCCACAATTCTCTTTTATCTTGAAGCTAGAAGACACTCCAAAGTAGTAGTTTTTAATATTTGGGGATCTGGAATTACTTCAAGTATTTGATAAAAGCTATATACTATGCCAGTGAAAAGCAAATACACATTTATATATAATTTTCAAAAGCTTAAAATATTACATACAAACACACACACACACACACACACACACACATACACGTGCGCGCACGCGCACGCGCGAGCACAGGCAGAAATACACACACAGGCCAACCCCCAGATACCAGCATTAGAAACTCCTGTTTCAGAGAGATGATGGTTTTGCCTAACATCAGGCAAGAACAGATCAAAATTTTCCAGACAATCAAATATGTTTTCTTTCTTCTCCAAATTAAAATGATGAAAGTTTATTTTTAATTATAATAGCAGATTACGACTTTCTCAAAAACAATGTAAGTGACCTTCCCATTGTTACCCCAACATTTTTCTTGCTTCACAAATCACCAACTGCACAGGCATGATGGTATTGGAAGTACACAGAAGAGCAGGGTAAGGTTTCTTCTTGTAGAGATTTACTGGCTCTGGAGCTGGTTTCAATGAGGCTGGAGCAGGTGGAGGCGAAGAGGCATGAGAAAACCCAGCACCACTGTCCAGGGGGCTCCTCTTTGTGCCAGGGAAGGGGAATCTACTAGAAAACCTGAAAACAGGGCGGGCCAGAAGGACTAAGCACAGAAGTCAATCCATTTGCTAGTGAGCTGAATGTCTTGGTTTACTAGCAATAACTTTGTACCTTCCTTCAGATAAGTAGGATAAGGGCGACAGCTTCAGTGCAGAGAAACCATTCTGAAACATACAATAAGGAAGAAAATCATAGGCTGAAGTGATTTTAAGAGAAGGCATGAAGTAGGAAGAAGAGTGAGAATTCCACAACCCCAATAACAGAAAGATTTGAATTGAATGGGACAAAATTGCCATTATTAAGGAAATTATCATTTACTATGTGACTAACCAAGTGTTAGGTTACCTGCTGCCAAATTCACTCTTCCCAATAAATCAGTGAGAATTGACATTCCCACCTTATGAGGAAACGGAGCTTGAGAGAGTCCAGAGTGACTTGCAAAGGCTGCACAGAAAGCAACAGATCTGGGCACAGAATGCGATTAATATTTTCAAAAACATTTCAAAATGTCAAAGAGCTATGGTATGCAGCGTTTCATGACAACATTTTCTAGCTTATATTGCCTATTAGAATGCTCTGCACAAGTCAGGGACACTTTTGACTGCACTATTTGGACTTGCCATTTGATTCTGAGGATGTTCTGACTCCATGTTTATGAAAACACTATTAGCATTATCTGACTAGAAATGAATATTCTATTGACCACGTGTTTTAGAGTGAACTACTTTAAGCGAATTTAATTTGTTGACCCATATTCTACTCAGTACTATAAAATGGTTACTATTTTTCTGATTTATTTTTATTTTGCTAAAAGTATTTTCACCACAAGCCTTTTCTGTGAAAACTTCATTGAGAATTTTACTAAACACTTTGGCCATAGCAAACAGTAACTGAGTTTTCTTTTGATTCCAGTATTTCTCTTAAGTACAATATTCCTAGGTGAAAATCTCGCAAATCTAGATGTTATAGACCATGCAGTCTTGGTCAATTTTATTTCTTGATAACTATATCTATCAATGATAGTCATTATTTATTAGATAAATGCCTGAAAGGGTGCTTTATATCATGGCTGATTTGTGAGAAAATTGAAGCAATTATCTGTGGACATTCCGGGATTTCTCTATTGTCAAGACATAATTTAATGGATCACTTACCCTGCTCTTCTGTGTACTTCCAATACCATCATGCCTGTGCAGTTGGTGATTTGTGAAGCAAGAAAAATGTTGGGGTAACAATGGGAAGGTCACTTACATTGTCTTTGAGAAAATCATAATCTGCTATTATAGTTAATAATAAACTTTCATAACTTTAATGGGGAGAAGTAAGAAAACATATTTGTCTGGAAAATTTTGCATTAGGGAGCAAGCTCAAACACCAACTTCTTTGGTTCAAATAGTTAATCGGCAACCTAAAGAAGCAATGTCATAGTTTAGGCCCACATTAACCATTTCAATGTTTCTGGCAGAACATGTGGCAAGGGTCAATTACATTTCATATAGTCAGCTACTCAAAAAAAAAAAACTGCAAACCCACACTCCTAATTTAGCGATTAGAAAGCAAAATTTCTTAAAGCTTCTTCATACCTGTCACTAATACTATACATTTATACACTGATTTCATTTTGGAACTTTTTTTTGGTTTGTTGTCCTCCACAAAGACTGAGAGAGTAAAGCATGGCTATCTGGAGTTTGAACTTTAAAATCAGGTTAACCCATCTTTTTAAAAGAAATAAAAAAACAAAACAAAACAAACAAACAAACAAAAACCAAGTCATAATGAGGCATGAGGGCTGAGGCTGGAATTCAAAGATTGGTGCAAAATTATTGTATCTGTTTGCCTTCCGTGATAAAGTAGGAAGTTTATTAGCCAAGCCTGAAAACACATGGGTTATAGGCCTGTGCTACTGTACACTGCCCTTCCTGAGTTGCTCATTTCTCCCTACTTGGCTAATTCCCCAAATGATGGCAGGGACTGGGCATCATTTGTGTTCCACCTTCAGCTCTCTAGCTGCAGACGCACATAGAGAAATCATTCATTCGTTCATTACTAAATGTTTACTTGTTATCTACTACTTCCAGGCACTATTCTAAATGCAAGGGGAAATACTAAACAAAACTGACAACATTCCTGCTTTATGGAGCTTGGATTCCAGAAGACCTCGCTGCTCTCTGAGCTTGTATAGATGCTCAGTCCTGTGATTTCCAAACCAATTCTCCGTGGCTGTGGAAATGTTTCAGTGATTCCCAGCAGACACTTGCTGTACTTTTTATGTCTTATCTAGTAAATCTCACAGCAACTCCATGAGTTTGACACTTTTAATTTGCCCATTTTTCCAAAGAGGAAAGGGAATGCTTACAATTCAGAACAACTTGTTCGAGGTCTCAGGAGAGAGGAAGTTATAGCATTGGAATTTAAATCCTGGGGGTATCTAATGTCAGACACTTTAATAAGAATGATAGCTATATTCCAAGACCTCTATGAGAACTTTGTAAATAGTCCCTCCTAGCAAATGCAATTTCTATGCTTTCCAGGGAATCTGTTGAAGCTAACAGACAATTTAATGCCCACATAGGTAGTCTGTCTTTTCTCTCTGATGGTCTTGAAGATGCTATCCTTTTGGCCCAAGATGTTGAAATTATCAAACAGGAACTTTAAAATTAATATGTTCAAAGTGCCAAAAGATATAAAGAAAAAACATGAACATCTGAAGAGAGGAGGAATTTAAGTACAGAAATGCAAGCAGTGAAACAGAATCTCTTGAAGACGTTAGAGATAAAAGAGATGAATATACAAATAAATAAGAGGTAAGACATAGAAATTGCCATCAATTCAGCGAGAAAAGTTTTTTTAATCTGTTCCAAGAATAATTGGATATCCATATGAAAAACTAATCCATTTTTTTACAATATACACAAAAATTAATTTGATATCAATCAGAAATATAAAGATAAAATCCATAAAAGTAAAGCTTTTATAAAAATAAAGAATACTTTGCACTATATAAACATACAAACATACCATAAACAAAGAATAATAAAGTAGATTTATTCACACTTAAAATTTTTGCTCATCACAAAAAGAAACATTAAGAACATAAGTAGACAAGCTACAGAATAGGAAAAACTTATAGGAAAAATCTAATAATAATTTGTATACAAAACAATAAAATGATAAATAATCCGATAAAACAAGGGCACAAACTCAAGCACACAAATCACAAAAGATGTAGGAAAGGCCATTAGAGGCATGAGAAGGTGCTCAACATCATTAACTACCAGAGAAAAGCAAATTGAAACTACATTAAGATATGACTTCATGCCACCAGAATGATTACATTTTTAAAAATTAAAAACAGCAGTTGGAGAACACATAGAGAAAGTAAAATTTTTATACACTGCTTGTACAAATGCAAAATGCTGCAACATTCTAAGACTCATTTGTCAGTTTCTGTGGTTCTCAAATGAACACCTTTAGGTCTATAATTAAGGAGCCTGAGTAGCTTTTGTTTACATGCTAATTATCTATCAACATTTAACATAGTATCAGAAATTAAAATTGAGAAAAAATTTAAATACTTTCTTATTCATTTACTTTAAAATATCAATATAATATGATACTTTAATGAGAAAAAACATTTGCCAAAACAAAGATAATTACTGTCACTGCTTTATTATTATTATCAATATATTTTAAAATACATTTGTATTAATTTCAGAGAGGAATGTAGAGAGATAGAGAGATAGAAACATCAATGATGAGAGAGATTCATTGATCGGCTGCCTCCTGCAAATCCCACACTGGCGATCAAGCAGGCAACCCAAGCATGCTTACAGACTGGGAACTGAACCATGACCTCCTGGTTCAAAGGTTGATGCTCTACTACTGAGCCATGTCAGCTGGGCTATACATCTTTTTTAATATCTGGCTTTATAAAAGACAGTTGCATTCTTATATCTTTCTCTTCATTCACGCTCTTAATATTGTTTAGGTTGTAGAAGAAGAAAAATCTTGTTACAGAGAAAGGAGTTGGAAAAGACTAGGAATATATATATATTATAGGTTGATGCTCAACTACTGAGCAATTTTTTTGATGAATTGACTTACTAGGGGTTATATATTTAAGGAGCTCAAAATAAGTATTTTTAATGAAGAAAATTATATAGCAATGTGAAGCCCCATCCTAACAACTTTAAGGCAATGGGGTCAATTATAAGAGAGAGGAACTGTATCCCCAATACATTTCTCATCTTGGTGATTTTTTTCCTTAATCTTGAATTCTTAGCCCAACTAAAGAATACCCATGTTTTAGGACTGATCTGAACACTAGTTCCTTTCTTGATAATATAAATTTGGAATTACATCCTGAAATATTATGCAGCAGTAAAAATGAGTCTACTATTCTCTAAGACATCATGGGGGGCAGGTGTAGGCTAGAAGGTGTCAATGAGGGAGGGGTAAAGGGGGATATCTATAATACTTTCAACATTAAGAATTAAAAAAAGAAAAAAAGAAAAAAGAAGAACTGTGGGAGGACCCGCATTGTGGATCATGGTCTGCAGAGAGAGAAGCATGGGTCATATGCTCAGAGGAAAATCAGAAAAAGAAAGGATCAGGCCCAGAGAGACAGAGAGCCCAAGTCACCTGGGTTCTGTCCCCTCTCCTGATCCCAGCTTCAGTTCTTCAGGCCACACAACTAATTCCTGACATCAACCCTTGTCTCCATGTAACAAACACCCCCACTCCAATACACACACATCCTTAGCAATTAAAGTCAGTTGTGTGGGTTTCTGCTTTTAAATATAGAGCCTTGACAAAGCCATCTGAAGAAAAATAGGGTCTTAATGCACCCCAAATATATTCTATTTAACAAGAGTAAGTATTAGTGACATTGACAGATGCTTCCAAATAGCAGGACCTTGTAAGGTAGTCTTTTGCATCTGTGTCTAACTTGGGCCCAAGTGCTCCAAGCACTGCCAGCAGCACACTAGAGGGCAGGCCAAGCCACAGGATAAACAGGTTGCATCCTGCAGTTCACATTTACTACATATTGTGTAATTTAAAATACTTTTAAAAAGTAAACTAAGACTTTGCATGAATACTGAAGATAAAATAACAGACTTCAAAGAAACACCCTGCTTGTTGGCAGACTGCTTGAGGCTAAGTTTGAGCCTTCTGGGGTCTCCCACTGCCTTCCCCAGCCAGGGTTCTTTAGAAGAAACATTTGATCAATACTCATGCACTACAATACCAACAACAGGAACAGTCCAAGAGCAATTCCTTTTGTCAGCATGTATAATTTAATCTCAGGTCATCTTCACAGTTAAAACTCTCATTTTCTTCTTATTGCTATTAATGCAAAAAGACGAACACGTTATTCAGAAGTCCATGATAGCTTCTGTGAAATGTTCTGCCTTAGTTGGTCCACTCCCACTCTACACACTACTGAGTCTGAAATACTAATATCAAAATGAATGTAATGTTAATGGGTGTAAACAATTCAAGCTCGAATTTTGAAGTCTAAAAACAAGGCCATTAATTTTATATCTAAACTTAGGGGCATTTTCAAAGGAAGATTTTACCTACAGGGGAGAGTTAAATAAATTATGGTTTAATAGATAAGGTAAATATTAATGGTATAAGTCCAACACATTGTGTTGAGTTTTAAAAATGAGAGAAAAGTCAGTGTTAAATGATGTATAATCAATTCAAAACAATACAAAATACTAAATAGTTCTATATATTTTCCACAAGTATTTACTTATGAGTGTAAAAATCCATTGCAAAAGGTCTGGAAAGATCCACTCCAAACTAGTAACAGTAGTTATCTTTGAGAGTGTAGGTCTAGGAGAAAAGTCAGGGGGGGGTATTAACATCTCATTCACATTCTTTGTTTTCCTTCTAAAAGCAATTATTGTTCAGTCATAATGTTTTCAATGTTTTTTACACTGGAAAATCAGACATAGAGAGAGACAGATACAGAGGCAAAGGAAGAGAGAGAGAAGGGAGAAAAGGAGGGAGAGAGGGAGGGATGGAGAAATCTGTAACATTGCTGCCTATAATGCATAATTAAAAACATACAAAAAAGGTGTGCTTTTTGATGGCTTTTTTAAAACATGAAGAGATCCTTTATTGATTTGCTCTTTTAAATTTCTACTGAAAGTTTATTAATGTAAAATGTGTTTATATTTTAATAATGTTTTAACCCAAGTTTCCTAAGACAAGAGTCATTTGGTAAGACATAGTACTGAGTTAAATTCAATATATCACTAAACTGTCTCCAGAGCAATGCCTGCTTTCAGGCTCTGTGTTAAATGCTATAAAAAGACCAACAAGATACTTAGTTGTCTCTTTATTACCATTACTTCCTTGTTGATTTAGTTAGTAATTTCAGATATGTTTTATTTTTGGTCTGGATTCATTTGCTATTGGCATTATCTCCAAACAAAAGAGTTTTAATGCTCCTTGCTCACCAACTCCCAACCTCTGGTTCTGTGTCAAATAGGTAATAATTTATAATCAAGCACTAGAACACACTATCCACGACTTCCTGCAACGGATTTCTGGATTTTGTTAGGGAATTGTAGAGGTGGTGAATTTTAGAGACAAAATGAACACTGGTTTATCTCTTTCCTATTCTTTTGTGTTTATCTCATTCATCTTTTATTATTATTATTATTATTCCCAGAGGCCATGCAAGGCCTTATTTGTGATCTCCCAGCTCATTAGCGAAAGGGTGGGGTCTGGACACCATTTTTCAGTCTAGGAGGTTCTTTCTAGCTCCTCTGCCTCTGTGAAAAGGAAATTATCTGGGGTTTTCTACACTAGATTCTGACAGCTGTAAACTGAAGTCTCATTTATTTTCTCAGAGGTCCTTGTGGGTTTCACACCTTTTCCTTATTGATCATAGGAAAAATTACTCTCCCTTCTCTTCTGTATAAAGAACAAATTTCATTTTTATAAAGGCACCTCACTATCTCAGTGAAACATCAGTGGTGATGGAGGTAGCTTTCAATGTTTCTTTGTAAGTTATGTCTAACTCCATAATAAATGCCAAAAAAGAGGAAATCAAAATTGACAGTGTTGATTTCCATGGACATAGAAGAATATCCAACCAGGAGAATGAATCAAAATTTCAACATTTATTACACTTATAAAATTCTAGGAGAGCCTAGAGACAGCCACATCACACAAAACAATTCTTAATCTTATCATTTTTTAATATGGAATATCTACAGACATATAATTTAAACTTCTATGGGTACCAGGCCCAGGAATTTTTTTTTTTTTTTTTACCAAATAAAGTCATATTTTTCAAAGATTTATTTTGGTATATATTTCTTTATTAAAAATAGTTTATGGACTCAGCCAATTTGGCTCAGTGGGTGGAGCATGGCCCACAGATTGAAGGGTCCCAGGTTTGATTTCAGTCAAGGGTACATACCTAAGTTGCAGGTTCCCTAACCCTGGTCAGGTCCCTGTAGGAGGCAACCAATCAGTGTGTCTCTCTCACATCAATGTTTCTCTGTCTTTCCATTTCCTTTCCACTCTCTAAAAATCAATGGAAAAATGTCCTCAGGTGGGAGTTAATAAAACAAAACAAAACAAAACAAAACAAAATAGCTTATGGCTCAGTGGTTGAGCATCAACATATGAACCAGGAGGTCATGATTAGATTCCTGGTTGGGGCATATGCCCGGGTTATGGGCTCAATCCCCAGTGTGGGGCATGCAGGAGGCAGCCGATTGATGATTCTCTCATTATTGATATTTCTACCTCTCTCTCCCTTCCTTTCTAAAATCATTAAAAGTATATTAAAAATAGTTTATGATTTTGATTTTTCTCTAGAAGAGGAATAACATGCTTTTATACAAAATTTGGGAAAATACAGTATGTGCATGTTTTGATGTGTTTTTTGTATGTACCAGGCACTGAGATAATGAACATACATTATCTACTCTGTTCTTCATAGCAACCTTACTGAATTCCTGCAGAATTGCAAAACTGAGGCTGAAAGCAGAGACACTAGGACTTGAATTGAAGCCTTCTAACCCCAGATACAAAACGTTTTGCCTTGCATCAATCATTTGTCTTGGAATTTATAAGTCTCAGAACATGGAAATAACCAAAGGTTCTAGAAATTTGCACAATACTGACTACAAAAGCAGGAAAATTATTGCAATCCAATCTGGCACCTGCTCCCATAAAAACTGTGATTTAGTTGTTGTTAATCTAACATATTTTTCAGTCTCCACCTTACTTGACCTCCTCACAATAGTGTTGACACTTCTCTTCTACCATCCTCTCCTAATTGAAACACTTTCATTCCCCTGTTTCCATGGCATCTCACTGCTGTTCTCTTCCCATTTCTTCATCTAGTCATGAATGCAGCCCTCCCAGGCTGAATCCTAGCCTCTCTTCTCTTGTCACTCCATACTTGATCATTCATAGCCAAAGCTTTGATTTCTATAAACGACTAGGAACTCTTATACTCATATATACTCAAAGGCATCTTTAAATCTTCAATTCAATGTATCAAAGGTACCCCAGAATTCAGTAAGTCTCAAAAAATACAGATGTCTTCCCCCTCCAAACCCAGTCTCCTTCCAAGGCTTAACAAATTTGATGATCAGCAATGTTTAGGTACACAAGAAGCTTGGAATCACCTTGAACACTAGCTTGCCAAACCTCCAGCCCTAACATTCTATCCACACCAACCCTCACTAAAACTACTTCTCTCCTTCTCCATTGCTACCTTCCTTGCCTAATCCATCTTTATCTCTTGCCCAGAGATTTCCACTGCCTCCTGACTGATCTCCCAACAACATCCCAATTTATCTTCCACACAGTAATCAATCACCTTTTCAGACTTCCGTGGCTTGCCCTTAACTTAGGTCCTAAATCATTTTTATTGTCCTACAAAGCTCAGCATGAGCGAGCTTCTATGTGCCCCTTGAGGTTCCTCTTGTTCTTCTCTCCTCTTGCTCTCTGTGTTCCACTGACTTGGGTTTTACTTTCTAGAAGCCATGCTTCCTTTTGGGCAAAGGACTTTAGCAGATTCTGTTCCCTCTATCAGGAATATCCCATTTTTTCCATCATTCACTCAATCAATCTCTCTCTCTCTCTCTTTCTCTCTCTCTCTCTCTCTCTCTCTCTCTCTCTCTCTCTCTCTCTCTCACACACACACACACACACACCATAGTACATACTTTATTCTATTCCATTCTTACATTTTAGAATAGTTCAGGGAAGAATTTTCCAATACCTCCACCCAGTCCTTGCTTCTGACAGGTTCATTGGTTATATAATGCCAAAGACTTATTTCACTTTATAATTAGACTTTCATTAGTGTTTCTATTTGTTTACTGTCCATTCCCTTCAAGAAACAGGGGCTGGATTCCCCAGGGCCCATTGAAACACAAGGTACTCAATAAATATAATAAATAAATAAATATAGGTACTCAATAAATATAAATGAATGAAACAATTCCTGCTTTTAAAAGGATCCAGTATGTGAACCAGAAAGAAGCATAGTGCTAAAAATTAAAAGGTTAATTGCTTCCAAAACTATTATTTTAAACTAGAGGCCCAGTGCAAAAAAATCATGCATGGGGTGGGGGGGTGAGGGGGGGATACCTTCAGCCTGGCTTGCACCCTCTTACAATTCAGGATTCCTCGGGGGATATCCAACTGCTGGTTTAGGCCCAATCCCGGGGATCTAGCCTAAACAGGCAGTCAGACATCCCCCTCACAATCAGAGATCACTGGCTCCTAACCACGTGCCTGCCTGCCTGATTACCCTAACTGCCTTTGCCTGCCTGATCACCTCTAACCACTTGCCTGCCTGCCTGATTGCCCCTAACCACCTCTGCCTCGGCACTTGCTGCAGCGGCTTTGTCCAGAATGTCATTATGCTGTCCAGTCTAATTAGCATATTATACTTTCATTATTATAGATAACTAACCTCCCTTTGTGTATTTTTATGGCACTAACATTATGATATCTACCAAGTTGTCAATGTCAGAAGCCTGCAAATCATTCTAATTCATTTTTTTTTTTTTTTTTTTTCTTATCCTGCTGCATTTATTTCCAATATCCAGCCAGAGTCCCTTCACTTCCCTTCTTTCTAACATCAATGAAACCACCCACTATAAGACACTACATGTCTTGCTAGGAGGACTGCAATAACCTCTAGTCTTTCCACTTTCCCATCTTTGTTCTCCTAAAATTATTTCTTTACTCGGAAGCTAGAGTGATTATTGTAAATTAATAAATCAGATCACCTTAATTCCCTGTTTTAAAATCTTTACTATTTAAAAAATAAAAAACAAAACCTCTTCCAACACCATTATTCTCCATCATGTCACCATTTTAGTCCTGTTATTACCATGTGACATGGATGAATTCTATCTCACTCTGATGAGGATGTGAATTCCCTGAGGTAAGAAATGGCTATGTGCAACTACTATATACCAGGTGCATGATAAGGACTAAAAATTACTATTAAATTATTGAATGCATGGTGATAGTTGTCTATTGTACCAAAATCCTTTTCCAGAAATATTTTGAAGAGCTTGCTTATTGAATGAAATTGGGGGCCCCTTTTTTCCTAGGTATCTCCCTGAGTGTCTAAAACCAGAGAAAACTCAAGAAATGCCTTCTAATGATTAGGTCCTCACAGAAAGCTTATTGTATCTTGAATAAGATCTACTTAACAATTCATGACTTTCAGAATTCATATGAAAGAGGGCTAATCTGATCCTCTAATTTTTTATTCTTTCCAGTCCTAATGATAAGTGTGGCTAACAGGGCAACAGGGTAATGATCTTCATTATCTCTTCCTCTTTTCAAAATTGCTCACTAAGTGCTTCAAATGAAAAGGGGCCCACTGGTGCCCCAGGACAGCTAGTCTAAGTGGTGCTTTTTTGTTTATGCTAATTAAGTAGGTTGCAGACTGGTTCCTTAGCAATATCCTTCATTGAGATGCTCAGTGCTGGGAGCTTAATTATATGTTTTAGGCCTAAAGTGGTCATTATTAAGATGTGAGCAGATGATATTCATGGAGTGGATGCTATTATTAGTGTTTCTTGGGTCTGGTAGGATAAAACTCTTGGAATGTGCAGAACCATTTAAGGAAGGATGGCTAAACTGAATTGTGGTGTTTCACTTCTGAGCATTAAATAAGTGTTGTTGTTGTTTTTAAAAAAACAAAATTATATTAACTATATGTACATACATTTATATGTACTAGAATACAGTGATACTCCAACCTTTGCCTGTGGGTTTAAAAAAAACAACAAAAACTTTTCTTAGCTGTAGCATATCCTTGTGCATTTATTCTATTTTAAATATTTTATTGAATTTATTGGGTGACACTGGTAAACAAAATTATACAGGTTTTGTATACATCATTTGCAATTTCCACACTTGCCTTCAACTGGTATTAATAACAACTTCCTAAATCAATCTGCTTGGCATACGAGAAAGAACAACTTCATTAAAAATCAAATTTCTCATAGTCCTTGTGTATTGAGGGGTTTGGTGGGGGGTGGAATCTATAACCCCTTTTTTTTTTCCAAATAGAAAACAAGCTATTGATTTTTATTTTTTTTTTTGCAATATAATTTTACTGTTTTAAGAGTCATTTTCCCTGTTAAACATCAGTCTCCTGCCATGATCCGTGTGGCAGGGATGAAAATGTGCTGATTTTATGCAAGCTGACTAGAGAGTGCTCCACAGAAGCAGAACAAACAAATGTAAGCAACATAAAATATTTAGATCCCAGGAACATGAAAAGCAATTCTGATGATAAGCATAAATTATGTTAGAGGATGGATCATCTATGTAACAGCGAGGAGCTGATAATAGGCCAATTTTCTTATAGGCAACAGAAATAAACCACAGTTTAGAATAAAAACCTAAAACGTAGGCATGTTGGAAAGTCATACTAGTAAATGTATCAGATATACTAGTAAATATATATTATCTGAATCCTGTCACAGTGGTTGGTTGGGTGGTTTGCAATCTCCAAACCCTCCCCCCCCCCCACCGCTTAATTGAGCAATATTCGTTTTGTCTCACATTAACAAAAACTCTAAATATTTATCTTAGAGAACATGTGTAGCAACTCTTTTCCTGACAGCTGATGGAAGACACACATTTGGCTTACTATTGTATCCCCAAAGAGATGACAGCAAATTGCTAACATCAAGGGTGGGGAGAGTTGGAGGGGTATGTCTACACTGGGAGGCTAGCTAGTTAAGATATTAAGAACTGAATTACAAAAGACATCAATGCCCTCCCTGGCAATGTAACACAGCTGCTTGGAGTACCCTCCCCTTACACAAAAGGTTACAGATTCCATCCCAGGTCAGAGTGCGAGTTGGAAGCAACAGATCAATGTTTCTGATTAATGTTTCTCTCTCACATGAATGTTTCTCTCCCTCTCTCTCTAAAAGTCAATTTAAAAAAACATATCATTGCCCTAACTGGTTTGGCTCAGTGGATAGAGCATAGGCCTGCGGCCTGAAGGGTCCCAGGTTTGATTCTGGTCAAGGGCATGCACCTTGGTTGCTGACACATCCCCAGAAGGGAGTGTGCAGCAAGCAGCTGATCGATGTTTCTCTCTCATTGATGTTTCTAACTCTCTAGCCCTCTCCCTTCCTCTCTGTAAAAAAATCATTAAAATATATTTAAAAACAACAACAACAACAATAACATATCATTTGGTAAGGATAAAAAAAAATCCACATCATAATCTTCGCTCTGACACTTATTTCACACTGCTTCCTCTCATATATTTTCATTAAATTGAACAATTTTCCTATCATCACCTTACCTTTAAAATTTGTGATATGATACTTGAAGGGTAAGTCAAACACTTATTATTTCTTGTTTGAATGGCACTTCAAGGTAATCAAACAGTTATTCAGGAAAAGCTATTCTTTAGGAAAAAAAATCCCAGCTAATAATTGAATGAGGAATGATAAAATATGAATAATACCATTCTGCATTCTCTATTAACATAATGGATCCAGGCAACCATAATTAGGTTGCTTATAAAACCATAAGGTAAAAACTTTGTAGGGAGTTTTATAATGGATGAGCAAATATCTCAAAAACACAATGATTAATCTTAAAAAAAAGATAGACAACCAGCCATTATATATCCTCTAATGTAGAGTGATAAGAAATACATGAGCCACTTTTAAAATAAGGCAAAATATTGAACCTCAATTTGATAAAGCCTCTGGTTTAAAGGACAGTTTATGGGAAACACAAGGGATAAATGAGCACATAAACACCATGCAGATGCAACCCACAAAGACTGAGGTGAGACTATGTAGAACAACAAATAAATTTTAATAGAAAAGGGAAGAGGAAACAGTTACAGATTAAAGGGTACCTTTCACTAATTATTCCAAAATGTCTTTTATAGTTAAAGAACCCAGTTATCATGTGTCTTTAGCATCCTTCCATCCAATACAGTTTCTCAACCTTTTCTTGGCTTTCAGGATCCTTTGGAAACTATGTTCTTCAATTTGGGTTTGTATTTTCTAGATTTGGTGGGTCACGGTAAGGTCTATGTCTTTGGCAGTAATATATATCACAGAAGTGATGCTCTATTATAGTTGCATCCAGACAGCCGACATACAGTCTTGAATTGTGCCATTACTAATATTGGTCACTTGGCTGACTTAACAAGGGTAGTGTTATGCCAGTTTTCTCCATTAAAAAGTAACTCTTCAGAATTAATAAGCAGTATAGGGAGAGATACTGTGAAGCAATGTAAATAGTCTGTTCCTCAATAATTTTCAAACTTGATCATTTACATCATGGTAAGACCTGCACTTTTACACAGAAACCCTCAGAGGGGGTTGGAGCGCTAATGTCCAGCTGGCTCTCTCTTGGCTCCACAGACCTTCCCTCCCAATCCTAAGTACTGGTATCTTCTGTGTTCTATTCTACTTACTGAATTTTAGGACAGACTAGGATCAAAGGGGATGATAAATGTACTTATGTGATTTCAAATATTGTGTAATATCTACCTCAGAGAACATATTTCCAGCATCTATAAGTATAATGATTGGCATAAAGTAGACACTCAATGAATGTCCGTGAAATAGGGAAGGGACACTTAAAAATTTGTTTCCTCAACAAAGCCAATCCTATATAAATAAAAGCCCAGAGATTGGCAAAACAGCCACAATGACTGGTTGACCAGTTGTTATGATGCACACTAACCACCAGGGGATAGATGCTCAATGCAGGAGCTGCACCCTCATGGTCAGTATGCCCCCACAGGGGGAGCACAGCTCAGCTGACAGGGATGAGTGGTGCTCCCACAGTGGGCCGATCCCCGCAGGCCATGCCACCTCACCAATGCATGAATCCTGCGCACCATGCCTCTAGTATTTAATAATTTAGTAATTGATGAATGTTGCCATTAGATTATAAGTAAGAAAAAAATGATGCCATAAAAGAGAGGGATGGAACAAAATATTAGGAAAGCCCTTAAAGAAGAAAAATTTGGAATGGCCAGCATCACAGTACTAACCCATGGTTCTGTCCTAACTGTTTCTTCCCACTGTCTATACCTCACAATCTATGCACATATGATCCCTGTAAGCCCATTCTCTATGTCAATGTGGTAAGGGAAGAAATTTGTGAACTACCTTACCATCTCAACAAGCTTTCTTTAATTTTGGAATTAAGTGGAATCACTGGAAATCCACTTGCTGAATGGTTAATTTTTCAATCGCTCCATTAGCTAAATGAGTAAGAAAATGTGATTTTGATCTGAATTTCCAATGGTCAATTAGCTGTGAATTTATCATGGTGATTGTACTGAATGTCTATTGTGTACATGTTTCAAACTTCTGAATTTCAGCCAATTACAATTTCTCAATAGTTTATAAATAATTGGTTAAGTTTTCCTTTAAATACAGTTGATTTATTTTCTATACAGGGTGGGGCAAAAGTAGGTTTACAGTTGTGACTATATAAAATAGTTTATTTTTTTTATTATTATTTATTAATTATTTTATCATTTTCCAGATGAACAGCTATAAATCTACTTTTGCCTCACCATATAGTTGCCCTTCTTCTCACATTGAAACAGCTTTGGTGAACTGTCAGAAACCCATTTTTAAAAGTAATTTTCCTGATAGTTTTTATGGAATCAACTAGAAGCCCGGTGCATGAAAATTCACATACTAGAGGGGGGGTTCACTCAGCCCGGCCTTCCCCCTTCCACATTCCAGGAGCCCTTAGAGGTGGAAGGTGACCAGGTGATCAGGAATACCCCATTACACCTCTGCTGCTGCCACTGCCAGCAGCACAAGCCTCAGCCAGCCCTGGTTACCTGAGCCCCGGGAGGCCCTGGGTGCCTGGGGGGGCTGAGGGGACTGCGTTCCTGCCACCCCTGCAGGGCTGAGGGTACTGGATCCCATCTTGTGGCTGTGGGCACGGCCATCTTTGAGAGTGTGGCAGTCAATTAGCATATTTCCTCCTTATTGGCTGTGAGCACTGACATCTTTGAGGGCAGGGCAGTAATTAGCATATTCCCTTCTTATTGGCTGTGGGTACCACCATTTTTGCCATGGTGTAAGGATTGATTAGCATATTCTCTCTTTATTAGATAGGATTAACCTAGAGCTAATGACCAGCTTCTAATAGCAAATTATTTGTTCTCTAACTTCAAATACTGATATCTACCAGTGCTTTTTCAATACATCAGTGGTGAAAGATCAGTGATTTATGGTTTGTCAGCTTTTGTTTGCTTAGCCGACCTGCTGCTGATTAATATTTTATAAAAAGTCATAAATCTGATTTGACAAAGGAGGCAAATTCTCTTCGATAAATGGTACTAGGAAAATTGGACATGTATATGCAAAATAAATAAATAAATAAATAAATAAAAAGAAACTAGACCACCAACTTACACCATATACAGAATAAACTCAAAATGGATAAAATACTTAAACATAAGTCATGAAACCATGAAAATCCTAGAATAAAACATAGGCAGTAAAATTTAAGATGTCTCATTTAGCAATATTTTTGCTAACATAGCTCAGTGGGCCAGGGAAGCAAAGGAAAAATACATAAATGGGACTATTTCAAACTAAAAAGCTTCTGCATAGCTAAGAAATTTATCAACAAAATGAAAAAGGAGCCCACCATATGGGGAGAACATATTTGCCAATGATATATCTGATAAGGGATTAATATACAAAATATGTAAAGAAATGATATAACTCAACATCAGGAAGACAAAAAATCCAATTAATAAATGGACAAATGACCTAAACAAACATGTCTCCAAAGCAGACATGCAGATGGCCAAGCGACATATGAAAAAATGCCCAAAGTCACTGATCACTAGAGAAATACAAATCAAAATGGCAATGAGGTATCACCTCATATCTGTCAGAATGGCTATCATCAACAAATCAACAAACAACAAGTACTGATGAGAATGTAGAGAAAGGGAACCCTAGTATACTGCTGGTGGAATGCAGACCTCTGCAGCTGCTATAGAAAACAGTAAGTTCCTCAAAAAATTAAAAGCAGAAGAGTTCCCACTTCTGGGAATATCCTAAGAATCCTGAACCACCAATCAGAAAGAATGTATGCAGCCCTATGTTCACAGTAGCACAAGAAGAAGCCGGTGCACAAAATTCATGCATGGGTGGGGGTTCTCTCAGTCCAGCCTGCACCCTCTACAATCCAGGACCCCTTGGAGGATGTCTGATTGCCAACTTAGGTGTGATCCTGAATATTGGGCCTAAACCAGCATTTGGACATCCCTCTCACAATCCTGGGCCACTGGCTCCAAATACCTTACCAGCCTGCCTGCCTGGCCTCCCCTAACTGCACCTCCCCACTGGCCTGGACACCCCTAACTGCCCCCCCACTCCGCCAGCCTGGTCGCCTCTTACTGCCCCCCTGCCGGCCTGGTCACCTCTTACTGTCCCCTCACCAGCCTGGTCACCCCCAACTGCCCTCCCCCACTAATGGCTTGGTCACTCCCAACTGCCACCCTCTACTGGCCTGGTCACTGCTCATGGTCCCCCTGCCAGCCTGGTTGTCCCATGCAGCCTGCTGGTTAGTTGTTTGATCAACCCTCACTAACCCCCCTGCCAGCCTGATTGCCCCAAGCAGCCTGCTTTTCAGTCATTTGGTCATCCCTCACTAAACCCCTGCCAGCCTGGTCACCCCACATAGCCTGCTGTTCAGTCATTTGGTCGTCCCTCACTAACCCCCCTGCTGGCCTGGTCATAGGCAGCCATCTTGTGAGGGTGTGAGGGTCAATTTGCATCTGACCTTTTTATTATATAAAATAGCCAAGATCTGTAAACAGCCCAAGTGACCATCAGTAGATGAGTGAATAAAGGAGATGTGATACATTTATACAATGGAATACTATAGAGCTGTAAAAAAGAAGAATCCTTTACCCTTTGTAAAAGCATAGAGGGACCTGGAAATTATTATGCTAAGCGAAATAAACCAGCCAGAGAAAGACGAATATCACATAATCTCATTTACAGTGGAAAATCTAATAAACAAAATAAACTGATGAACAAAATAGAGCCAGAAGTATAGATACATGGAACAGAGGATATACCTCAAAGGGGAGGAGGGTTGGGGGCACAGGAAGAGATTAACCAAAGAACATATATACATATATGCATAGCCCACTGACAAGGATAATAATGTAGTTAGGGCTGGGGGTGCGGCTGGGGCTGGGTATATGGTGGCAAAGAGGAACAAAATGGGGAACATCTGTAATAATGTCAAAAATAAAATAATAATAAATTTGAATAAGAAAAATAAAAATTTAAAAGTGAGACTCAAAGACCTATGAAATATAAGCCTCAATATTTTATTAGGTTAAACAAACAAAAAGAGCACTCTGTCAAATTGGTCTGAAAGTTCCTGAGCGTGTGCTGTCAATTTTGATTCTTCTCACATCACAGATAAGTAACAAGCAGTGCAGCCTGGTGCAGGCCTGCAGACAAACCACACTGTGAGTGGCACTGGTCTATACCCATCTCACACCTAATTATATCTTAGCTTTTTCGCATTCTCTGAGACTTCATGCATTTGTATCTCTCTCTAGGGACCTCACATGCTCTTCGAGGTCAAAACCAATGTTTTCTATTTTGTTAGCATTTCCCAAAGCATTCAGCCTGGTAGCATATAATACATTCCTATTGATCAACAGAAAACAACTTATTCTATTCCTTTGATTCTTTCCTCTGTTTTTCTTCCCCAGTGAAATCTATGCTTGAACATAATTCATTTTACATCCTCTTTGGAAGGAGGCACCAATTGCAAACTGATGGCCTGTAGGTCGGATGTGGACAATAAATGAGTTTTGTTTGTCCCACAGAATCCATTAAAAGTCAGCCTTTAACTTATTAAAAAAAAAAAAAAAAGTGTGGCAAGCCTGGGCCCACATTCACATGTAGCAACAGCAGGGCACTAGGTAGGGCTGCCCCTCTAGTGTGGTGAGCCTCACAGTTTCCCACAGCCCTTACTTGGTTGATCTACTATTTAAATTACCTACTTGGAACCTTTGGCCTTTGAAATTATAACCACTAAAGTAGATTAGCAAAATCAAAGTCAGTGAACCCTACAGAGCACAACAGAAACCACAAAGCAAAGAGCCCAAAACACTATCACAGGAGCTTATGTTTCTCTAAGAGTGTATAAATCCAAACTACTCTGTTACCCACTTAAATCTCACAAAAACCACAAAAAAGACTGAAAAGTTCCCATTTAAAAGCAGTAAAACAGGCTCAGAGGACAAGTAACTCTCTTCAAACTCCATATCAGGTAAGTGATGAAGTCTGACCTCAAAGCCAGAGTCTTCTGTAATAGGACACTGCATACTCGCCAGCTAGTTTTGATGTTTTATAATACCTTCCCAAGCATCCTCTAAACATAAGACAATGCAAACTACCAAACCAACATTTGTTTTCTCTAATGTAGAAATTATATTTTCCTTTTCATCTACTCATACTTTACAGAACATCTGTGAAAGAAGTATTTTGTTTTATTTTCATTTCACACTAAGAGGGACATTTAAAGTTTTTCTCATGCGCTATTCATTGTATTGACCAAACCTGATCCTGTATTCCCAAATCAAAGCTATTCCAATGAACCAATACCCAAATTGGAATGGTTCCAGAAATGGAGGCCTCGCCTCACCTTTTCATTTTATTGTTGAAAAACTTTCTAAATCAACCAGAATGCCTTTAGTCCAACAAACCAAACCTCACCGTCAAACTCCATTTATAAACCGAACTCTACTCTCTCACTCAGAAACTCCAGGAGAGACTGACTAGGAATTCTTTCAGAAGCCAAATATCATATCTAAAGAATCAAACTTCCAATAATGATCTTCTGGAAAAGACTGGTGGACACTGATGCGCTGGGATCCTATCACATGGACCACCAAATATACATGAGGACTTGACTTTCTGTTAGCTTGGGGCTCGTTGTAGCCAAGTGAGAATCCTGGCCTTGCACATTTTTTTTTTTAATATAGAACTGTGCTATTCAATACAGTAGCCACATGTGGCTATTTAAGTTTAGATTTATTAAAAGTAGATAACATTACAAAATTCAGTTTCAAGCCATAAAGTCTTGGGTTGATCCACAGGGAGAGGGCTTGAGCCACAAAGGCAAGCCTTTGTAATCCCAGGGAAGGCAGACTGCAAGTCTATGAGTCTAAGGAAGCTGTGAACCATGAGCTGCTAACATGACTGGGAGATGAATGGCCCACTCAATGAGGAGGATGTAGGACCCAACACTACTTCAGGAGGCTGTGGGTTATATTACTTCACCAAATAAAACTCAGCAAAAAGGTAAAATGACAGAATCAACATTGAGCACGTGAAACCATTCATCTTACTCTTTATTAGCCTTTCCTCATATCTTTGGGAAGTTTACTGGTTCTTGACTTCCCACCTGACTATACTCTGCCTGCAGGTAGGAGCTATGACCCTGTGCATTGCATCTTGAGTATCTGGCATTTATTAGGTGTTCAGTAAGAATTCATGAAATGAGTGTTGGCTTTCACCACTGTTGTTAGGTATGATAATCAAGGTGATTGCCACCTCTATTCTCCTTTATGCCAGTTGCTCTAACATATTTATTCACAGAATCCTCCCTTCCTCTCAAAGTGTCCTGGGTACATGGTCACTCTAGTGTAAAGGGCATATAGCCAAGGTGCCAGGAGAACATGAGGACAGACTGAGGGACTTCAGCAGTGACCTCAGTGACCTCTTAGTACACCCACATGTCTGTGAAATTGGCTCTAACAGTATAGGGGCTCCCTTTAGAGAAAAAAGTCCAGATTTCATTAAAAACCACATTTGTGCTTAAAATTCTGGCTTAGATTTGTACTATTTATTAACATGTGGGGTATTTTTGGTGTTGGGATGAGGTGTATTATAAAGAAATGTATGTAAAATTATCAATATACAGGTATAATTGGGTTGTAATAAGTTGATCCTATTAACTTTATTTAGGTGGTAGCAAATGAAGAGTTGCACTGAAAACTCACGAGAGTTGAAATTTCTATCTTTTCACTAAAACCAAAGGGATAGTACTAAACTAAACGAGGTTTGCCTTGAGTGTATAAATAGTGAACACACTGTGAGCCTGTCTCATTACCAGGTATAGTGCATTTTGAGAAAAAAAGAAAGAAAGAAAGAAAGAAAGAAAGAAAGAAAGAAAGAAAGAAAGAAAGAAAGAAAGAAAGAAAAATGCATCATATAAAATAAAGCAGCTTTCAATTATAACCTAGTTATTTGAAGTATATCGGAGTTTCTAATGAACTTTTACTTAATAGGTTCATGTTAATGAAAATCCTTAAGATTCTGAATTATTTAATTATTGCAGCTGAAACTGGCAGATAGACCATGTTGTCTTTTAACCTAAATTACCCATAGGGAGGAGAAAAAAAGAGCTGCCTCTTTCATTAAGAAATGAAGTTAATTCATAATCAATAGAACAATTCTATATCTGACAAAGTTCTGAGCTATGTTTGTGCTTGGCAGGGCTACTAGAAACATCTCAATGTTCGCACATTCTCTAGCCTCATGTCCTTACTGTCTTGTTGCCAAGGAGCTTGTAGAGGTGACAAGTCTAACCAAAGGGCTAAAACACATTTTAAAGATATGTGGGAAGCAAGTGTTGCCTTGCTTCCTCATTTTTCCTTTGTTTTTATTTGCCTTTTCTTTTTTTATTTTGGCTCCAATATAAATTATCCAAGAGTCATGTGGTGCAATGACTGATCTCCTGCTTGAGTACAAAGTTGAGACCACATGGAATTAGAAAGCCCAGGTCAACCAGGCCACTGCACAGCTACCCAAATCTGATTTGCAATAATGGCCAGCATTATTTATCCAGATTGCATGCTTTAGTCATTTCTGTTGACAGTTCCTCCTCCTCGCTGAAATCGTTTTTTCTTCTCTATGCTAATCCCAACAGAGAGATTTGAGAAGGGGAAAGACCCTATGTTACCAGGTTATGGACTTTGACTTATAAAAAAATTTCACTGCCATTATAGGAAAATCTTTCCAGATCCATAAATCTCCTTTACCAGAGATGAGTTATACATTGGCAAACATACCTATCTACTCTTGTATAAGATCTCTTTTGTTTGCAAATGACACATAGCCCAGGTACAGGTGCTGACCCAAGGGATCATATAATAATAACCTCCCTGTCCTCCATCTCTTTCTTCTCTAATGGCATTATACTCAAACTCCACATGATAGGACTGTGGCTTCCAGAAGCACCATAATAACATTTGCCCAGGTTGAAATGCAGCAGAAATGTGTGAATTCTTATATGTTTTCTAGCAAAGAAAATTGTGATTGATGCTCTGTCCATCTATGAGCCAATCACTGAAGCAAACAGAATTAAGTGCTGTGATTGTGTCTGCCTATTGAACATAACTTTTTTCATCAACACATTTAGCCCAAGTAAGTGAACATTCATATGCAGAATAACTGACAGGCAAGCTGCCATTAGAGCGTTTTCATTGTGATGTTTAATTACAGGAAGGTATAGAAGGCTTCCAATATAAATTTATGACTCAGTTTTATTATACTTGACTACAACATCACTGCCTTTCTCTGGAGAAAACCTGGTATTCTACACAGGCAGTGTATAGAGCGTATATTCATTTTTCTTAGGTAGTAATTTTCTATTTGGCTACAAATTTTATCATAGTTCTATTAGGAGAGGTAAAATAAATTGTAATTTAACAAGATTTCTCTGGTTTTCCCTTGTCAAGAAAATATACATATTATCCTCCAAAGAAGGAACACTATGCATCAAAAAATCTTTTCAGCCAATCCCACACCAGCTCTTTATCTCCAGCTACCATGATGAGTTAAAAAGGCATTTGTTTTGTATATGTAAAAATAGAATTTCTATATCTTTGTCTCCATGCTTTTCTGATGGGATAAATGTTCCTTTTAATGGGAAAGAAAACACCGGAGAGCTAGGGGAATGTACAGGAAGAACTCCAGACAATATAACTCAATAAATATACATGGAGTGAATTGCGGATAAGGGCATGCAATGTCCCAGAGCTGCCTGAAATAAAATGTGATGTGTTTATTACAGGAGATACTAATAGGCATGCTAACATACTCAGAAGGGACTACAATTCCATTAAGATTTCATGGTCTGCCAAATCATTCTAGGTTTGAAATAAGTAGAGTGTTAATGTACATGTTGTATATGTCAGCATAACACAGCTTGTATAAGTTAAAGAACTAGTTTGTTGCCATTAATTTCTCAGGGAAGTAGAGTGAATAGCATTAAATCATCAGATAGAATGTAAAAGTATCACCAATATAATATGGGTTGTTAGATGGCTTGTGGTTCTGAGAGATGTAGAAATAATCCCTGGGTAAATACAGAATGATGGATTTTTGCCTCAATATTAGGCAGCTGTGTAGTAATTGGAACAAAAGTGAAGTTGTTTAGAAGCACTTTTTAGAGGTGTCCAAGCAAAGATTTTCACTCATTCGACAGGTGTTTTAGCCAAGAGAGTTCTAAACTATGTATTTATTGACCTTAAAAAGTCATAAATACTTAAGCTAATTGTAGCAAAGAAGAGTGTGCTAAATGGAAACTTGTGAAGGAAATTTCAGGGTACATTCAACTACTTTAGATGTAGAGTGTGTTGGCTCTACTCAGAGTTTTTATTTTCCTTAATAGAATCTCTTGAATTACTTAGCCAAGATTGGGGGACTTTTTTCTGTTACCCAATCTAATGCTCTAATGGCTATTGATATTGCTTCTCAGAGACATTCTTAAAGCTTCTCATAGTGGCTCTGAGAATTATTACTGAAGCTATACCTCATGCTGTCTTAACCAATCTATGTCAAAAAAAAAAAAAGACAGGAATGCCCCAGAGACCACAAAGAAGGAGTACCCAGGGAAGGAGGGACGAAAGGAAAGAGCCAGCAATGGAGGGAGCAAGCAAGCTGGATGGTAGATAAGGAGTGATCCATCAGAACTAGAACTGGGAAGAGGAAGAGTCAAGTTCTGAAGCCAACTTTTCCTTCTCCGGATTGGCATATCCATATACTGCAGGAGTCCTGCTCCCACCAAACAGAAGTAAGTTTACAGTTTGGGTTTTCATGGTATCAACTTTCCCCCCAAACTCTTTACCCATCTACATCTCCAGGATTCAGTCATATGGCTTAGTTTTCTGTTTTTGTTTTTTAACTCTTAGTCCAAATTATCAAGATAACCTGAGCAGCTTTCTTTGGGTCAGTAAATCCTCTGGTTCAATAAACTTTTCCAAGGTTACCATGTTAAACTCTAATAATAGGCTGTCATTATTAAAGTTTAACAAACACTTAAGGGCATCTCCATGAAACGGACCCAAGGTACAGCAATTATTGCTAATTCTGGCCATCAGCAACCACCTACTAAATTGTTCTCCTTGGATATCACAGTAGCATCTCAAATTCATTATGCCCCAAACCAAATTTATTATCCTTCCTCTCCTTACTTTTTCCTTATTGAAACAACCATCTTGGTCTCAATTCTGCTCAAATTGAAATGTGGCTTAACTCTGTTTTTCTTATCTCTTATTGATTACTTTTGTGCAATGGATACTAAGAAGATCACACACGCACACATACACACACACACACACACACACACACCCTTTAGGGAATGTTTGTATATCTAAATATATGATCATTAGGAATACTGGTGATCTGGTGATAATCAGTAACTGTGCTGGGCTTATAGAACTCATTGATTTGACCACTAAACATTTACTAAGTGCAAGGCACTGGAGATAAAATAAGTAAGTGTTGCCACTTATATTCAGAGTCTAATACTTGCACACAAAATGATTTCAAATAAATGTCCTATATGTCCAACAGCTTTTCATTTTCCTCTCTTACAAAAATAGAAATCATGCAACCATGTAAATCATCATGTGGTATAAATGTTGCTGCTCTTCTACAAAACTGAGGCAAACTCTTAAATAAATGAGGGGGTTTCTCTTCTAGTTTTCCACTTTTCTTATACCATCTGTGCTTATCTCCCTGTTTTTTAGTCTAAATGAAAATTATCTTTTGTCAGTTCCAATAATACTTGGATTATTCTAAATTCTAAATATGGATTCTTAACCCCTTTACAATTCAGTAGACATTGTAAAGATACTATTGTAAGAGTCAAAAAGAAAATTGTAGTTTTCCAACTACAAGCAAACTCGGCATTCATTCTCTGAACTAATTGTGTCTTTCTGAGCTAGCATCATCGGCAAGCACTTAGGATGAGGACATAAGTGTCCTAAAGACAAAAAATGTCTTGAGGAAGACACAAAATGTCACTTCATGGTGCTGTATATTCTTCAAATGGTGGTGTGCATTCTTTAATATATTACTGGGATAAATTATTAAAATAATAATAACAAACATAAAACTCAGGCTTTTCAACTGATTGTGCCATTACAAGATTTTCTGTAAGTAGCTTCATGCATTTGGCAAACACCCGGTTACTCTTCACAGTGCCCTGATTATTTTATGTATATTAAGAAGTTAATATATCATGATAGCTTGGAAGCTAGATTTTTTATTACCAGGAAAGCAGGTCTTGCATTGGATACTAAAGCTTAACTAACTCTGAACTCTGAAATATCAAGGGATAAAAGACAATTTTCAGAGTAAGGGGCTCTTTCACACCCGGATAGTGTTGCATTGGTTTCTGGTGGCTAATAGACTTGCATTGGAGGTACTCCATGAAATGGTCAGTGACAAAGGTATTTCATTCCTACTTCAGAGGTGGTAAAATTTAAGTGCAAAGAAGTTAAGCAACTATAATAAAACTGTAAAAATCTAACATAAAATATACTTGATCTTTATGACCCTTATTTTCTGGTTTGAATGATAACTCATTAAGAGATTTCTTAAAAAGGCTGAAGTAATGAGGGTGTTTTGCTTTTTGTTTTATTTTTTCCTCCTATTCCTCAAAGCTCTTTCTTTGGTTCATTTGAGACAGACTAATTACACCAAGACCTCCTGGTTCTTATAAAATGAAAACATAGCCAATCAGAACCAAAACATAATTTGAAATAAATCTCACTGGAGTATGGTTGCTGCTAATAATGATGATGTTAGGTTGCAACACAAAATCCTGCCTGTACATTTTTGTTTGTCTGCTTGTGTTTTGGCTCAAATATCTTCCCTTTTTATTGGGCCCATTCCCCATCATGCTTAGTCAATTTCAAAGGTTAACTGAGAAATAATTGTTTGCCTTTAGGGTAGGTCATCATTAGAAAGTTAATTATGAGGTAGGCTGCCAAATTCTGAAGAGAATGGACCTGCATCTGAGAGATGAAGACTGAATCTTGGCTCTACCATTTGCACAGCTGTACAAATGTGGGCAATGGTCTCTACATTTATAAACTTCAATGCTGTCATATAGACACTAGGGGGAGAAAACTGTACCTTCAGGGGCTAAATAAAATTATGCATGCAGAACACCATGATGCCTGCTGTGCAGTGAATGTACAATCAGTAAATGAGACCTGTTATATTAACACAAATCCATAATTTCTCTATGTTGATATCTGTTACAAAATCTAAGCATAAGTTAAAAAAGATATAGATCACAATTGGACTCCTTTATTTATGGGCCAATTTTAATTTTATCTCCATTGGATGCATACCTTAACACATATGCTGATTTATTTAGAAAGACATGCCCGGTTGTGATTACTGTTCCATTTGTGGTTGTCTTTGGACAGAAAGCAATTGTCACACAATCTACATCCTGCTGTTTTGTTGTCAGGATAGCCACCAGCCAGTAATGTCATTCAGATTCCCCTCTGAATTCAATCTGTCACCACATCCTGCTGTTTTTTCTTCAACTGTATTGCTAATGTCAGCCCCATGTTCTCCATTGTTGTGAACATAGTATTCCAGCCCCTGTCATCACAAATTCAAGCTAAACCCAACCTATTTCATATCATCCTATCTTATTTGCATGCACTATTTTCTTAAGAAACCAACATGTCTAAAGTCTGACCCAATTTCTGAAATTCTGCCCTAAGAAATTCCAAAGTAACACATAAGCAACAGAAAACATGCACTCACTTCCCCTAACAGTGTCATTTTGGAATTCTGTGTGTCACACTCCCTGTTATACCACACCAGTTTGCTTACCTCGTAGAATGCTTCTTTGTTTGAGGAGGACACTTTCCATACTATATCTATCATAGATCTATCATACAATAGCATCCAATGTCTAGATACTCCTGTCACTCTGACCACCCACCTAGCAATCTCCACTGATCATTTAAGAGAATTCAACTTCCCTTCAGTCAACCTACTCAACTGAGTGTTCACAAACCTGTACCATGAATTCTATTACTTTCTATTCATTCAAAGTCACAGTTCCTTACTTCTTATGAAAATGTATGAACCCTTGCTCCCTAATCTGATAAATTAATACAGTCAAGCTATGAAGAAACTGCCCATCGCCAATCACTCACACTCCCCTTTACATTTATCTAAATATAAAGTCTACTTTCATATTTATCCCAATTACTTTATTATTTACATAAAGAGCAGAGAATCTTAATAGTAACATATATGGGGGTGTGTGTTGAATAATGAGACAGATTAGAATTGTCAAGGTGGAAGAAGTCCATTAAAAAGAAAGTCAAACATGATTGACAAGAAAGATAACCTGAGAAATACAAATGGTGCTTTATCTTTCACACTATGCAGAAAAAGTATTTTAAGCAAGCAGATGGGCCCAACAATTTCCAAGGATCTAAACTTTTTTTAAATTATCTAACTTTAAAAGTCAAAAATCTATATCTACTTCTTGATTTTAGTATGCGAAAATATGTTATTTACTTTGAAATTTCAAATAACGTGAAAAGAGAGCATTCTATTTTTACACTTCTGGAGAAGATGTGGGAATTGTAAAAATTTCAGAAAAAAGAAACACACACACACACACACACACACACACACACACAGAAACAAATCCAGAATAAATCCCTTCTCAAAAGCTCACAAACCATTTTACTTCACTCAATGGCTCTTTAAAATACCAACTTCCACCTGAATTTTTTTTTTTTTATCACCAGAAAGAGTAAATTTACCTTCCTAACAACAGTATACTGTCCAATAAGAAATCACAGAAGATGTTGAATGTAAGAATTTGTCAATACCTAATCTTCCTTCCAACAAAAGAAAATATTAACAAATTCAATATAGTAAGTAGCATAAATTAGAATCTCTGTATGTAGAAATTGCAAAAGGTAAGAATTATTAGTGTTTTCCACTTTGCCTCCAACATTCAACACTTGCAATCTTAACAGTGGGAAAAAGCTTAGCAACCATCTAGTCTAATACTTGTGTCCTCTGCGAGCACCTTTTCTACTTGACTTTTGTCTGAGGTCTTGAGATGGGAAACTCATTCCTTCTAAAAAAAAAAAAAAAAAAAGCTCTTTCTCTTTCCCCTTCTCCTCCTCTTCCTTCCTTCTCCTCCTTCCATCGCCTCTTCCTCCTCTTCCTCTTCTTCACCCTCAGCCTCCTTCTCCTCTTCCTCCTCTTTTTTTCCCCTCCTCCTCCTCCCCCTCACCCTCATCCTCCTCTTCTTCCTCCTTTTTTCCTCTACCTCTTCTTCTTTTTAAATAAAAAGAGCAGAACTAAAAATGTTCTGCTTACAACATCTCTGAATTGGTCTTAGTTATGCCATATGAAACCACACAGAATAAGCTTAACCATTTCAACATGATAGGTCCTCATATCTTTCCATCTCACAAAAACTTCAGTTTTCCATTCTCTAGGCTACCAGCTGTTCTAATCATTTATTTTAGAGAATGGAGAGGAGTTAAAATCATGAGCTGGCGAGTTAGACTGATATAGCTCCCGGTACCAGCACAGGCCTGCAAATTACTGAACCTCTATGAAACTCAAGTTTCCACATGTGAATAATACCATTTGATTCACAATTTTGTTATGAGGATCAATAGATACTGTATGCAAATTGCTTAAAGTGCATATAAACACTTTTAAAAATCTTTACTGTTATCATAATGGGTTTGTTTTACCGTTCTCTCTAGGGATATCATTCCTGAATCTGACAAATCATCAAAAGTCAGAATGAGATAATAAACATAATGAAATTCCATTATGATTGCAATGAATAGTTACTGTCATTCCATCTATACGATTGGCATATTCCAGTCTACCATTCATACCATCATTTACTAGTGCATTCTTTTCAGCTAAAATTCTTTTTTCTGCTTATTTTCAATAGATATTTCATTGCCTGCACCTAAAGCTTTTGATTTAAAGAATAAAGTCAGAAAAAGCTGGTCCACTTAATAGACTCTGTTGGATTCCTGAGTGAATTCTTCATAGCATTAGGATATATTAAGATTTAAATGTGTGCACACACAATATCAAAATGTGAAAAACTCCCACCTTCCTACGACACTGACATGTGAGTCAAAAACCTGAGGAGTAACAGTTCTATGGCAATCAAACTCCAGAAATATGTAGGCCAAGCTTTGCAAAACAAATAACAAACAAATGTGGAAATGTTTCTTCCCTAAACCTTGAGGCACCATGGCAGTTCTGGTATATGTGAATTCTTAAATACATACAGAAAGGGCACTTGGTTTTAACTAAAAAGCCTCAAGACTTGGATATTCATTTTTCCTATATTGTGCCTCCAGCATTCAGGACAATCTACTAAACTAAGATCACAACCCTGGGAATTTAAATATAAAAATCATATTCCACATTGACGCTATTGCTACCACTGAAAAATGTGCATTTGTTTCCTTGGTATTCATGTGAACTGTACCTCTGCATGTTTTAATCTAAAATACTTCCCTTGCATAGAGCTAAAACTTTGGAAGCTACAGATGCAGATTATCAACTATTTTGGCCATCACTAAATCGTATGGCTGGCCTCAGCTGTCACTAAATCAAGAGGGTGTAGAAGGCAGAAAGGGTTTTGTAGCTTTGTCACCAGGAGACAGCAATAAAAGTAAGATTTTGGCTTCTATTTTCAGTCTGACCTCAATAAAGCATTACAGAGTTACAGTCACTTCACAGTGAAACTTGAGCTATTCAAATCACAGGGTTTCATTTGAACAGACTTGGTATCCTAGAACATGGGAAAGTATTTTTTTTCTCAATACAAAAAAATCATTCAGAATGCTTCCATAGCACAATAAATCCATATAACTTATGATCTGACTACAAGAATAACTGCTTAATTAAAAGCATGCTACGTTTATGAAAATACACACACATACACACACATGTACTAGTATATTTGGGCATATATGTCTACGACCAAAGTGTTTCGTTTTTCACATCATCTTCTCAACTCTTTCCTAATTTTATCCTTACAATGCTCTTCTAGGGAGAGTGGAACATGTCACCATTTTTAAGATGAAGAAATTATGGACGATAAAGACCTGATGAATTTTATAGGGTTACAAAGGAAAAATCCACATCTCTTGACCTAGGGTTACAGAAAATAGAGTGAGAAGCTACTAGAAACACTTACATGATTAAAGTACATTTCTTTCTTAATGACCCTCTCATCTCTTTTGACTAAACATCTATTATTAGGCTAATTTCAGGGCGAGATCCTAAGTAAATGTATCAGTGAGTGAATGGGTGAGTTTGCTACATGCAAAACATTCTGCTAAATCCTGTGGGATAGGATTGGAAATCAGAGGCAGTTGTGCATACCATTTGTGGCAACATAGATATACCTTAAAGGCCCTATGCTAATTCACTATGTTAAGTCAGAGAAAGACAAAGCATCATACCATTTAGATATAGAATCTAAAAAAGGATGAACTCATTAAAACAGAGTAGAATGGCAGTTACCACGGACTGGAGGATGGGGAGGTAGAGAAATGTTGGGCAGAGTACAAACTTTCAGTTTTTACATATTTTCCAGGTTATAAGACAACTTTTGAAATGAAAAAAAAAGTCAACCAAAAATTGGGGGCAAAAGACCAAAATTGCACAAAAATTACCTGCAGATCTTGATGGCAAAGTAAGTCTTTTCTTTGAAGTGGGGGGTAGTCTTATACAGCGAATATAGGCCTAAACCTATGTTTTAACTGTAAAATTAAGGGCCATCTTATAAGCTAGAAAATACGGTATAAGATAAATAACTTCTGGGGATGTACTGTACAGCATGGCAATTATAGTTAATAATAATGTATTATATACCTGCAAGTTGCTACAAATAAGAAATGGTAATTATGTGATGTGACTATGGTATAAACTAATGTTATGATGACAATCTGATTGTAATATACACATATCAAGTCAACATGTTGTACACCTTAAGCATATGCAATGTTATATGTCAACTAATTCTTGATAGAGCTGGAAAAATAGGGCATAGTTTTTTTTGTTTTTTTTCTTTCAGGAAATCTACTAACAGGGATATTATGAAAACCACATAAACTCTGCTAATGCACTTACTATTTATATTGGCAGGATGAACACACACACATCACACATACAGTGAACAGGGACCAAGGCATTCTTTCATCCATTAATAGACAAGAGTTTTAAAGATTACAAAGAAATAATTGAAGATAGTTGTATAAAAAAATTGACCAAGAAATAGAGCAAGAATGGGATTCAACTCGTAATTGAACTTTCCCACACAAGATCCAGACCAATCTCATAAAGACCTAAGGAAAGGGTTCAGGCAACAACAGCCATATCAGCAAAATGCAAATTTAGAAAACTGAAGTTGGTCAAATTAAGTTTGCCATATATGAACTGTAGGTTATAACATTTGTCTCACTTTCAAATTTAAGGAAGTTAGCTCTATAAAATGTTGCCATCAAATAAAATAGTCTGCTGCTAGCAAATCTACGGCAATTTTCTTTGTGGTCTTAAATTAAATGTGATTCATCTTACCTCTATTTTTTAGGGTTTGATTTATGTGATGTCAATCATGTAGCCATGAATGACAATATCAAAACACCTTCTTAGTAGCTGTAATATTATTAATGTCAAAATTATATTAAACAGATCCTTATTTTCATTAAGCTAATCATTAAGATTAGCATTATTTTATGAATAGATAAAATATATAATTTTTTAAAATTCTTTTAAAATCTTTATTGTTGAGATTATTACAGATGTCCCTCACTTTTGTCCCCATAGCTCCTCTCCACCCAGTTCCCTCCATGTATTGTTTGTGTCCATAGGTAATGTTTACATGTATATGAGATCTTTGTCTAATCTCTTCCTGCCCCCACACCCTCTTTCCTTTGAGAAACATCAATTTGTTCCATTTCCATGCCCTTGATTCTATCCATTCACCAGTTTATTCTGTTCATCTGATTTTTTTTTATTGGTTTGATTTTTAGATTCAGTTGTTGATATATATGTGTATTTGTTGCCACTTTGCTGTTCATATTTTTATCTTTAATTTTTCTTTGTCTTTCTCTTATTAAAGAATACCCTGCTACATTTCTTATAATACTTATTTGGTGGTAATGAACTCCTTTAGTTTTTTCTTATCTGTGAAGCTCTTTATCTGACCTTCACTTCCAAATGATAGCTTTTCTGCATAGAGTAATCTTGGTTGTAGGTTCTTGCTATTCATCACTTTGAATATTTCTTGCCACTCCCTTCTGGTCTGCATAGTTGAGAAATCAGCTGACAGTCATATGGGCATTCCCTTGTAGGTAACTAACTGCTTTTCACTTGCTGCTTTTAATATTCTCTCTTTGTCTTTTGCCCTTGAAATTTTAATTATGATGTGTCTTGATGTGGTCCTCTTCAGGTTCCTCTTTTGTTGGGTCCTCTGTACTTCTTGGACTTGTTAGTCTATTTCCTTTATCAGGTAGAGGAAGTTCTCTGTCATTAATTTTCAAACAGATTGCTTTCTCTCTTCTTCTGACACCCCCATAATTCAGATGTTGGTATGTTTGAAGGTTTGTCCCAGAGGCTCCTTACATTATCTTCATATTTTCAGATTCTTTCCTCTTTTTGCTCTTCTAGTTGGGTGTCTTTTTTGTTTCAAATGATTGATTTTATTTTCATTTTCCGCTAGTCTACTATTGAATAACTGTATTTTATGCTTTATTTCAGTCAGTGTATGCTTAATTTCTGACTGGTCCTTTTCCAAAATTTTTAACACCCATACACAGGAGACCCACACTCCCTTATTATTACATTGTTAAGGTAGCTATTATTCTCTCTGGTGCTTAATATGTATGGGTCAAAAGATCAATAGCTTTTCTTTTTAATTTATTTATGCCCTGCCTCATTAAAAAAAAACAAAAAAACTGAGCCATTAAGACATTTCATAGAGTTCAATAGGTTAAGCATCTCTGGGTTAATGATTTCTTAGCTGTTTACTTAAACAAAAAGAGATAAACATGAACTAATGTTTATATTAAAATGACACAATTTATGTTAAAATTGAAGGGCATTTATAATCTGTTTCACACTTTCCCCATATCAATTCCTCATATCAGAAATTTAATAGAAGGAAACTAAAAGAAAATAATTTTAAAAAATGGTTTCACTGTTAGCTTAGAAAATACCTTAGTTAGCTAACATTATTCCTTGCTGATCTGTGAAGGTATGGTAATATTATACTTTACTTTTACTATTTAAAGTCCATACTTTATTCATATTTCCTTAGTTTTATCTAATATCCTTTTATTTAATTGTGGTAAAATTGCTATGCAAGATTACATACATTTCAGAGAGGAACATAATTCAATATATACTCTACACAGTTGCCACCACTCTTTAAGTCTAGTTACTGGCCATCACCATAAAATTGATCCCCATTACCCCTTTCACCCTCCCCACCCTCTTTCCCTCAGGTAGTTCTATGTTTCTATGTTTTCTGTATCTAAGAGTTTGCTTTGGGTTTTGTTTTGTTTTCAGATTCCATATATAAGTGAAATCATACAGTATTTGTCTACTTGTCTTTCTTTCTTTGATTTATTTCACTTAGTTTAATACCCTCAAAGTCTGTCCCTTTGCAAATAGAAAGATTTCATTCTTTTCTATGGCTGAGTACTATAGGGAATATGAATAAAATATGAATAACTTTGGTGAGAGTGGGCATGCTTATCTTGTCAGATCTTAGAAGGAAAGCTTTCAGTTTATCCCCATTGAGTATGCTAGCTGTGTGTTTCTCACATATGACTTTTATTTTATTAATATTTGTTTCCTTTATGCATGCTTTGTTGAGATATTTTATCATAAGTGGAAGTTGCTTTTTCTGCATCTATTGAGGTGATTATATTATTTGTATTCTTCATTTTATTAAAGGGGTACAATGCATTGATATACTTGTGACTGCTGAATCATACTTGCAGTTCTGGAGTAAATCCCATTTGATCATGATGTATGATCCTTTAATGTATTGTGGAATTTAGTTTGCTAATATTTTTAGAGTATTTGCATCTATGTTAATCAGACATATTGATCTGTAATTTTCTTTTGAGAGGTATCTTTGTCTGGTTTTGGTATGAGAGTAATGCTGGTCTTGTAAAATGAGTTTGGAAATGTTTTCTCTTTTTCAAGTTTTTGGAAGAGTTTGAGAGGAACAGATATTAAATCACCTATGAATGATGGTAGAATTCACCTGTGAAGACATGTGGTCCTAGACTTGATTTGCTGGGAGTTGTTTTGTATTACTGATTCATTTCCCTTACCAGTAATTGGACAATTGAGATTTATTGTTTATTTCATCATGATTCAGTCTTAGAAGATTATATGTTTCTAGGAATTTATCCATTTCTTGTAGGCTGTCCAATTTGTTGGTGTGTAATAGTTTGTAGTAGTCCCTTAGAATTTTTTGTGTTTCTGTGATATCAGTTGTAACTTCTCTTTCATCTCTGATTTATTTGAGCCTGCTCTCTTTTTTTCTTGGCTAGTCTAGCTGAAAGTTTATCAATTTTGTTTCTCTTTTCAAAGAACTAGATCTTGGTTTCACTGATCAAAGATTCTCTTTTGCGGTCTCAATTTCACTTATTTTTGTTTTCATCATGATTATTTCCTTTCTTTTACTATATTTGGTCTTTGTTCTTTTTTTTCTACTTCCTTTAGGAGTGGTGTTAAATTATTTATTTGAGATTTTTCTTTTTTTCTCTAGAGAAGTCCTGAATCACTATGAACTTCATCTTACAACTGTGCTTGCTTCACCCCATAGATTTTTGGATATTATACTTCCATTTTCATTCATCTTGAGGTATCTTTTATTCCCCCTTGATTTCGTTGTTGACCTATTTGTTGTTGAGTAGCATGTTTTTTTGGTCTTTATAAATTTGTGATTTTTTCCAGTTTCATTTTTGTGGTTGATTACCTTTATGGTCTGAGAAAATACTTAATATAATTCAATCTTCTTAAACTTATTAAGACTTGTTTTGTGGCCTATCCTGTGATATAGCATATAGAATGTTATACTTTTCACAAAGACTAGAATTTGAATTTTAAGTAATCTTTAAAACCAAAATACATTTCATAACATATTAAAAACAAAATTAAATGTTGTAAATCAAGGTTGACATCAAGATACTTAATATAAGTAAACTTATAACAGCATAGTATTTTCAGATATGCCATTGTTTAAAGAGCCATACAAGCTGTTTTCAATAATGCCAATAGTTTTTTTGGACATAGAACCTTTTATATTAATATATTTTATTCATTTTCTTATACCTCAATCATTTTCAAAATAAATGTTATTAAGGTATTCTTTTTTCCCCCCTGAAAGTGCTAAAAGTATTTTTACCTCATCCCCATAACAAAAAAAAATTTAAGATGCGTGAGATGAGTATGGCACAATACAAATTACAAAAGTCTATTAAATCCGTGCTACCACTGTCTTTTGTAAAAGCTCATATTTCATGTCAGAGGGGTTGTACATGATGCAGGAGACTCACTGGTGGTGACATTAGACAGGGGATAAATTAAAAATTAACTCTTGCCTTTTTCTTTATAAAAATGCTTACATAAATAAGTTAATACAGTATTTCAAATTTAGGAGTTTATCTGCACAGAGGTAAAAGCACCAGAGCATAAGACTACATATACAAAAATGACTAGTGAAGAAATAATTGTATAAGCAAAAATAATCAGAATAATTTTTATTAATGGAGAAACTGTTAAATATTTTAAGGAACAAATACAGCTATTGGGGAGAGAGTCAAAAGAGACCAACCTTCTTATATAGGCCAGTCCAAATTTTATTTTCCTTTTTACATTGAATTTATTGGGGTGACGTTGGTTAATAAAATTATATAGGTTTCAGGTATACAATTCTACAATATGTCATCTGTATGTTGTATCATGTATTTACCACTCCTAGTCAAGTCTCCTTCTATCATTATTTATTCCCCTTTACCTTCTTCTTCCTCCCTCCTCGCCTCCCCCTTTTTTATTGTCTGGGTCTATGAGTCAACAAAGAACAAGTGTTGGTGAATATGTGAAAAAAGGAGCCCTAATGCACTGTTGGCGAGAATGCAAACTGGTGAAGCCATTGTATTTCAATAGAAAGCAGTAGGGGGTTACCTCAACAAATTAAAAATGAGACTGCCTATGACCTAGCAATTTCACTTCTGGGAATATGTCCAAAGGAACCTGGCACACTAATTCAAAGAGCTATACGCATCCCTATGTTCATTGCAGTGTTATTTACAGTAGCCAAGATTTGGAAGAAGCCCCAGAGGCCATCAGGAGATAAGTGGATAAAAAGCTACAGTACATTTATGTAATAGAATACCATTCAGCCATAAAATAGAAGGAAATCTTATCTTTTGCAACAGCATGGATGAATCTGGAGACTACAATGCTAAGTGAAATAAGTCACTTAGAAAAAGATAAGTACTATATATGATTCTGCTCATATGTGGAATCTAATAAACAAAATTAAGAAACACAGTAGAGACAGTTTGGCTGTCAGAAGGTAAGGAGGAGGGGACTGAGTGAGAAGGCTGAAGGGACTAAGCAGTCAACATTTTCAATGAAACTAAGCCCCCAAAGCTTAGAAATACTAATAACCCTACACCCTGGTAGCTCTCCAAGGTTCTGAAACGTAAGTCCTAATCATTCCCAGGAACTAGAATGCTGGCTATGTCAATCAATTCATAAAGACTGAAAACAAAGAAAATTAAAGGTACTTCAGAGTCACCTAACGGACATGACCTTATTCTGAGAATCTTATCAACATATAAGAAAAATATAGAATAGGCCTGACATTTATTGCATTTTCTTTCTGCTAGGTCTCTTTATTAACAAAATCTTGAGGAGTAGAAAGTTACAAGCTGTAGTGCAAAGTGGACTGATCCAGTTAAATCTTACACCAAAGTTGTTCTCATGCAAGAAGCCTTCTTAGATTAATTCCACCTTCTAAATATTCCCATATGCAATAAGTGTACTGTGTATTTTCAGAATTTGTGCTTGTAATTCCTTTTATGTATTTATATTTTATCTCCTCTAAGTGAAATACATACTTATTGACAATAAGCATGCGTTCTGTGTCTGATTTTTAATATCCAAAAGCAAGGTTTTACATAGAGCTTAACAAAAGTGGTCCTTTAATATAATAAAGCATGTATCTAAACACTCTGACCACTTCTGCCTCTCACCTCACTTTTTGGCTTCTCTGAATAACAAAAAGATAATCCTATCAAGGTGACCAGTTGCCATAGTGATAAGTACAATAAATGCAAATGTATCAATAAATGTTTTGTGATGTGTTTTTTTTTCCTATAGTCCTAGGTCTGATTTCTGTCTGTAACTTTAGGTAAATGATAGCTTCTCTATCTCACAATTTTCAATGATACCTAAAAATCAATAGACTACATCAGGTCTGCAACACTGTTTTGTTCAATATAGCTTTATTATCATGTTGATAAATAACTGCAGAAACTTAATTTATTTATATCAATTAGCCTATGGTAAAATTGGTTTCATTATACACTGTTTTAGTTAATGTTGCAAAACCTATCAATGGCATTAAGTAAGGACTTGGTGTATATGCAGTTGGCATTCAAATAATAATTGCAGGAAAGGTTTGAAAGCTCAATAATAATCTAAATTTAAAGTAGACTTACATATACCCCATGGAAGTGCCATATAGTAAATGTAGAAAGAAAAGACGGATAACATAAGTAAAAGCAAAGATTCATTCTTAAACTATAAAAGACATTAAAGAGCAACTAGTCCACACTGCTCACATAACAAAAGAGGGAAAAATTAAGATCTAGAAATAAAAGAAGATGACTTGTTTGATTATCAAGAACAACCCTAGGACCAGAAGCCAGGCACCTTTCTTGCTATTTGACTACATTTTTGTCCTATTAAATGTGTTGCTTTAAAAAAATTGTTACCCTAGCCAGTTTGGCTCAATGGATAGAGTGTCAGCCTGTGCACTCAGGGTCCTGGGTTTGATTCTAGTAAAGGGCATATGCCTGGTTTGTGGGCTCAATCCACAGTTGGAAGCATGCAGGAGGCAGTCAGTCAATGATTCTCTCTCATCATTGGTATTTCTGTCTCTCACTCCCTCTCCTTTCCTCTCTGAAATTATTTATATATATATATATATATATATATATATATATATATATATATATATATTTTTTTTTTTTTTAACTGTATTGAGTCACAAGCAACTTAAAAACATCAGAGTGTAGGTGCAATGATCTCTGATGAAGAGTAGTAGGGTCATGCTTACCCATTCAACTGATTTTTGCCTTTCTCTAAACACTGAGAACTAAAATTTCCAAAGGACATCTGCAGGCAGGTGATAAATCCTCCTTTCTAGAAATATTTAAAATAAAACACAGTTGGTAGACTCCAAGGGACATGTTCACCAAGAAAAGTATATTTTAATAAAATTTTTGATACAATAAACATTTCAACTTAGGTCTTATCATTCAATCATCCTAATACTAAAGCCTGTAAACATGTGGCTGAGTGCATAGAAAAAATATATCAGTCTTTTCAGGAGCCCAGGGAATCACCTTTGAATAATATGATGCATTTCATGTAAAAAATGACTTGTTCCCTTTGGATATATATGTACAAATATACTACAAGAGCAGAGTGAACCACAAAAAAAAAGCCTCTCTTCAAGTAAACAATATTACACATTTTCAAAGCTAGTAGACAATAACTCTCAGAGTCATCTGGGAATGCAAAGTTGTCCGGTAATTGGCTTAGCAACAATTTAATTTCTCAAGTGCTGCATAACACCATTTAGCCTCACTCATCCTGTGCTGTTAAGTAAGCCAGTCAGAGACAAACAAGAACCATATGATTTCACTCATATGTGGAATATCATGAACAGAATAAACTAACAAATAAGCCAGAAACAAACTCATAGATAGAGAACTGACAGCTGTCAGAGGCAAGGAGGTCTGGACAGCTGAGCAGAAAAGGTGATGTGATTAAGCAAAAAACAAAAACAAAAACAAAAAACAAAAATCCACAAAAACAACTCAGATATAGACAACAGCCTGGTGATTACAATAAGGGAAGAGGGGTTGTGGGAAGGTAGAAAAGAGTACAGGGAGGACAAATGGTAATGGGAGGAGACTTGACCTGGGATGGTAAACACACAATACAATATACAGACTATGTAACCTAGAGGCCTGTAGCACAAAATTTGTGCCACAGGCTTTCCTCCCCCTGGCTGCTGACACCAGTTTTCCTCCATCACCCAGGATCCAGGCCTTTGTTCTGGCCTCTGTCTTCTGTCTTTGCTCCAGTTGGAGATTTTGCTATAGCCAGAGCCTTCAATCTTTGCTCCAGTTGGAGCCGTCAGCTCTTGTAGCTCCCTCCGCTCCCTGCCATCCCCTCATAGCAGGTGTCCTACTGCTACACACCTGCCCAGAGGCCTGGAGTGGCTAGGGGGCAGGGCCATTGCCATCTTTGTAGGATAATTTGCATATTCAATCCTGATTGGCTGGTGGGCTTTGCAAAGAGATGATATTTTAGTAGTGTAGACTAGAGGCCCATTGCACAAAATTAATGCACAGGGGTGGGGTGGTGGTGGTGGTGTTCCTCAGCCCAGCCTGCACCCTCTGCAATCTGGGACCCCTCTAGGGATGTTAAACTGCTGGTTTAAGCTCAATCCCAGTAGGATCAGGCTCAAAGGGGCAGTCAGACATCCCTCTCACAATCCAAAACTGCTGTCTCCCAATTGTTTACTTGCCTGCCTTCCTGATTGCCCCTAAATGCTTCTGCCTGCCAGCACGATCACCCCCTGACCACTACCCTGTCAGCCATATTGATGCCTAACTGCTCCCTAGCCAGCCTGTTTGCCCCTAAATTCCCTCCCCTGCAGGCTTGGTCACCCCTAACTGCCCTCCCCTGCAGGCCTGATCTCCCCAACTGCTCTCCCCTGAGGCCTGTGCCCCCCAACTACTGCCCTTACCTGCAGGCCCAGTTGCCCCCAACTTCCCTCCTCTGCCAGCCTGGTCACCCCTACCTTCCTTCCCATGCTGGCCATCTTGTGGCAGCCATCTTGTGTCCACATGTAGGCAGCCATCTTGTGTGTTGGAATGATGGAAAATTTGCACACTATTCTTTTATTAGATAGGATAGAGGCCTCATGCACGGGTGGGGGCCAACTGGTTTGACCTAAAAGGTGTACCAGATCAGGGTGGAGTTTCCCTTGGAGTGTGAGGCCGCCTGGGCTAGGGGCCTGTGGTGATTTGCTGGCCAGCCATGCCCCGCAGCAACCCAAGTGGAGGCCCTGGTATTTGGATTTATTTATCTTCTATAATTGATACATTGTAGCCTTGACGAAGCCAAGCCGCCTGCTCGCTCTGTGGCCACAGCTATTTTTGTTTGGATTTATTTATCTTCTATAATTGAAACTTTGTATTCTTGAGTGGAGTCCATTGTCAGCCAGAGTGTGCAGGAAGCTTGGCTTTCTCCATTGCCGGGGAAACCCAAGCTTCCTGCTCGCTCCATGCTGCAACCATCTTGGTTGGGTTAATTTGCATACTCACTCCTGATTGGCTGGTAGGCATGGCTGTGGGTGTAGTGGAGGTATGGTCAATTTGCATATTGCTCTTTTATTAGATAGGACAGTATTGTACACCTGAAACCTACAAAACTTTTTAAACCAATGTCACCTCAATAAATTAAATAAAAAATATTAAAAAGAAAAAAAAATCCTATATAATAGAGAGCTAATATGCTAATTAGACTGGATGGTGGAATGACCTTCCAGGATAACCAGAGGCTCGGAGGTGGAATCACAGGGCTGCAGGGCAGCAGGGGCCTTGAGGGCGAAGGCAGCCAAGGCTGCAATGGCCTACTCTGGCACAAATTTTGTGCATCAGGCCTCTAGTAAATAAAGATATATTTTATATTTCTTATCTAGCAGACTGATTACATTTTAAAAGTCTACCTGAAAATTATACTGAGGCTACAGGGAAACAGATAATCTCAGATATTGTTAGAGTGTATAATGATTAAACCAATGCAGAGGGGAATTGTGCAACATCCTGTATATACATTCACCCTCTGACTCAGCCATCTAGAAATTTACCTGAAGAATATATTTCCACAAGAATTAAACAACATAGGCACAAAACCTTGTGCCATATTCATATTAATTGTGACAAAAAATAGAAAAAATTGAAATGTCTAGACATAGAAGACTAACTGAATACACTATAATACCTTCACACAATGAAGTACGTTATTAAATAGTTATACAAAAGAAAATATATTTGAACAAATATGAAGTGATTTCCAACAAATGCCATCAGATAAAAACATCGAGGTCTGAAAGAATATCTACCATGCCTACCATTTGAGTAAAATATAAGGGTAAATATGAGAATATGAGTATATTCAAGTACACATATTATAAACATATATGTACATAATATATATGTGTGTGTGTGCTTCAATATGCACACTATTGATAAATCAGAATATAATAAAATTGCTACTTATGGGAATTTAGGAAAAAGTAGAAGAAATAAAAATGAAATGGAAACTTTTTTGATTACTACTTTTTATATAGTTTTAATTCCAAATATATGAATATTTTATATTTTCTAAAAGTTAAATTAAATTAAAAAAAAAAAAGAAAAAGCCAAACTTAATATAAAAGACAAAGAGGAAAAGACAGTTAGTTCTGTATCACATTGATAAGCAGTAACCTTTTGGGTGAAAAAAAGTCTAAAGACAAAAAAAAGGGGACCAAATATATGGTGACTGAAGGTGATTTGACTTTGGGTGGTGGGCACATATTGCAATCTACAAATCATGTGTCATGGACATATATACATGAAACCCATATGATCCTATTAACCAATGTCACCCAATAAATTTAATTTTTTAAAAAGACAAAAAGAACTGCACAGTTTAAAATTTGCTTAGTGTGTACCATTAACAAGAAAACCATAATACCCATATCACAGGTTTGTTAATAGAATTATATAAAAAATAAATGTACCAAATAAAAGAAACTGGATGTGAGGTGTGTGGAAACCCTCTATTATCTTCACAATTCTTCTGTACATTCTAAAATCATTTCAAAATAAGTTTATTTAAGGAAAACATTATGTACAACAGTAATCATAATTCCTGACATAGAAGCCATAATTTAATTTGAAAATAAAAATCATCATGAATCTCATAAGTAGTGAACACTAACTAGACATTAGATGTTCTTGCTATTATTACATTATTTTATTCTGATTAAAAGTTGGAATTAAATATTTGAATAACATAGCACATCCTATAGTTCTTGCATCACAAGATTAAGTGTCTTTTTTTTTAATATATTTTATTGATTTTTTACAGAGAGGAAGAGAGAGGGACAGAGAGTTAGAAACATCGATGAGAGAGAATCATCAAACAGCCGGCTCTTGCACACCCCCTACTGGGAATGTGTCCACAACCAAGGTACATGCCCTTGACTGGAATCGAACCTGGGACCCTTCAGTCCGCAGACCGACACTCTATCCATTGAGCCAAACAGGTTTCAGCAAGATTAAGTGCCTTAAGGTAATTCAACTATTCTAAGTAAACATAAATCATTTACCAAAATTAACTTATAATTATACTCTCTACTAGAGGCCCAGTTCATGGATTCGTGTATTGGCAGGATCCCTCTGCTTGGCTTGTGCCCTCTTTCAATCTGTGACCTTTTGGGGGATGTTGGATAACCAGTTTCTTTCTGATTCCAGCAGGCCCAATCCAGTTAGGAGGGAGCCCAATCCCCACAGGCCTAATCCAGACAGGAGGGAGCCTGATCCTGTGCATTGAGCTTCTGCCCCCTGGTGGTTGGTGTGTGTCATAGCAACTGGTCATTCAGTCACTTAGGTTTATATATATATATATATATATATATATATATATATATATATATATATGATGTTGTAGTTACACACATGCCTATACACACATATATACAGCTCTTTATGATTTTCAAAAGAATTCCACACATTCCCTATGCAAGACTCGCAACAACTGAGCAACTGAGCAAAATAGACAGGGAAGGACAGGTCATCTCCCTTGAACAAGTGAGGAAACAGATGTCCAGAGATGTTCGAACACTTATCCTTGTTCAAAGAGCTCATCAGTAATGAAGCTAGGACTAGACCCCACTACATCCTTGTCCTTAATTTCTCCCCACACGGTACACAACAAACAATAGAACCTCTGCTATTCTGCTGAATTCTCCATGAACACATCTAGGATTCCCTATGGAGTCTTGATTTTGACAGACCTGGGAGAACCTACAAGAAACAGCCAGTATATGCATCTTCAAAACCTGGGATCAGTAACCTTATTATTAGGAATCACAAAACTCTTCTCTAAATGAATTGCTTTAGAAGAGACTTTGAAGGGCTCTTCCAATTTAAATGCTCCTCTATGGTCTTATTTTGATCACTGAAGGTCAAGGAATCGCAGTACTAAAATCAAACAACAATTGTAACACTTTATCACTGGTCTTACACCCCTTTCAATTAACCCAGGGCTATAATGAAGCTCAGACTGATTTGAAAAATGAGAGGGCATGTATATAACAGAGTAATATGGTAAATTCAAAACTGCAAGCCAGTTTGGCTTTCATTCATTTACTGAACAAGTATTTATTTTAAGTCTACTGGGAATCAAAGCACTAAATTCTGGGGAATCAAAGAATAATAATCCAGTACAAGTAGACTATCCAGAAGGAGTTCAAGATGGGATGGGATCACACTCAATCAAGAATCATTTGAATGGTCTGGGTCAAAAAAGAAATCCTGTGAGTTGGCTTCCCTCAACCTGGAGGAGGCCAAAGTACCAGCAATGTTTTCAAGGTTGTAAATGAGTGGTGCTCAGAATGGATTGATTTAAACCTGTATACTTGCTTGCAATACAACAACAATACAACCAAGTAAAATTCTTTCACCGAGCAAAGCCAAAGAGCTGTTTTCGAAGTCAGGACCACTCCAGGAGTCGCTCATATGGCTGCTCTCCTGTGGCCTCATTAGCTGGTACTCACAAGGTGCACACTGGAGCAATGGCCTAGATTCCCACATACCAACGCTGACATTTATAAAGCACGTTCGGTTCTGACAAGATCAAAAACTCAACATTCTTTCAAATCTTGTAATAACTCCCAAACATTCCTGGCTCACGCTGAGAAAACTGAAAGTGATAAAGCACGCAGTCCACTGGAAAAACAAAACAAAACAAAACAAACACCACCACCAACAACAAAAACCCTTGAGAATTATGGACTTAACTTTTTTCCTCCTGCAGATCCAGGCATTTGTATGATTTTGAGAGCACATTTTCCCCTTAGAAAACACTCATTGCATTACCTCCCAAACGACTCATTTGTAACTGCCATGGTCCTATAATGTCAGCAATTTTACCAACCAACAGTGATTTCCCTGTTAAACTCTAGGCCTCCAACCTCAAACCCCTATGTTTCTATTTTAATGTCAGTGTGAGACATCTCAGCATCATGGATTGATTCCAAGCCTCACTCATTGCTACAGCGAGACTGAAGAAGGTGTGCCAACATGTTTACTCAAACTATGCTCTGGCACAAAGATGACACTTTGGGATTTTCAGGTTTTCAAACCTGCCCTTTGAAAAATAACTATTAATAGCTGAAATTTATTGTGTATCTGTATGTTATGTTCCATGGTATCACTTTTCTATCATGGTTAAGAGATACATTAAATTTACCATCTTAACAAAATAAGACATTTTAGCTTTTTTATTTTTAGGTTAAGAATGGACACGATTTTTGGAGCTTATGTGTTCTGTAAAATGATAGACTAATCATTTTCATTCATAATGTGCCACTTGTGCACTTAGCACTAAAGCCTCTAACTTGTATCTGGCACTGGAGATACAGCAGTTAGTGTTAGAGAAGACTGCCTTCCTAAAGTTTAGAGGTTTTTGGTAAATAAATAATGAATAAATGCTCAAAATTGTTGACAACCCAATCTCATTATTTTTAGAAGAAAGAAATCAAGATATGGAGGGGTAATTTTTCCAAAGGTGAGAAAGCCAAGAGATGGCAGTCAGACTTAGGAGTAAGGAGTCCCCTGCCTCTCAGTTCAGTGTCCTTTCTTTTTGTGCCTTTCCTGATTCAATGGCGTTGATATTGGTGAGGCAGCAACTTGCCTGATAGTTGCCATTTCCTAGAAGCCAAATAAGTGTGTGTATTCAGTGAAGGACTTTGCATACCTTGTTTAACTTATTCCTTCCAAAATCTGTGAGGTTGAATTGCTTCTGATCTTAACTAAAAAAAAAATTGACAGAATGCCAGTTTGGAGCCAACAGCCAAAGGATCCAAGTCAAAAATATCTTTGGCCCTCAATGTGCTCTTTTTCTACAAGAGTGAACTAGATGAGGGAAAGCAAGTTAGCTTTTTCACAAGTCCTTGGTCTCTCAAATGGCAAGGTGTTTTAAAGGCATGCATTTAAAAGCCTTCAAAGAGCATGTCAATCCTTACAAGCAGAGGGTTCAGATTTATTCATTTTTCACAAAGGCAAGAAGGGAGCAGAGGAAAGGGGAAGAGAATATGCTTGTGTGCTGTGCCTGTGCCAACGAAATAGGGTTACTGAATATGTGCCACCTTTTCTTCATGCCAATTAGAACATCATTAAAACAGGCACTCACTGATTCTAATCACATATGCCACACTTAATATATCTCAAGCTTATAACTTTCTGAAAATTAAAGAATAGAAAAGATACTGTGACACCTCAAATAAAAAAAAAAGACACTGTGACAGATTTCCTAGTGATGTACATTAACATCCAGGAAACACTCTTTGTACCGTTGGAGTCCTCAATAAACACAAAAAGGAAACCCTTAACCCTCTCACATCTGCAGGCCACAGTCCACAGAAAGCCATTTCTGAAGGGCAAGAATACAGATACCATAGCCAGAATTCCAGTCCAATCACTCATTCAGTATGTAAGCAACCTAGCCTCAGATTCCTAGTCAACCCAATGGGGGAAATAATAGTTTCCGTTTCATAAAATCGTTAGGAAAGTTAAATTAATTAATAATTTCAAAGTACCTAATATAGTGTCTCACAGCCCAAGCATTCAGTAAATAATGATTACCAAATGAAGGAGAAAACATTAAATTTATTTCAAACATGAATACAAAAATTAATTACCTATGCACAATTACTACAACGCCAAGTTTCTACTTACACCTGCTCCATGAACTCCTGGACTACTTATCTGTCATCCACACAGAGGTAGAATTATATACACAAACATCCTATATAATAAAAGCCTAGTATACAAATTGACTGAATGGCAGAATGAGGGTCGCTATGATGCACACTGACCACCATAGGGTAGATGTTCAATGTAGAAGCTGCCCCCAGCCTGCAGGTCCCAATTCAGCCAAGGCCGGTGCCAGTGGGGAACCCCCTCCCCCCTAAATCACCCTGCTGTTTGTCCCACAGAGGGAGACAACCAGAGGTAACGGTGGGAGGCAGGGCCAGCAGGCAGGAGGCGCCAGGCTGGCAAAGCAGGTGCCAGCAGTGGCCCCCCAATCACCCCACCGGTTACCCCACAGATCAGCCTTGATCTCTGTCCAGGCCTAGGGACCCTACCCATGCATGAATTTTGTGCACCAGGCCCCTAGTGAATACATAAACAAAGTCTCAGAAAAAAAATGCATATACATCAACATGCTAACAATAGTTATTATGAGATGGTGAAAAGACTGCATTTTATTGATGTTTTCCTTCATTTTCTAATTCCTCTGGAAAAAAAAAAGTCATAACAATTTTGTAAAATTATACAAAAAAACTGACTTCTGATTAAAAGATTGTTAAGTGATATCATGTAACATTTGGGTGTGAAAGTTTCTGGCATATGTACAGGCTTTTTAGAATGAAATTTCTCATTTAGACTAATTTCCCTAACGGCATCAAGAATAAAATGCAAACCCCTGTTTACTCAGCTAAACAATGATTAATGCTAAGTATATGGAAGCATATGGTAAGACTAATGAATAGTTTTCTCTGTTTGAACATGTAATAGTTTTGTGAAATAGGCTGGCACAGGGTGTAAATGAGGTTAGTAGATCAAAACCAAATATTAATCAACTGGTTAATAATTTTGGCAGCACTATTTATAATGAAAATATGGTAAAATAATTATTGTAGAAATAAGCATTCTCCAAAGAGCATTAAAATTTAACAATAATGAATACTACCTTCGTCAGTTTCTATAGCTTGTTTTAGTTTTCCCTATTACTTAAAAATGCTAATTATTTGTATCACCACCATCACTTACCATTACAGCTCTTATTTATTAAGCACTTACTATATGTTTAGTATACATTGTATGATTACCTGATTTTACTCTTCACAGCAATTCTATACAATTTGTGCTTGTTTTCATTTTTTAGTCCAAGAAATAGAGAGCCTTAAGTGGTTTAACTATCTTTCACAAAATCATACAATGAGTAAAATCAAAGCTAGGAATCCAAAAGAGCTTAACTTCTTCAGGGTATCCCATCGAAATACAAGGCATCATAAAGACTATTTTGGCCTTAGCCTATTTGGCTGTGGATAGAGCATTGGCCTGCGGACTGAAGGGACCTGGGTTCCATTCTAATCAAGGGTACATGCAGGGGTTGTGAGCTCCACCCCTAGTCAGGAGTCTGCAGGAGGAAGCCAACAATGATTCTCTCTCATAATTGATGTTTTTAACTCTCTCTCCCTCTCTCTTCCTCTCTGAAATAAATAAAAATATATATTATTTTAAAAGACTACTTTGTCTAATTATATGCCAAAAAATGGACTACCTAAAAGAAATAGATAAATTCCTAGAAACATATACCTACTAAAACTGAATCACAAAAAATAGAATACATAAACAGAGTAATTACTAGTAAAAACACTGAATAAGTACTCCAAACCAATAAACAAGATACCAGATAGCTTCACTGGAATTCTACAGAACATTTAAAAATTAATTAATACCAATTCTTCCCAAACTCCTCCAAAAACAGAAGAACGAACACTTCTGAACACATTTTATGAGACCAGCAATACACTGATACTAACACAAGACAAGGACACCATAGTAAAGAAAAATACAGGCCAATTCCATGATAAACATAGATGCGAAAAATCCTCAAAAAATTAGCAAATTGCATTGGCCAATACACTAAAAGCATTATACACCACAATCAAGTGGGATTTATTCCAGTGATGCAAGAATGGTTCAACATTGAAATTCAATTAAAGTGATATAACACACTGATACAATGAAAGGTAAAAATGATCTGATCATCTCAATAGATAAAAACCCACATTTGACAAAATTCAACATCCACTTATGATAAAAGCACTCAACAAAATGGATATAGAGGTACTAGACATCAAAATAATAAAAGCTACATATAACTAGTCCAAAGCTAACACCATATTCACCAGTGAATAGCTGAAAGTTTTTCCTTTGAGATTAGGAACAAGACAAAAATGCTCACTTTCATCACTTTTATTCAACATTGTACTGGAATTCCTAAACAGAGCAAGCAAGCAAGAAAGATACAACAAAGACATACAAATCAGAATGGAAGAAAAAATTGTCTGCAACTGACAAGATCTTTTATGTAAGAAACCCTAAAGACTCCACCAATATATGTAGAATAAACAAATTCATTCAAGTTGCATGATAAAAATCAATATACAAAAATCAGTTTTGTTTTTATACATTAATAATAACATATAGGAAAAAGAAATTAAGAAAGCAATCCATTTATAGTTAAAACCAGAACATTTAAAACCTAGGAAAAAGTTTAACCAAGAAGATGAAAGACCACTATACTGAACACTATAAGACACTGATGAAAAAAAAGATAGAAATATATTTTATGCTCATGGATTGGAAGAATATATACTGTTATCGATAAAATGTCCATACTACCAAAAGCAGTGCACAGATTCAGTGCAATCCCTATCAGATTTTCAACATTTTAGTAGAATTAGAAAAAGCAAGGAGGCCCTTGTTGACTAAGTCTCTTTTAAATGAAGTATACATTCCAGTATGTCTATGGTAAAAACAAGATTCTGTGACAGAACTTGGAAATTAAGCCTTATACTATCAATAGAAGTCATGAGAACATTTCTCTCTCTCTCTCTCTCTCTCTCTCTCTCTCTCTCTCTCTCTCTCTCTCTCTCTCTCTCTCTCTCTTCCCCTCCCTCCCTCCCTCCCTCCCTCCCTCCCTCCCTCCCTCCCTCCCTCTCTCTATCTCTCTCTCTCTCTCTCTCTCACCTTCTCTCTCTCCATATCTCTCTGACACCTTCTATTATGTCTGGCCCACAAGGTGGTTACATATATTGAACATACTGGCTGGGCAGTAAAAATGTGTTCTTTGTCACATAGAGGCAGGGAGGAAGCTAGGAATCCTGTAAAGGTCACTTAAGATGCATATGGTACTTTATGAGCCAGAATATCTATTTTCACAAAGTAACAAGGAAATTGGAGAAGAGAATCAAATCTAGCTTAATCATTTAAACGTGAACTAAGCTATGCCACAGGGCAGGCAGGGAGATGGCTGGAGTATTGAGATGTTGGTGATAATGATGACTTGAGGAAGGTCTCAGAAAAAAAAAATCCAGAAGCAAAGAATTCTAGCTTCCCTGCTCTATGAACATGCTAGAAAAATTAAAATTAGGCTTTGATTAAACTAAGAGAATAAGTTTGTTGTGTTGACTAGATTGTGTAAAACAGGGATCAGTAAACTATTGCCTAAGAGCTAAGAATAAATTTTATATCTTTATATAATTAAAGCAACCAAATGACACATGAAAGTTATATAAAATAAAAACCTCAGTCTCTAGTCGGGACTGGTTTGGCTCAGTGGATAGAGCATCGGCCTGCGGACTGAGAGTTCCCGGGTTCGATTCTGGTCAAGGGCATGTACATTGGTTGCGGGCACATCCCCAGTGCGGGGTGTGCAAGAGGCAGCTGGTTGATGTTTCTCTCTCATCGACGTTTCTAGCTCTCTGTCCCTTTCAATTCCTCTCTGTGTAAAATCAATAAAATATATTTAAAAAACAAACAAACAAAAAAAAAACACCTCAGTGTCTATAAGTCACTTTTTTTTTTTTTTTTTTTTTTTTTTTTTTTTTTTTTTTTTTTTAGTACAGCCATGGTCAATTAGTTTAACCTAGCCTATTGTTGCTATTTCAATGACAGTGCAGTTGTGACAGAGGCCACATGGCCAGAAAGTTTAAAATATATACTATCTGCCGAGACCGGTTTGGCTCAATGGATAGAGCATCGGCCTGGGGACTGAAGGGTCCCGGATTCGATTCCGGTCAAGGCATGTACCTTGGTTGCGGGCATAGCCCCAGTAGGGGGTGTGCAAGAGGCAGCTATTTGATGATTCTCTCTCATCGATGTTTCTAACTCTCTGTTCCTCTCTCTTCCTCTCTGTACAAAATCAATAAAATATATTTAAAATAAATAAATAAAATATATACAAACTGTCCTATTACATTAAAAATGTCTCAATCCTATTAACATAGATAATTAATACAGTTCCTTTGGGTATGTGCTCATCACCAGAATTTTCTGTCAGAGTGGTAAAATTTCACAAATGTATCACTGCTGGGACATCTGTTAAATACGTACAAATGCATCACACAGGATTATAGGATCACTACATTTTGGAGGAAGAGCCTACAAGTGATCAAATATAGTCCCTTACTAACTTCCTTGTTTCCCTTCTTAATGTAATAGGAACCTATTGGAAATGAAGGAAAATTAATGATTACTATTTCTTCCTTGGATCATTAAAAGTCACTTTCTATAATTTATCTAATCTGACAACTTCCTTAATCATTATGTTTCACTTTTGAATTGTATTAAAGTGTTTCATCTTGTTTATTTTTACAGTTTCCTGAAGAAGAGACAGATGGGACTTAGCCAAGGAATCCTAAACCCCTCTGCTGGCTGTTCATAGACAAACAGGCTCTCCTGAAGCTGAGCTGTGAAAGTCATTGCTGGTTGCTGCTGAGCCCCAGGACCCACTGGGTGCTTCCCTCTGAGCTGTAATCCTGATTGACAGCTTCACTGCCTCTCTCCTTGAGCTTTGTCTTTGATTTCTTGCCTTTAACAGTGCACCTGTATAGCTGTTAATTGTGTAAAGGGAAGAGCCATGAGACCATATCTCAAAGTTGTTTTTCTTTTGTACTCTCTCTCAAAGAAATACACTGATTGGCCAGATTATTATGATCTCTGAACACATAATAATCTGGCCACTCAGTGTGTGTGTGTGTGTGTGTGTGTGTGTGTGTGTGTGTGTGTGTATTAGAGGCCCGATGCATGAATTTGGGCATGAGTGGGGTCTAACCAGCCTGTTCAGAGGAGGGGACATGGATGGTTGGGCAGCTTGCCTGCTGCTTCAACTCCTGTTCGAGGGGACAATTTGCATATTAGACTTTTATTATATAGGATATTCACTGAGTGGCCAGATTATTTTGCGTTCAGAGATCAAAATAGTCTGGCCACTCACGGAAGATATACCCAAGAACATTATACTAAGTGAAATAAGGTAGTCACCCCAAAACAAATGTGGTATAATTTCATATATCTGAAGTACTTAGTCAAAATGATAGAGACAGAAAGTGGGTGGTGGCTGCCAGGAATTGGGGGAGGTGATGATGGGGCACAATTATTTATTGAGTATAGAGTTTCAGTTTTAGGATGAAAAGAGTCCTGGAAATAGAAGATGGAATTGTGAATGCACTTACTACTACTGAAGACTTAAAAATAGTTAAGATGGTACATTTTACATTATGTGTATTTTACTATGGTAAAAAAAAAATGAGTAAAATATTAAATGCACCTTTCACAGACCCATCTAATTAATGAGAATTTGTGGGGGGGGAAATCAATGTTCCTTTATTTTGTGTATATTTCATTAAAAAGTTTAAAAATCACACATGTTCAAAGTGGTATTGTTTAAAGAAACATTTTTTTCAGATACTAACTCTATCAGGTCTTAAATTTTAGCATTGGTAATTCACACCTGATGAACTTGAGTTGGTACCGGAGACAAATTCTTAGAGCTAGCCTGGCCCCTCCATTAAAACAGGGTGAGTGTGAACTATCACCTTTATCCTGTGCTATCTTTTCTTCCACAATACATATCACCTTCTAATATCAGTTACAATTTACCTAGCAATTCTGTTTATTATTTTTGTTTCATCTGTTAAGATTAACAGGGATAGATAACTGTCTACTGGATTCACTGACATAGGCAAAGTACCTGGAATAATGCCAGGCTAAAATAGATATAATGGCAGATATTACTAATTTGGACAATTTTTAGCTACCCTAAGTAGATATCAATAAGTTATATAGAATAACATATGAACGTCCCCTTCATCCAAGTCCCCATAATACTATTTTCTCTTAAAGAAGTTATTTCCAGGCAGATTTTTTTAATCTTTCTGAAATACATAGTACATGGATCACTAATTTTTAATTATTTATCTAGTATTTATTAAGCATCTACTATGTTTTAAGCACACTTCTAGATGGTTTTCTCAATGGCATTTTCTCTCGCTGAGTTTGAGTATGGAATAAAAGGTTGCTAATAATGGCGTGTTTTTACACAAAACTTCCCAGATCTACATGACCATTTGGATAACATAATTTAGTCCGACTACATTATGCCTCCTAAGCCCACTTCCACTCCAAGGAACAGAATGTTACAAAACATTGAATGGAAACCAATTGTACCTATTGAGCCTATCACAGAGATGGCTCTATTTTTGTCAAAATATTTCAAAGGAATCTAGTTGCTGTTCAATGAATAACCATGGAATGAATAAGACAACTCACTCTTCAGTGCTTTTCCCCAATGCTCCTGACCACAGAGTCGGTGGCCTCTAATTATAGCTCATTTACTTAATGTTGTATTCAAAGAAATTGCTGTCATGAGGAGCTTTAAGACACTTTGCCCTCAATAATAAACTCATCTGTTTGTGCATTAGCAACAGCATAAAATGAAATCTAACAAATTTGAAAACTTCAGTAGTGCTTTATGTCTTTTTTTTCTTGCCTCATTTATTTTCCTGATTTATTCTTGTCCTTTGGTGCCCTTAGTCTCTCTGTTTTAGTCTTCAAACATCTAATTGCCATGTGTTCTGATGGATAAGCCCTTGGCCATGGACCCCTGTTTTTAGTAATAGAGGTTCTTTCCCTTTATCACTCCTTTACCAAGGAGATTTTCTTAATTAAATGATCTTTGCACTCATCATTTCCAAACTCTCATTTCATATCTGCTTTTTTAGACTGTTGCCTGAGTCCTCTTCCAGTTCTCAGATCCTGTGACATCTGTGCAGGACAAATACTGAGGAGATCATAGAAATCATCACTCTTCTACATTTTTAGCAGCACAACCTGCTTTTTCATTTCCATGATATTTTACAGTCAATTTGCCTTTAGATTTTCCTCACAGAATCATTTCCAAACTACCAAAGCTTCTTTAGCTTCCACAAAAAGGCAACATCTGTCACTGGCAAGTTTACTCTATAGCCACCTTAATGGTAGGCACCAAAAGAGCTAAACTTTTTGTGTGTTATATTAAAGGAGGCAAATAGATGGCACTGACAGTCCCCTTCTTCCTGGCTGAATCCAGGGCAGACAGTGCCAGTGGCTCCTAGAACATGCTGCCTCCATGCAGAATACTTTCTACCATAAAGGAGGTTTTTGGAAAAACCACTTCTGATAGATCTGAGTGGCGTCCTGGAAATGGAACCTCACTAGCCTAGGTCCGCTTTTAAGACAACCTTCACATATGATCTACCCCCTTATCCTGCTCTATGGAACATCCCACATTCTAACATTATATACAACTTAGTTATTATGTTGAGTAATTTTTGTCTCTCCTGCTAAATACAAGTCTCACAAGGGCAGGAATCTTTGTCTATGGTGTTCACTGCTATATACAAGCATTTGGAATAATGCCAGGCACACAGCAGGTGCCCACATGATATGCCTAATGAAGGAATAAATAATTTCTGCTTCCACTAGCATCAGAATCTCAGGGGAAGTCAGTAAAGGAACTAGGATGCAAAATTTAAGGAGGCATCCATTTTCAGGCCAATGGCATGAGCATACACTTAAGAAGGTGAGAGGGCACCCTCAGCACCTGATTGTTTCACCTCAATCCCAACTCTGAGAATCATCATAGTTAAAAATTTCTCCCTATACACTATGCCTACTGAATCACAATCACTTTGGGGGTGGGGTGGAGTTAGTAACTTGGGAATTTCATTTCTAATGAACTACTTGGTCACTATAACACACATTTATTTGAAACTTTAAAATAAGCAGCATTACAAATACAGGTTTTTTTTGTGTGTGTGTGTGTTTTTTCCACTAAACCACTTATGGGCAGTCCTTCATCTCATCAAGTCCTTTAATGAACTTTCTATAATTAAGCTTTCTTCTCTTTTTCCTAACAAAATTATAATAGTCACAAATACTATTATATTTCATACACACATACATATTTCACACACACACACACACACACACACACACACACACACACACACACTGAGTGGCCAGATTATTATGATCTCTAAACACATAATAATCTGGCCATTCATGCCAAAACCAGTTTGGCTCAGTGGATAGAGTGTCGGCCTGCGAACTGAAAGGTTCCAGGTTCAATTCTGGTCAAGGGCATGTATCATGGCTGAGGGCACATCCCCAGTAGGGGCCATGCAGGAGGCAGCTGATCGATGTTTTTTTTCTCGTTCATGTTTCTAATTCTCAATCCCTCTCCCTTCCTCTCTGTAAAAAATCAATAAAATATATTTAAAAAATAATCTGGCCACTCTCTGTGTGTGCATGTGTGTTTCTGTGTTAGAGACCCAGTGCAGGTGCATGAATTCGTGCATGAGTAGGGTCTGGCCAGCTTGGCCAGGCAGAAAAGACATGAGCGGTTGGCCAGCCTGCCTGCTGGTAGAACTCCTGGTCGAAGGGACAATTTGCATATCCTTTTATTATATAGGATATACACTGAGTGGCCAGATTATTATGCATTCAGAGATCATAATAATCTGGCCACTCAGTGTATATCACGTTCTAAGCCCTGACACTGTTTAAAGAACTTTACTATATAACACACCTACTTGCCATACACTACATGTGATAGGTATTATCATCTACTCCACTTACATATGAGGAAACTGTGGCACAGGTTAAGAATGTCATCCATGAGCACATAGCCAGGAAGGGCAGACTGGGGATTCAAACCCGCACAGCCTTGCTACAGAGGGTATGCTCTGGCCAGAATGCTCTCAGCATTCTCCCTAAGAGGAAACTGTTTTCATCCAAGTCTTAGATCCTCTTAGGTTTCTCCTTTCCCTTTATTTGGCTATTCTCTTTATTGAGAAACCTTTTCTAGTCACCTCTCTACCATAAACCTTTCTACTGAAATCACACCCATGCTTCACTATCAAATGGAATTCCATTTCCCATGAAGCCATCTCCAAATGCCCCACTGGGAAGTGCTCCCCTTCTCTTATGTTCATTTAAGTTGGTTTCTCTCTTATTCTATTTTAAAGTTTTGGTGCAGAGCAAACCAGATAAGGTTAACTATTTCAAAATACGACCCCTTATTAAGCCTTCTTTCCTTTTACCCATTGTTCCTTTACCTCACTGAAGCATTGGCCAGGCCATCCTATGCTCACTGCTTCTGGAGAAGGAAAAAAATCATGAAGAATAAATAAAGAGGTAAATTTTTGGCTTTTGAGTATCCAAAGCCTAGCACATTCTCCTGGGAGAGAACAGAAATTAATCATGAACAGAGGCCATCGATTTGGGAAACTGTAGAAGAGCAAAGGTCAGAGATAGCTGGCTGACTCCCCATTCTACCTATAAATTCCAATGTATACCAACTTGGATAAAAATCCCCAGCTGAAATGGAGGACCAGAGGGGAGACAAGGAATTAATAAAGATTTTAGTACCATGTAAACGGGGATCTTTGCAACAAATGCAGATGTCTCAAATGCATAATAGTTTTTACAGAAATGGGAATGGAGAGAGTAGCTGTGTAACAGCAACAGGCTAGGGCCCAAGAAGCCGTGGGACTCTCAAGAAAAACCGGTGGCTGTTTATATGGGCTGAGAGGTCATTATGCAGCCAGTGAGAGCATGACTCAGGGGAACAGAACAACCCATTTGCCCCCAAGTAACCTAAAACCAGAGAGAGTCTTAACACTGTACATACTTACTTTCTTAGCCTCATATTGTATTTGAGCAGCAGGGTGAGCTCACAGGCAGTTTGGGGAGAACTCAGAGAAAGCTGTATTTGAACTGCAGGGATCAAGAAGGATTCAGCAGTGTCCTAAATGGACAACAGGCCACATGGCAACAAGACTATCCTCCATAGATCAGCACAGCCAGGTCACGACAAGTTCGTTTTCACCCCCCACCCTCCACCAGCCTTGATCCCAATGCCTCAGAACTCTGTTACTCTGCAGTTATATCTCCCCTTCACTTCGTACCAGAATGTGTCCCTTGATTCTGATCAACTCCCCAGAGCGAGTCCTGGCATAGGAAATGCTCAGTAATTATGAGTAAATGAACGAAAAAAGCAGAGTAAATCCCACAAATTTGGAAATGGGTATTTTTGCCAGGAAAACCCTCCAACCCTAGTCGTCAGCAGAGTGGCCAATTAGGAGAATTTAGAAGCGGATGATCCTGTCACAGCTCATTATTCCCTGTCCAATCACAGATGTTCGGTGCAGATCAAAGCGTCCCGAGTCCTGGACTCACAGCAGTAATGAGCACAATAAAGAAAGCACATGGGAAATATGGCCGTTTTATTTTGGTTTGTGAAAATCACAGTCTACCGAGTTCTTAAAAGATTCACAAAAGAGATGACATTTGTTGAGGTCCAGCCAGAGAGGGCCTTTGTGAATTTGTTAAAAATGAATCACTGTTTCCAGCAAGTTTTCCTTGGGGACACTCAGATGCTGGGTTATCCTTAACTTCAAGCTAATTTGCACATATCAGATAACTGCAGGCCTTCATTTCTGATCAAGGGTAAAAAAGATCAATGCATAATTTTTTTTTAAACCAGGAATACATAGCTAAAGACTGTAAAGGAAGAGGAAATGGACACAGTATAATTTAGCAAGTCATTTTACTGCATGACAACCGCCACTACAGAAGCATTTTGAACCAAAAGACTTAGATTTCATTATTGCACAAATTGAGGAAACTCAGAGAAAATTATTTTTAAAAAAGATATAAAAAAGTGAGTATCCCTGGGGAAGTTTCTTGAATAGGTGTCTTAAGGCTTATAATAAGATATAATAATATTGGAGTATTCATCTCAAACCTAGTTTACTTTGTGAATTCTTATTTTCTTTAAATATATGTTTTATTGATTTCAGAAAGGAAGGGAGAAGGAGAGAGATATGGAAACATCAATGATGAGAGAGAATCATTGATTGGTTGCCTCCTGCATTCCCCCTACTGGGAATCGAGCCTGTAACCCAGGCAAGTGCCCTTGATCAGAATTGAACCCTGCACCTTTCAATCTGCAGGCCAACACTCTATCCACTGAGCCAAACCAGGTAGGGTGTGAATTCTTTTAATGATTAGTCCTTTAAAATAAAAATAAGATTTAGAACTCAATCTTAGCTTTGGAGCACCAGAAGGCAGCTTGGGGTCACTTTTATGTGTTAGACTCAACTGGCTTCACTATCAGCTGTGTCCTTCGTCTGGGGTCCTTGCCTGCTGCTGGCAGACAGAAGGAATGAACTCTTGGCTGCAGTAAACTAGCAGGGGTAGAGGGACTCAGGGAACTGGGGGGGGGGTGATATACTCTTCATTTTACTTGTATTGAATCAATTCAAGCCTCATTAGTAAGACATTTCACATTTTAGGTGTTTGGGGAAATCTCATGACTTTTAGATAGGGGTGGGAGAGGGAAATCAATAAAAATGTGAGGGTACTTTGTAATATCAGGAGCTTAAGGGGAAAAGAGGCTGAAATAGCTTATACCCAAAGTTGGGAAAAATGTATCAAAGTCCTACTTGTATATCATTTAAAAATCAAACAGCTAGTCATATCATTTAAAATGAAAATTATCTGTCACCTCGCCAGCTGTCCCCAGCTTCTCAAGAAATTGAACAAATATTGCATGTTTAAAAGACTGATCTGCCACCCAATCAGTATGAGTCAGTAGTTGAGCATTGACCTATGAACTAGGAGGTCATGGTTCAATACCCAGTCAGGGCACATGCCAGGCTATGGTCTTGATCCCCAGTAGGGGGTGTGGAGGAGGCAGCCAATCAATGATTCTCTTTCATCATTGATTTTCCTATCTCTCTCTCCCTCTCCCTCTCTCTCTGAAATTGAGCCCACAACCCAGGCATGTTCAAAAGACTGCTTTGCCATACTAACTTACAGTGACAAAAAGCAGATCCCGTGGGGTCTGGGATTGGCAGAGTGTAGGGGGAGGGGAGTGAAAAGGATTCTTATGGGGGCGATAGAAACAGTCTCTCTTGATGGTGGCAGCGGCAATTTCATGCATGTATACATCTGTCAAAGCTGAATTATACACTGAAAATGAAGCAGTGCACTGTACATAAACTATACTTAATAAAGTTGATTAAATAAACTCCCTGGATAACTAGTATACCATGCCTTCAGGAAAACTTAATGACCAAGTAGCAACTCTTTCTCTTCCCATGTTTTCTGAAGCTTAGATTTGCAATTTCTCTGACTAGATAAAATAGACCCAAAAGCCACTTTCCGGACTATCAAGGTATATTCCATTATAACATCTCCACAATTTACCAAAGATTACCTAGAATTCAGTCATTTTTATTTGTTTTAGAGCTGGCATTCAAACATGTATTTGTAATATGCATATATATATATCATTGTTTAGAGAGAAAATCAGAAGTCCTAGTATCTTTTTTACAGCCTCATTCTTGACAGTTTGTTACCTTGCAAGCTAAAAGGAAAAAAAAGTGAGGGGGGGTATTTCTGAGCCCATGACTTCTAAGGGTGTTTATCTGGAGCACTATTCCATTTTCCTTCCATGCACAGGTAGCTACTTCACTCCCTTTCAATTTTTTTCAAAAGATATTGAAGGAGGAAGAGTATTTTTTTTTTGAGGCTGACATATTTAGACAAAAAAAAAAAAAAAAAAAAAAACCTCCACAATCAACAAACATGTTTTCACATGAAATTGCAAAAGGAATATTTTGCAGCCTACCACACAGGATAAAGAAAGTCCTCCGGCTCCTACAGGCCTGTGAAATCAGTCAGAATAATCACTGCTTTCTGTTGCAGGCAAGGCATACCTGAGTCTCAGAGAATAAACAATGGAGAGCTTCACCTCCCCCACAAAGTAAGCAAATATTACACACCATCCCTTAAAAGAATAATCACAAACAACTAAATCACTAAATGACCTAGGATTTTCCTTGGAGATTTTCCAAACTAGTCTATTTTTCTTTCCATTCCTCATATCTATAGCATATCTATAGCATATCGGTACTTTAACAAAGCCTATACATAAATAAGTCTGTATATTTTGTCCTTAGCATTGACACTAGCATATTAAAGTATAAGCACCACAGTGTTGCCTGGCTGAATTTAATATAATAGGAGAATTCACAGTGACATGCTGTGCCACCAAGACAAAGTCTGTTAACTGAATTCCAATGAGCTCCATATTTCACCCCACTAAGCTGAAACCAAGAGAAATCAAAAAGTTTACAAGCAATTTTCTGAAAGTGGCTAATTTGGCATGGAATAGTAATTCTACTTCCACTATTCCAGGCAAGTGCCTTCTTGTTCTTACTCAAAACACACACACACACACACACACACACACACACACACACACACACACACAATGAGCCACTGAAAAAATAGCCACATGAGTGCTTATTTGGGTAAGAACATGTTCATCAGATATGAGCACAAATCTTTACTCTTCCAATTGAAACCACAGTAACTCTGTACCCTTAAAATATACTTCACTCTTCCCATTAAGAGCACAGTAATATTGTATCCTTAAAATATACTTGCTCTTACAATGGAAGCACAGTAATTTTGTATCCTTAAAATATATCCTAATTTACTTTCCCCATTATTGATTAGTACCATCAAAATTATATTAGCTGATCTTCATCGGAAGTCTAAATAACAGCATATCTTTCTGAGCCCGTGACTTCCGAGGGAATTTATTGAGAGCATGTTTCCATTTTTCTTCCATGCACAAGTAGTTACTTCACTCCCTTTTAATTTTTTCAAAAGATAAATTAAAACCAGGAACTCCTTGTTGGATTTTACATTCCAATGAGTCACAGTCTCTTCGAATGATGCATTTTCTTGGGTTAATTATTACATCTTTGAGCAATCTTTGCAGGAGGGCAAGGAAACAATTAAGGAAAACTGGCTCTGTGTAAGGAACAAAAATGAGACTATTGGAGATAAAAACCTAGGATATGTGAAGATTTGGTAGACTTTAACACAGGATTTTTTTTTTTTCTGAGAAGAATGCCCTCAAAAAGTAAGAGTCATATGCATTTGTATTTTTTTTTTTTTCTGTTCTTCAACTGATTTTTTTTAATACATTCCATTGACTTTCTACAGAGAGGAAGGGAAAAGGATAGAGAGTTAGAAACATCAGTGAGAGAGAAACATCAATCAGTTGCCTCCTGCACACCCCACAATGGGGATATGCCTGAAACCAAGGTACATGCCCTTGACCAGAACCGAACCTGGGACCCTTGAGTCTACAGGCCAACTCTCTATCCACTGATTCAAACTATAATAGTTAGAGCTCTTCAGCTTATTTTATTCTATATACTTTACTACTGTTTTTCTCTCATTCAGAACTGACTGACATGGATAGTAACCGGTTAAAAGAGTGCCTATATTAGGACAAATCACAGTTGTACTAGTACATCTAATATATACTTAATAAATAATTACCCCTAATTACATTTTACCTTAAGTATACTTGGTTATTCTTATAGGGTCTTTCCTACTCATCCACAAAATCTACTCTAGCTATGGATTATGTTGATATTACTGAAAGTTATTAGTCTCTCTTCAACTGCTTTTAAATTTTGCTTCATTCCATATATCCACTTGTAACTAAATCTGCACTCACTTATCTCTCTCAGTATTTGTTCACTTAACCATTTTTTTTAATCTTTCCAACTCTTACTCCAAGATCCTGACAATAAGCACCTGCTAAGAGTCACTTTTCAGCCATAATGCATCCTCTGTCTACATTCACTCTCTATGAAAGCTATTTCATTATTACAACTGCAACCATTATCAATGTCCTGGAAATTCTATGAGAATCCATGACGTTTTTCCAACTACTCATATATACATACACAGTCCCCTTGCTGGTCCTTCAAAACACTGCTGTGATCTTGCTCTTTCCACAACCCCTATCCCCTTATGTACCATAACCTATATTGTGCTGCCCTCTGAAACTAAAATTACTCTAGAAATTCTGAAATTTCAGACTCTGAATTTCATCTCTCAGTTTGTGTCTCATGCTTGACAAAACCAATAGTGAAAAATGCGGGTGGATCAAAGAGGCAGGTCCAATCCCAGGAGCAAAGCCTGTGGGTTGATGAGGTAGGCAGTAGGAATCCATTGTAGTAGTCTTTCATTTTGTTTTGTTTTCAAGATGTCAATATTTTGAGAACGATATCATTGAAAGACCAGCTCTGTGGATTTAAAGAAAATTCTGACTGTTAGAAGAATCTAGGTGGAATATGACCAGAGCCTGGGCAATAATGTTTTATTCTGTTTTCATTATTGCTTCATCTGATCTCTTTGCTCTACTCAGATTGATCTCTGACACTGCCACCCCAGAATCATTCCAATTCCTTTGCTATGCCCACCCCAGTAACCTTCTTCACCTATGCCTCTTGCCACATGGAAAGAAAGTCTTTCCTCTCCATCCAATTTATTTTGGGGGTTTATTTTAATAACCTTATATCTTCTCATGGACTTGTTAAAGCATAACCCCTTCCAGAATACTTTAAGAGACGCAGTATAGGTATCAAAGAGGTTATGGGCTGAACTGTGAAACCAGAATGCCCAACTGCAAAAATTGCCTCCCCTCACATCCTACACTGTGATGGTGGACAAATTATGGAACTTCTCTGAGCTTCTGAGTCATCCTATCTAATGAACAGAAAATATGCAAACTGACAGTCACATTGTCACAAAGATGGCAGCACCCATAGGCAGAAGATGGCAGTGCTGAGTCCCCTCAGCCCTGCCAGAGTCCCCAAGTCCTTCCAGCCCGCAGGGAGGTGGCAGGCACACAGTGTGGCCAGACCAACCCTCAGCCCCCCTGCTGCCCAGAGCCTGCCCGAGGCACAAGAAAGCCTTGGATGGTGGGTGCCCAGTCCATGCCCAAGGTGCAGGCAAGCCTCAGATGTTGGCTGCCCAGCTGCCCAGGGCTGGCCTGAGGCACAGGCCAGACTGAAATGTCGGCTGCCGAGCTGCCGAGGGTGGGCCTGAGGTGCAGGCAAGCCTAGGATGGCAGCTTCCCAGCCACTCAGGGCCACCTGACACTCAAGTAACCAGGGCTGGCCAAGGGTTGCATTGCCAGCAGTGGCAACAGCAGAAGTGTGATGGGGGTGTCACCTTGCCCTGATCACTGGGTCACCTCCTGCCCCTGAGGGCTGCCAGACTATGAGAGGGGGCAGGCTGGACTGAGGGATACCCCCTCCAGTGCATGAATTTTCATGCATTGGGCCTCTAGGCATCTGTAAAAGAGGAATACAAAAAGTACCCAACCCATAGGGTCCTTCTAAATATTCATGGAGGTAATCCATGTGGCAAGCTGAGCACATAGCCTGGTACAGAATATGAGTTTAATACCTGTCCCCTGTCATCATCAGCACTGTTGCTTTTGCCCAATCCCTGGATGGTGTTGTTGTTATTGTTTTTCTTCTATGAATTGCTATATAAGTCAACATTTTATATAAGTATTCTGATTTCATCTTCAGATTCCCTAACTAACTTTGGACTATAGTGAAAGAAAGTATTATTTAAATGTTTTTCAAAAAAACCTAGAGAGTCAATTGCCCCATATTATCAATACCTCTGTTTTCCTCATGGAAACTTTATGGAATAAGTGCAATAAACTATCACAGTGCTTATCCAGGACTCCAGAACATGGCATAGATGGTCCAGTAGGATCAGGCCCCTGCCTGCATCTTCTGCTTTGTTTTGTGTGTTTCTCTCTCCCCTGTAGTTCACCAGGCTCCAGTGCACTGATTTCCTATTTGTTCCTTAAACTCAGCTTGTTCCTCCATTGGGATGCCCTTTCCTGAGCTTCCCTTCCTGCTGGCTCCCAACTCAAAAGTCAGAGGCTTTTTGCAACCACTTATCTAAGGTGGGCCTTTCTCCTATGCCACCCCATTACCCTCTCTGATTTATTTCATATTTTGACCCTTTCGCTGCAAGTATCTTATTTGATTTCCCACTGGTTGTCTCCCCTAATTAGAATTTCAGCCTCTTAGTACAGGTATCTTATTACTTTTTTTATTTTCTTTTGCCTTGCTTCAGTTGGCCATGAATGCAGTGTCCAGCATATAATAAGCACTCACTAACCACTGGATAATAACTAAACTATTTCAACTGCCCAGAATATAGCTGTGCATACTTTACAATGTGCTTTCAAATTCCTTACATCCCTGATGTAAATTCAACAAGAATAATTAGGCTCATTGTACATAGAAGAAAACTGGGACTTAACAAGGTTGCCCGACTTTGCAAAGTCACATAACTATTATAGTAATTGCAGGTGCAGTAAAAAGAACTTAATTCTCTATATCATTAAGAAACTACAGACACAGTGATTTTTTTTTTAATTTACTATCAAAGGAATAACGATTAAAGGTCAAGTTAACAATAAAAGAAGTTGTTACTTCATTATTTTACAGAAAAGGAAATAAAATTCAGATATTTTATATAGTTTGGGGAATTTTAGGATTTCACTAAGATTTTTCCACATCAAAATTCATTTAAAAGGGCATTGGAATGGAGGAAATGGTTCTATGCATGAAAGCAATAATGTATAAAGACATCAATTTAATCTGTTTGTTGAAACAAATGCAAATGCCTGTGTATTTACTTAGTTTATTCGCCCTCTTTTTCCTGGATATAACAGCATTTAGCAAAATGACAATTATTTTCCCTTTCAATTTTATTCCTTTCAGTTGAATAACTGCTCATTTGCCTCTTTAGTTTATTTTTGTCAAGAATAGAAATGGCATTAATTTGGGTATTTGTGCATTTTTGCATGCACTAACACATAGATGCTCAATAGCTCTCATCAAGATCCTGAAAAGAAGGTTGGTAAAAACCACTTAAAATAATTTTAGACTGTATACGAGGAAATGATCTTTTTGGCAAGTTTTCGATTCTTTCTTTTAATCCTTTTATTGTGGTTATATGTTTATATAATATAATAATCAAGCAGTAGCAAAATCTTAAAAATTATCTATTCATGTTAACTAAATTTCTTCCAGGATTCAGAAATTTCTATTTTTATTATGAATCTATTCTATTTTGCTTAATAATATATTTTCCTATGTCAGAGATTTGTAAAATAGCAAGTGAGTTATTCAAGTGATATTTGAACTTAAACAGAATCAAATTCATGTTTAACCATGAATTAGAAAGTTCTTTTTCTGATTATTTCAAAGAAAACTTGGTAAGTTAATAGTCAGTTAACTCTTACAGTCCAATGATGTGTAACAAGTTTTAGAATAGCTTACCAGTGCCAATCTCTCTTTATTCCTGTGCTATTAGTAATATGTATTAAGATTTAAAAATAATTATAAATACGCATTAAAATTCATACTAAATGAATTATATAACAAAAATGTTTATAATAAAATTTATCTTATAAGTATTCACACTTTGTGGGATTGGTAAACTTTTCCCCAGAAATATGGAGTTGGCAGGATTATTCAGGGAAAAGAATGAATGTGGATGTCACATAAGCCCCTTTGAGTTCAAAGGGTTATTATCTCCTTAAGTCTTGAAAGGAAACCACTGGATAGAGAAGGTGAATGGAAACCTTTAAATGAAAAAGTACTTTATAGGTAGATCAGCAAATCAGAGAATTTTGGAGCTGGAAGAAGTCATGGAACACAATCTCCTTGTCTTATTAATGAAGAAGCAGAGAAGAGGAGAAGTGTAGGAATGTTCTAAGATCACAGCTAACAAAGGCAGGGCCTTGATGGACTGCAACTCCCGGGATGAGCGCAGGTGTGCATGCCAAGGGCCAGGGACCACAGTTCCAAACCCAAGGACACTACCTGTTGATTCTGGAGGCGTTATGTGTCCTCAGGCAGGGCATGTGGACCTGTCTACCTCCTGGGGGCGCTGTCTACCTCCTGGGGGCGCTGGGCAGTGCCATCAGCATCATTCTCCCAGGGATGCTCTTACTGAACAGAATGTACTGGGGCACTGCTGCTAGGGCAGGATCTGAAAGGCTCAGGGAACATCCTCAGACCATCTCCCTCTGTACTTACCTATTTTTCACTTAACTTTTACATAATTGTATATTTACAACATAGATACTAAAGTGTGTTTCTGTATACTTGCCACACAGCTTCCCTAATATTCACACATTATAACCATGCTACAGTTAATAAAACTAAGAAATCAACATAGGTATAACACTTTGTCATTGAAATGTTACCATTAACTGCAGTATTTATTTGGATTTCTCCAATTTGTTACTATTGTCCTCCCTCTGTCCAGGATTTGAGCCAGGAAACCACACTGTCTTTAGCACATCTTAGGGCTTAAAACTAATTAAATGTACTCTTTAGATGTACTGATCAAAAACAAGGGGCTCGCAGGTAAGTAGAGACCATGATAAATGGATCCACTTCATTCATTCCAGTTAGTGCCACAGGCTGGTATGAGCCAAGACACTAGCCATTATGAGTCTGAAATGCCTTTTGTTTTTCAAGGACCCACTTAGCATGGCACAGACACTACGCTCTGTCTGTTTTTTAAACTTAAATCTTGATGTAACAGGTAAAAACCCGCAGATATGGGTCCTTTGATTAACATGCTCTGCCATTCCTATTTTCCTCCTTGGAGAGTCACACATTTCTGTTCCTAATGACCAAGTCACAAAGACATAACCTTTAAATTAAGAGAAAAAAAATGTCCTGCCAACAGAAATCAGACAGATCCTAAGACAGGCCACACATTCACAGAGGAAGTAGGTTATTCCCCAGCTTGGAAATGACCTCAGAGGACACCTAACCGATGAGGCCTGGCAGCATTTTACAAATGTGCACCCAAGAACCAATTCCAAGCCCTGCAGAGAGAAAGCTATTGTGGCGAACTATGGGAAAGCAGCAATTTCTTCTGCAAAAGCCACGTGGGGATGGATGGGGAGATGGAATGTGATTACAGCCTGGAGCTTGGCCAGGGCAGGAGGGTAACGAGGTGATGGTCTCTGCCTGTCTTAACGAATGACTTTCCCGATGTGACTGATGCTCTCATGCTCCTCCTCCTAATTTGTTTTACCTGGCACTGTGCTGTCGCTACAGAGAAGCAAGGAGGACTACACACAGGCTTCCGGGCACCACTGGATTGTCAGAGAGAAGTCACCCGATCAGACCTCATCCCGGAAGTTCTGCCTGTAACACAAGCACTGGCTTCCTGGGGGAGCGCTGAGAATGGTGTCAGCTGCCTGCCATTCTGTTCTTCCTTACTGCGGCAGGATCCAGAGTGGTGACATGTACGAGGACTTGCTGTGCTAAGACACTTGGCCAAGAGCTCTGGAAGCCTAGCAGGATCAGATTGTACCCACTGTGACTCAGGTGGGCAAAAGAAAGCCATACTCTTTACTTTCCAACTGAGCTCACCCCACTTCCAGTCCCCTTCCCCGAGCATGGTATGCAATCTTTGTCTCGTGAGAGAAATTTATTTTATTTTTTTCTGGCTTGACACTTAGTTTTCTTTCAGCAATTACATCACATTTCAGAGATTTTTTTTCTTGCTTGTGTACTGAGCCCAAAAGAAACCCTTACTCCACCTCATGACTGACAGGGAGCTCTGCCCAGGGTCTGATTAGCTCCGCGAGGTCTCCATGGTGCCAGGTATGGATGGTTCACTAACCAGCTAAGGCCAGGCGACTCCTCCTTTGTGACTTTACCTCCCTGCAGCCCTCCCCTGTGCGGGTTCTCTAGGGCCTGAATAAGAAGCCCCTGATCACCCACCTGTGGGGAGCCTGCTAGCCAATACCTGTATCCCCCTCAGCTCTCTGAGGTGCTTGGAAATTCTAGATCCCCATCAGATTATGCCATTTTATACCTCACAAACAGCAGGCCCATCACTGCTCAGGCCCGTACCTCCTGATTGCCTTGTGCCTTCTCACAGTGCGCTCCCACTCAGCAAGTGTCCACCAGATCATGCCAGATGACTGCCCACAGACCGCCATGGCTTTCCGCATAACTTATAATAAAACCCACAATTCTGCCTGAGGCCCAGAAGGTTCTACATGGTCTGAAATATGCCCCTCCTCTGACTCCTAGATGACTAATTTACCAATCCCCCTTTGTTCATTCAGCTCCAGCCTCACCGCTTCCTTCCTATTCTTCCAACAAGCCAAGTACACGCGCGCACACATACACACACACCCCATACACACACCTCAGGGCCTTTGCACAGGCCCTCATGCTATTTGGTCCAGTTTGAACATGTCCCTCCAGAACTCACATGCTGAGCCATTGCTATTTTGGGCAACCTTTTGTGTACCCTATTTGAAATAGCACCCCACCCCAATTCCTCCGTCCCCTGCATTATTTTTCTTCACACTTCTTTTCACAACCTGACATTTTATATAGTCATTTGCTTGTGTATAGTTTGTGCCCCTCCAACCACAATATAAAAGAAGAAAAACAAACAAAACAAACAACCAAACAGATTCCTCATATTTAACTCATTAACAACCCTTTGTGGCAGGTTTTTAAGACTGCTATTATTTCCACTGTACAGATCGGTACATTATGATCAGTGAGTCCAAGTGATCTGCGGAAGCTTAAATAACGAAAATGATTGTCCCTCAACCCCGAGGAAGAGAGTGGTAACAAAGTCCGTGGTTGTGGAAAGCAGGAAATGCCAGAAGACTGCACACCAGACCCAGGCCCCAAAGCCCAGGAGCTCGTGAGGAGTGAGCAGCAGTAAGTAGGCCTGCAGCTACATAGCAATAATCAGCCCGCTGCCTGTAAACAAACCTCCTCAGAGGAGGCCAGTTCATTTGTCAAGTGGTCCAAGAAGCAGCTGGGTTGCAGATAATCAAGGAGCCCGGGGGCAATTAGTTCCCACGTTTTGACAGTAAGAGAGTGGGGAGGCCTCAGCATTTTAGGAACTGCTGTCAGGTGGGGGAGTTCTTTATTGGGCCTGGAGATCAGGTGTGTCCCCCGTCAGCCGTTATTGACTCCAACTGACAAGGACAGACGTCCTTAGCCTCCTTTCCTGCATTGCTGAGCTCACCACGGCGAGGATGTGCAGACTGTGGCGCAAAGGCTCCTGGTCCCAGCCCTGTGCCTGCTGAGGGCACCTGCGTATTTTTTCTTGAGAGCCCATGCCCGCCCTGCTCCTCTCCTCAGCTCCCAGAGCACCTGGCCCGGAGCAATGCTCAATAAATCTCTGTTACAGTGAACTGCCGGTGCATTTCATTAGTCCAGGCCCCGGTTCTTATCTGTCCAAGGGGGGCAGTGAAGCTCCCTACAAAGATTATTAGGTTGAACAAATAAAAACAAACGGATTTTTTTTCTTAATAGTGCACACAAGGTGCATTGGTTTTCTTTCACGTTTAAAAGTAAAACAAGTGCGTTGGGGGGGTGTTAGGAGGAATGACATTTCTCACTTGTCAGGGAAGACGGTGTTAGTGAGGGGAAAGTTCGGGTTTTCATGGGAGTGATGCATTCATTCAGGGTGGTGAAGCTTTACAGAAGGAGGGAAACAAAGTGAACTTTCCACCCAAGGATATTCCAGCCCTAGCTGGTTTGGCTCAATGGATAGAGTGTAAACCTGCACACTGAAGGGTTTCAGGTTCGATTCCGGGGAAGGGCACATGCCCGGGCTGCAGGCTTAATCCCCAGACACAGGTTTGCAGGAGGCAGCTAATCAATGATTCTCTCTCATCATTGATGTTTCTATCTCTCTCTCCCACTTCCTTCCTATATAAAAATAAAATAAAAATAAAGAAATATTCCAGTTTGCTCAATCTAACCCCCCAAATTATATTGCAAATTGAAACAGTAAAATTGTGCAACATTAGTCTACTACAGTAGTCCCACTTCTAGGACTATATCCCAAGAAATCAGAAATACCAATAAGAAAGGACATATATGCACTGCTATGTTCATAGCAGTACAATCCACAATAGCCAAGATTTGGAAACAGCCTAAGTGCCCATCGGCAAATGAGTGGATTTAAAAGCTGTGGAACATCTACACAATGGAATACTACACTGCAGTAAAAAAGAAAGAACTCTTACCATTTGCAACAGCATGGATGGACCTGGAAAGCATTATGATAACTGAAATAAGCCAGATGGAGAAAGATAAATGTCACATGATATCACCTATTTGTGAAATATAATGAACAACATAAACTGATGAACAAAAATAGATCCAGAGATATAGAAACATCAAACAGTCCACCAATCTTCAGAGGGAAGGTAACATAGGGTAGAATGGGGGTAAGAGATCAACCAAAGGACTTGTATGCATGCATATGAGCATAACCACAAACACTAGGGGAGTGAGGGCATGTGCTGGGGAGTGGGGTGGCTAATGGGGGGAAAAGGAGACATATGTGATACTATATGTAATAGTTTAAATAATAAAGAATTTTTTATAAAGAGTACTTACTTGCCGAAACCGGTTTGGCTCAGTGGTAGAGCGTCGGTCTGCGGACTGAAAGATCCCAGATTCGATTCCGGTCAAGGGCATGTACATTGGTTGTGGGCACATCCCCAGTAGGGGGTGTGCAAGAGGCAGCTGGTCGATGTTTCTCTCTCATCGACGTTTCTAGCTCTCTATCTCTCTCCCTTCCTTCTCTCTGTAAAATATCAATAAAATATATTAAAAAAAAAAGAGTACTTATTTGTTCTAACAAGATAGGAAAAACCGATGGTTTTCTTTTTCTCTTAGTTACTTTGTGCTAGGTATTTGGCAAATGCTTTACATGGGTGATCTCATTTGTTCCTCAAAAACCATCATATCATGTTTTATTTATTTATTTATTTATTTATTTATTTATTTATTTATATTTTTTCATTTCTCTGAGACAGAGCTAAAGTCCCTTGCTTAAGGTCAGAGCTGAGAAATGGAGCTGGAAATTAAGTCCACACACTGTAACGGGCACACCATCATACTGCTTCCCTGAAAACAACCAAAATGAACTGTCTGTGACCTACCCATCCATGCATCCACCCATTCATCTATCCATGCAGTCATTCATCCATGAATCACACAAAGATTTATGAGCACCTAGAAAGCTCTATTGCAGTTGCTATGAAATACAACAAGGAGAAAACAGAGAGTTCTGCCATCATGGAGCTTGTAATCCAGTTTAGAATAATAGCATCAAACAAGAAGTCAACCAAACACATAATTAACAGTTACAATAAGTATTGGGAAGGGACATTGCAGGGCACCATAGAGATAATGAGCACCACAGAAAGTCATGGGGAGCACATGTAGATGGTCCAGTGGGAAGGGAAGTCAGGAGGATGCTCTGAAATGAATCTGACTTGAGAACGAAGAGAAGACAGAGCAGCCAGGGTGACTGGACGGGCTGTTGAGGCTGAGTGTGGGCTGAGTGTGGGCTGAGAATGAGGGGAAATAAATCAGAGTAGAATGGAGAAGGAAGTGAAAAGAATGGAGAATGAGCAAGTGAGAGGGAGGAAGAGAGAAATACTACTACAGAAAAGCTTAAAATCGCTGCCTCACTGTGGGGTGTAATTGCCTTTATGGTACAGGTGTGAGAACAATTTACAAGTTAGGGAGATGGACACTGTGACAAGGAAGAACACTGTGTCCTGGGTGTGACTAAGCTCATTTTCAGTGGAAAGGATGTAAGTAATGTAGGGCAGCACTGAGTGCAGAGAAAATCCAAAGTTGTCTAACTGTTCCTCTCTCCGCCAACACACACACACACACAGACACACACACAGACACACACACACACACACTTCCCCTGGGCTTTATATCCTAAATCAGTGGCCAGGTTGAATGAATCCAACAGTTCTGCTCTAAGCTGCTCTGGGTGAACCTGGATCATTATCATACCATGGAAGCTACAGGCACTGCAGCCCCTCCTACATGGTTTATTTTGTGTCCCTATCAAGCAACAATTAGTATTATTTCTAATGACACACTAAAGTGATCTACTTCAATGACATAATACTGGAAACAAGATGTATGTAATAAACTCCAGAACCCCTGATAATCATGAAAAGGCAAAACAGATACCAGACATGGGAAGAGAGAGGGTGAGCATCTCAGTGATTGAGAAACTGCCAAGGCGAAGAAGACTAACGAAGTATTTTTCTCACAAAGCAAAATCAGAAGAATAAAAATACTATCTTGTCATACCTTCAGCATCCCCCTCAAAAAATATTTAACTATTTCCCAAATTTCTCTAGAAAATCTTTGTAAGGTGCACTGGTCTAAAATTCTTCAGACACAGCGAAGATTGTTTTTGCTTCTTTGAAAATATGTCTATCCCTTAATGTTCATAGTCAAAAGATACTTATGACTAAAAACAATAGTACAGAAACCTGAGAAAATTGTGATCCACTACTTTTCCTAAAATAGCCTATCTGCAATTTCAAATAGTTTGAAGCATTTATCCTTAGAGAGCAATATTTCAAAGATATCTCAAACCTGTATACACAGGCTGAAGGCAACTGTCAATACCACTCCTAAAAGTTTATTCACCTGAAGGCTCAAGTATTCAATCAGAAAAATCAACAGATTCTCAGACAGTGCACTGCAGAGAGAGAAGCCTCTAGACTCCATCAATTTGCATATTTGGCAACACAAAAATAACATTTTAAAGTTAAAAAAGGTGTTAAGATTGGGATTTATCTGCCTTTCTTAAAGGATGCAGACTGAATCGTTTCTTTGCTAAATGAATATCTCTGGAAGAGATTCCATCTTAGTCCTTTTCTCTTAAAAGAGTTTTTATTTCACACAGTGTTGAAAAACAAGATTAAAGGGCAAAGGGTGCATAAAGGAACTTACAAGCACTTAGAAAGTCCACTGGCACGTGTGTTTTTTCTGCCCCTCCTTGTTGTAAACTGTTCTTAATAGCCCAACTAAATTCCTGTTACCCCACAAAACTTTACAAAAGTGAAGCCTTAAAGACTCTTTTCCTCTTGAGCTTCTGAAGTCTTTGCAATTTGACTCTTAAGCCTATACTATTGGGTGAGGCCTCTTGAATTAAAAAAAAATCTATACACACACACACACCAATATATGCGCGCATTACAAGTACATAAATTATACAATTTGCATTTTACAATTATAAAAATACATTTGCATATGTGTGTATATATACATGTACACACATACATATATGACACAAACATATAGAATATATTGAGCAATTACTATATGGTCAAATGTCCTCACATACTTTAATTCATTTGATCAACAATTTTAATAGAAAACATTATCACATCAATTTTTCAAAGAACAAAACCAAGGAAAGTGATTTATTAGTAATTCCAATCTTTGAGTTATTTATGAATTTATAAAGATAATCACACATGTCTTGCCTAAGTAATTTATGAGACCTTGGAGAGGTGGGAGCCATACTGTCTAGTTCTGTATCCCTTGGGAAGCCTAGCACACTATCTGCACACAATTTGTGCTTGCATAAGCCAATGTGTTTTGCTTTGATATTGGAAAGATCAGAAAGGTAATGATTACTTAAAATGCACCTTCTAGAATGACATTTGAGTTCAATATTGACTTGGAAATACAATTCAAGACCCATTCATATTCGGTACTAGAACCAAATACCAGATGAATATAAATGGGAGGCATTTCCATGTCTGCCTTTCTTGTGGTATTTCCCAAATGGGCAGGAGCAGGGTGCAAATAGTCAGAGATGCAATCCCAGCTCCCCCAGTGTGAAGCAATGATGCTGACACCAGGGTTCAGTGCCATTGCATAAAAAGAAGCTGTAAGGGTGGGCATGGAGAATGATGCTGAAAAGGCAGAGAGAAAATGAAAAGTGGGTAAAAGAACCCCAGACATTCACATCCTGTGGATTAAAAATCCAATGAAAGGAGAATAAGAAGCCAGCACAACAATTGATAGCATTTTCAATGCAGTCAACCTAAGCTTCAACATTTATTCCAACAGAAAATTTAATCTCAAGTCCAAAAACAACCCTCAGCTCCCATTCTCTGCTCAAATACATTTACATGTAAGTACATTTACATGTAGGGGTGATGATGTGGTTACATTTAAATCTCAGCTCTAAGAGCAGCAGGACTGTAAATAGACTTATTCTAGCCATTTTATCACATTCTATTAGCTTTCCTTCCTTGCCTTTCTCTGAAGCAGGCAAAGTTCATACGTGCAGAACATGTAAATGATTTCTTTTGATAACTACATGGGTAGATTCCCAACTGAGAAATCAGCTCATGCATACTTCCTAGAGCTTGTTGAATGATGCCAAAGGACTAAATTTCAGCATAAAGAGCCAATGGAATGTAGTACCTGAGGTAAGAAATGAAGAAAAAAAGCCATTATACTAGCACTATAGAGTGTTATACTGAGTGGAGAAAGCACAGAAAGCATTAAGGAGGACTGAACACATCTCCCTACCCAGAGAATGGCTGTGGTTAATGACAGCATTCATTATGGTCCTGGAGACAGACAGCGTGAAGGACACTACCAAGCTCTTGATTCCTCCTTGAAGTCTGATGGGGTCCCGTGGAGCCAACCGTGAGCTGGAGTCTCAAGACATTATTCTCAAAAGGAGTGGATTTCACCCCCACTTGCCTTACTCCTCAATTTGCATACACAAGTGGAGACATGATACGCATGTCTTAAACATTTTCCTTCTCCCTGAAGGCTTATTTCCTTAGTGTTTCCTCCTGGTTTTCATTCAGAGAAGTGGAATCCAGCATTTTTCAAATGGGAGAAAGTGTAACACAAGAGACATTAAAATGATGGGCTAAGTTTAAAATTCTCTGAAATCTACCTGTGACAGAAAAAAATGTTTATAGAGAAAAGCTTGGTTATATTCCCACCCCAATCCCACCATCCAAACCTAGAAAAGGGAAACTCTTGAGTAGAGGAGGAAAGTTTGATAAAAACTAAGACAATCAGATGTTGATGTGATGAGGAACTGCCTTGCCTCCTCCCCCAAGACTCCGTGTGTGAAGTTTATATGATCAGATTTAGTTTTAAGGATTTTAGAGCAGAAGGCAACGGTGGTTCACATCCTACATGGTACTGGGCAGGCACAGTGTTTCAGATCTTCTCTAAGCCAGTATTTTAATGTGCATATGAATCACCTCCCAGAGATCCAAGGCACCTGAGGAAACAGTAAAGACATCATCCAACCCATAGCCTGAGCAGGGAGAGAGTATTAGTTGAGAGAATAAGCTGAAGGTCCAAATAGTCCTTGGAATGAAAGGTGAAGGAAATGGGTAAGGTGCATTTCTTCACAGACCAGAGCAGGACTTGAGAGGATGTCTGGACAACTCAGCAGAAAGCAGGATGAAGAGAGTCAAATCTAAAACCAGTTTGGCCACTTCCCTGCAAATGCCAAGATACCTGGAAAGTCCTACTCAGCCCTACCTGCCTCCCTGGTCCTGGGCCATTTGCTCAATGGAATGCTGTGGCCACTACCACCAAGGCTCATCTAGTAACTCCCAGCCTCACTCCACATGAGGGCTGGGCTGCAGCACAGCCTCTATCACATCCACATTATAAGCAGCTCAGCATTTCTGGCTCCTACGCCTGATGCCAGCAGATTGCACAGGCTCTGCTTCTGCCCTTCCAGACTCAAGTGAAATACTGTTCATTGGATATGAGATGTAGATTCCCCAAGAGTTGCCTAGAGAGGCTGTTTGACAACAACCAGAGTGTAGACAAACCTTCGATAATGGGAGGGGGACATTTGTGTTTATTTGCCAAACTGGAGCCAAGTCTGTAATCTGTCAACTTGTATTTGCTTATTTCCTTCCTTGGTTAATGTTTCCTTTTCTCTCATTCTTACCACCTTGGAAACACACAGTGGACTATCACTAATATGGATGTTTTGTTCCTAGAGTGTCTAGATAGATTAAAGCATCTGGTCCCTAAAATTAACTCTAGTAAGGAATAAAAGAGAGGGGAAAAGCCAAACCTTAATCTGAAATTAAAAACAAATAGTTATATTTGACTGAATTTAGCTAGTAGTATTAGATTTTTGGGGCTGAAAAAGTAGCTTTAAAAATTACACCTTTATACTTCTAACTTTATAGCTTATGAATTAAATAGTTGCCATATTTAGAAACATTAAAAAATTAAAACTTTGCCTAAAGGCTTGAAACACACAGTTGTGATTCAAAATTCAAAGCCATTCAGGAAAAAAGAAAGAGGAAAGTCTTTGTCTATACTATAAAAATATAGTGGCTTCCCCACCTCTTCTGTATAATTCATTCCTATTTTATAATAGAATGGGAAAGAATAGCCAGTAGCTAAGAAGTTTATATAGAAGAGCATGAATTTTGATGTCATAGTCTTAGTGTCATTTTTCCAATCCAACAGCTTTGTGCCCTTGGGCCACTGACTGAACTTTCCGTCTCTTCACCCATAAGATAAAGACAGAAGACACCTCTGAATTCACTGTGTGTGAAAACATACAAATCCTAGTACTATGCCTGGAAAAAAGTAAGCACTTTATAAATGTGTGCTAACAAGGTGTTGGTTGAGTAGAATTTGAGAAATTCATCAACTAACTTAACAGAAAAACCTCAGTGATACACAGTGAGGCATAAAAATAGTTGACACCATTCTCTATTCTTCTAAACTCTTCAGTGCCTTCAAGATAAAATAGAAACTCCAAATTTGATATGTTTGAACAGTGATTCCCTTAATTTCAAAAATATTCATCTAGAAAGAGAGATACAGATATTCATAAATAAAAATACACGTAAAAGAAATGCATTAGGCCAACAAGAAAGGCAAGGCCCATAGGTAAATCCACATATTTCTGGGGCTGTTTTTTCATGTGAATAGCAAGCTTATGGTCTGTAGAGCCTAAAATATTTACTCTGGCTCTTTTGAGAAAAAGTCTGCTGACCTCTGATCTCAGAGAAGAAATTAAAGGAAGAGTCAAGAATAAGAAAGATACCTGGGAGGAATGATTTAGAAAATATCAAGTGAGGTGGCTTTGTGTAGTAAGATGAAGATGTGTACACATAGAGACTAGGCAAAGAAATAGTAATCTTACAGTAAATCAAGTTCAGCGTTAGTAAACCTAGGTGAGGGGCTACTTAATGCTAAATGATGAAACTAAGAAGGTTCATTTTTCCCCCCTCCCAAATCTTAAAGTAAAATGTGTCATCTTAGAAGATGTAGTTAAAGAAAGAACATATAATTAAGCGATAGCCTCTTGCATGAACTGAAGGCAATAATAATTGGATTTAATTTGTTATGCTTGCTGATTTATATGACTATTACAGAAATGTCGTTGAAATTAAAAAGAATATTTTCAAATAAGTGTAATTATGTGACATTTTTACTTCATTGCTCATTAAAAGAACTGATAGAATAAAATATCAGAAGTAAAACCTTTTTAATAAAAAAAAACTTAGAGATCAATTATTTAAGAATTTCAAATCAGTAAATATATAAAAGATTGATGCTGGGATAGATCTTTATCTGAACACTAATAAAACACTCCTTTAAAAAGATTTTATTTCTTTCTAGTTTCATATTAAAATCTTTTTAAAATTTCACTTAGTTTAGATAAGGATACATTTCATTTTTTGAGGTAGTTTTATTCATCATGTAATTATGGCATTTTATTGTGAAACAGTGGTAAAATTTTGGACTTAAAGATTTAAAAATATGTACATTGATTTAATGCTGTCACACTGAAGATTAATTTGATAAAGAATTAATATCTTCATAAAAAAATTCCTATTGTCTCCCAAACACCAGTTTTCCATGATAAAGGAAATATGTCACCTTCCATAAAGGAAATACATCATCTTTTTTTAATAATAAAAAATAATACTTCTCATAGTGTTTGTACACATAGCATTTGGGATTTTATTTTTTTGTGGCTAGTTTCTATTCATTTGCCTTAAATCTAATCTCAAAGAATTGATCATTAAAAATTGATCACCTCTTTAAAATGTAAAGCTTAAATAATTCAAGTCCTTAATAGATATGCAGAGCATAAAAAATATGTGACATTTACATATTTTTATTCTTTAACTAAGATTCATAGCCTTTACTTATGATTGTATTCTGATGATTAACAACCATACATTTTTGTAGCACATGACATTTTATAAGGCTCTTTGAAGATCTTATTTGATCTTCCAAATAATCCTGTGAAATTGGCAAGGCAGATATTGCCATTGCTGTAATGGTGGAGAAGAGGTGTAAAGTGCTTGTTTTATAAGCTTTATTAGTAAAAATTGCAGAACTGGGATGGACCCTCTAAATCCCATTCCATTTGGAAGATAGCATGCTGTTTCTTGAAACCATAATGAGAAGTGCTCTACTTTGAAGAATGGTTCAAAAAACAAACTGCATCAATCACAGCCACGCATTTAATAAAGATGACGTGAGGCTCAATGACAGCTGGTGCAGCACAAATTGACATTTGCAGTCAGAGTTGGAGATCTCAATTCTAGTCCTTTCCATCATTCTAATATGCTGTGTGATTCTGAAAAGGTTCCAAGTCTAAGTGTGGGCAACCCCCTGCAGATTCCTGACTCTAAGTTGTCTGCTAAATACATTCATAAACAATTGAGCAAAGAGGGTAACAGATCACTCCCATTCACCCTTACAGAATGATTCTTGCCTTCTCTGTTGGGCCCAGTGCCCTGGGAGCTGGTCTGCATGGACTTCTTCAATGGGCTTCCTTGTCCTCAACACTTCTAGGTAGATTTGGTCTATAGGGGGCATTAGCAGGTGGTCTGGGAATAGGGGCAAAGTGAAGTTAGTCTGCTGCTGTCCCCATGCTCCTTCAGAACTAGAAGCAGTTGTGCCCTGCTGTGTCTTGATTTGTAATATGAAAAATAAGGGAAACTTTCCTCTGGACAATTGACTCCACAGATAAAGTCATTCTTTCCCACACGGGAATGCCAGTATTGGTGGGGATTTGTGGAAGGACAGAGAAAGGAATATTGTCAGAGACTATCCAATAAAATTCAACACCCATGTTCTACAGATGTGGACCCGGTGGACAAGAGTGTAACTCAGTAACACTAGATTTATTATCCACTTCTTGAATAATGTTAATTTTGGTGATTCAAATCATTTCAAAATTTGTATGTAAATTCAGAAGTTAAAGCTTTGATTTTACATTACTTTACAATCCCCAAAATCAAATACTCATAAAACCGTGATTTGGATAACATTTTCTTCAAAAAGGAAGTTACCCAACCAAAGGTTTCAGTCAAAGAACTTCACTATTATACTAATTATGCTTCCTTTTAATATATTCTTAATAAAAAGTTCCATATTCAAATTCCACTCTGTTGCAGCACGAATGATCAAAGTTAGGAGAATGTTAGTGAAACAAAACTGCAGACCATGTTTTGTTCCCAAAAAGAAGAGAAGACCCTTAGAATGAAGAGAGTCTCTTGTTTACATATGATGTGCACAATCTGTCTTTCTCATTGTATATATAAGTGGAAAAAATGTTTTACCCCCAACTAATACTGCATTCCAATACTTTTAGAGCCCATGGCCAAGATTTTGGTAAGGGGACAAAGGTGGGTGAAGTTTCTGAGAAGGTGAGACTGAAGGTCTTTGCAAAGGAATTTAAACAGCCAGTCATACACTACCAGGCGTCCTCAAACTTTTTAAAGTGGGGGCCAGATCACGGTCCCTCAGAGAGCTGGAGGGCCAGACTATATGAACTACTAATTCCTACTGTAACACCTCGGCTGCGCTCACTGCCCAAAAAACCTGGCGGGCCTGATCAGACTCCTCTGCGGGCCGCATGTGGCCCGTGGTCCGTAGTTTGAAGACGCCTGCTAGACCTATGCATGAGACAGTGAGGGCAGCTTTGAACTTGAACACCTGGCTCTACTGAGTCCTAACTGTGTTTCACAGGGCAAATTGTATCACCCAAATCTTAGTCTTCTCATTTGTAAAGTGGTGAAGACAATACTCACCCCATAGTACATGTGGGGACTAAAAGAGATAATTTATTTAAAAGCATTTCGTCCAGTACCAGTACTTAAGAATCAGTAAATCATGCAGACTATTTATTTATTCATTTATTTATTGTATTTATTTTTTTATTAAATTATTAACTGTGTACATGTTTTAACATTGCCCTCCCCTCCCATACATACCCTCCCTCCCCAGAGTTTTGTGTCCACTGGTTGTACTTATATGCATGTATACAAGTCCTTTGGTTGATCTCTTATCTCCCCCAGATCTCCCTACTCTCCCCGCTGTAATTTTACAGTCTGCTTGTTGCTTTACTGTCTTTATATCTGACTTAAGGTTTGTCAGTTTATAATGTTCTTTAATATCCATAAATGAGTGAGGCCATGTGGTATTTCTCTTTCATTGACTGGCTTATTTCACTCAGCATGATGTTCTCTAGTTCTATCCAGGTTTCTGCAAATGATGAGAATTCCTTCTTTTTTATGGCAGCATAGTATTCCATTGTGTAGATGTACCATAGTTTTTGGATCCAATCATCTGCTGACGGGCACCTAGGCTGTTTCCAGATTGTAGATTGTGCTGCTATGAACATAGGGGTGCATATATCCTTTCTGATTGGTGTTTCTAGTTTCTTGGGATATATTCCTAGGAGTGGAATTACTGGGTCAAATGGGAGTTCCATTTTCAGTTTTTTGAGGAAACTCCACACTGTTCTCCACAGTGGTTGCACCAGTCTGCATTCCCACCAGCAGTGCACGAGGGTTCCATTTTCTCCACAACCTCGCCAACACTTGTTGTTTGTTGATTTATTGATGTTGGACATTCTGACAGGTGTGAGATGGTACCGCATTGTTGTTTTTGATTTGCATCTCTCAGATAATTAGTAACTTTGAGCATGTTTTCATGTGCCTTTTGGCCTTCCTTATGTCTTCTTTTGAAAATATTCTATTTAGGTCCATTGCCCATTTTGTAATGCGGACTATTTAATTGCTACCATGGAAGGGGAGGAGAATATGCCAACTCAAAATATGCCACTTTGATTATTTTGCATTAAAGTTTAGCTGAGAAACAGCCAGTACAAGAAGGACACCCTGACCTCCTCTGTGCACCTGAAACCAGGAAATAAATCTCCACTGTGACAGGTGCCCTCCCTGTACCAGGAGGGGAGAAGGCATCCTTATCATTGAAGGGGATAGAGGGCTGAAAAGGCCGTATAAACAAACCTTGTTATTTCTTTCCTAATCCACCACCCCAAGCCCAAACCTCTTTGCATGGTTAATTTTTCACAAAAGTAATGCTTCCTTGTCTAAAAGATATAAAATCTGCCTGCTTTTGAATCTAATATTTTTATGGGCTCCCATACCTATGAAATTAGCTTTGTTTTCCCATTAATCCAATTTATGGCAGTCTCATTATTAGGTCAGCTCAAGAACCTAGAAGGGAGGGAGGGAAAGGTTTTCTTCCCATACACTGTGCTGATGACAGTCATTAATGGTCACAGAAGATATTCAATGTCTCTGCGACTCGAGTTAAGCATCTTATCAAAAAACCGGCTCACCAGTATCTCTGGATATTTCATTTTCTCCTTGCCTCAGAGAGAGATCCTGGGAATGCTGCTCATATAAACACTTCTACTCTCCAATGCAATGAATCTTTGAGCACACTTTAACTAAAATTTGTCAGGCATCAGGGATCCATGACAACACATCATTTCTACACGATGTATAATAATTTCTACTTTCTTGAGTTTGTCTCAGAAGGCAAAAGTAAACCATTCTGCCTTAAGAGCAAATACTACAGAGAAATGTGAGTATTTGGAATTGTCCTAAGAATGTCTGCATTGGAATTCAGTTATGACCCATCCCGGGGTATGGAGTCACAAGTAGAAGTCAATGATTCCCAACTACCTGCCCATGGAAAGATTACAAGAGTGACCCAGGGACCTGAAAAATTACATGTTCCTAGTCCTCCCACTTGGTATATAATTCAGTAGGTCCTGATGAGCTGCATAGGGGGGTTTTAATGCTATTCGCGAGATTCTGTGGCACAGCCAGATTTGAGAAATGCTGGAAAATGAACAATGAATCAGAAAGACTCAGTTCTAGTCTGACTACCTTTACAGAGCTTCCTTTGCAACTTTTTTCTCTCCTGGCTAGGTCCTAATTCACATATTTGCAACACAAAAGAGTTGCATTGCAGCCTTGGCCAGCATACTCAGTGGTTAGAGCTTCGGTCCTTGCACCAAAGGATCTTGGATCTAATTCCCAGTCAAGGGCAAGTACCTGGGTTTCAGTTTCCAGCCCTGTCCAGGTAGGGGCACATGTGGAAGGCTGCCAATCATTGTATCTCATATGGAGGTTTCTATCTCGTTTCTATCTCTCTCCTTCTCCTCACCACACTCTCTCCCTCCTACTCTCTCTATAAAAAAAAAATAATAAAATAAATAAAATAAAAAATAAATGGAAAAAATATCCTCGGGTGAGGATTAACAAAACAAAAAAAGGGTAGCATTACAAGTTTCATCTCTTCTGGAGTCTGCTGTTTCACTTGGATTGCTAAAAAGTAAACTGAAATAGCTAGAAAGAGAAAATATCCTGGTAAACATAGAAGAGATCAATTCACATTTGGCCAATGAGGCAGAATTTTGGCAGGCTGATGGATTTTTTTTTGATAGCTCCTTGGAAGGCTTTCCCACCACAGGAAGCAAAAACATTGCCTATAACCTTATGTTTCCCTTATCTGGGAGGTGTGCTGTCTCTGCAGCCACGCTGCCCATTTCCTGCATGCTGAAGGGGTAGGCCAGCAAAAGTTAATGAGAAATTGAGCCTTGGCAGGATGCCCACTGCTACCTCAACTCTCCTGGTCACTGAGAGTCCCAGTTAGCCTGCAAGGAGGGACTAGAGCCACCTGTTGTCTTTGACACAAAGCAGCAACAAGCTGAGATACTGGAAAGTACAGAAATTGTGCATGAATGAAACCAGTGCGCTTTTGGTTAAAGGCCCAGCTGACAACATTACTAGGTTTATCCTGCTTTCTGAAATTTTGCTTTTGTTTGTTTCTTCCAAAGGTTGTGACTTGAAAGCCCCAAGCCAGAACTAGATTGAAAACATAATTTGCTTCACCTCTGCAAGTGTTTTTATATCATTTAAGTCAACTTGAGGAAATAGAAATATTTCACATAAAAATCCAATTTTCTAGGTTCTCTGGAAAACACTAAAGGTATGAATAATCAGGACCACCCACAATCTTTTAGAGCTGAATTATTGGCTGCCCCATTTAGGGGGAACATGTATACTTCAGGCTACCCCAAACCCTACCACTCCCTACCATATCACTGACACTAAAGTCGAATGGCTACAGCCATTTACTGCCTTGCTATTGGTAGCTTTCTTTTGTTGTTTTTAAATAGAAGAGAAGTGCTTTGGTAGCTACATTGCTAACAAAAGGGTTGGGGATAACAGACTGGTATTGGAGATCATCATCTTTCAGAAAAATAAGATGATAAAACAGACCTTTCAGTTTGCTTAAGACCAAACTGAGCCTTTTCACTCATTAGTGGGATTTTCCTCCTGTAGTCATGGAATTTGTAACCCTTTCATTAATTGGAGGATTGAGCTATGTCCAGAACTCACTAAGAAAGCAGGAAACAGCATAAAAAGTAGTATGCTGCTCCCTTCTGGTCTGCATAGTTTCTGTTGAGAAATCACCTGAGAGTCGTACTCCCTTGGTAGGTAACTGTTTTTCTCTTGTTTCTTTTAAGATTCTCTATTTGTCTTTTGCCCTTGGCATTTTAATTATGATATATCTTGGTGTGGTCCTCTTTGGATTCCTCTTGTTTGGGATTCTCTGTACTTCCTGGACTTAAGTCTATTTCTTTCACCAGATGGGGAAAGTTTTCAGTCATTATTTCTTCAAATAGGTTTTCAGTATCTTGCTCTCTCTCTTCTTCTGGCCCCCTTAATTAGGATGTTGATACACTGAAGAGGCTCCTTACACTGTCTTCATATTTTTGGATTCTTTTTTTGTTTTCCTATTCCAGTTGGGTGTTTTTTGCTTCTTGATATTTCAAATCTTTGATTTGATATTTGGGATCCTCTAGTCTGCTGTTGAATCTCTGTATATTATTCTTTATTTCAGTCAGTGTATGCTTAATTTCTGATTGGTCCTTTTTCATATTCTTGAGGGTCTCACTAAATTTCTTGGAGGTTTCTAGAAGATTCTTGAGTTACCTTATAACTTTGGTTTTGAAATTTATATCCAGTATTTTGCAAGAAATATACAAAGTGGTAAATAGCAAGAAACTTCAACCAAGATTACTCTGCCCAGCAAAGCTATCATTTAGAATTGAAGATAAGATAAAGAGCTTCACAGACAAGAAAAAGCTAAAGGAGTTCATCACAACCAAATCACTATTATATGAAATGCTGAAGAGTATTCTCTAAGAAGAGGAAGAAGAAAAAAGTTAAGATAAAAAATTATGAACAACAAAGTGACAACAAATACATATCTATCAACAAGTGAACCTAAAAATCAAATGAATAAAAAAACCTGATGAACAGACTGGTTAATGTTATAGAATCAGAGGCATGGAAAGGGAGCAGCCTGACAATTCTCAGGGGGAAGGAGTTGTAGGGGGTACGGCAAGAGACTGGACAAAGAGCTTACACCTATGGATCGGGGGTGGGGGAAAAGGCCTGGAATGGGGTGGGAACTGGGTAAAGGGGACTATGGGGGGGAAAAAAGAGAAACATCTGCAATAATATGAACAATAAAAATTTTTAAAAAGTAGTATGCTGTAGAGCAGTGAGGTTCAGCCCTCTTGGAAATGAAGAATGCTTTTAAAAAGAGCATGTTATTGCCTGCCAGTGTGGCACAGCAGTTAAACATCGAACTAGGTAACTGTTTGACTACCAATCAGGGCACATGCCCAGGTTTCAGACTAGATCCCCAGTGGGCTGGGGGAGTATAGGAGGCAGCAGATTGGTGATATTTCTCTCTATATATCTGTTTCCCTTCCTCTCTCTCTAAAAAAAAAAAAGATAATAAAAATAAGAATAGGTGTTGTTGAAAAATAGATATTGCTAATGGTTGTCTGTTACCCCTGTGACAGCATGGATGGACCTGGAGACCATTATGATAAGTAAAGTAAGCCAGTCACAGAAAGACAAATATCACATGATCTCACTTATATGTGAAATCTAATAAACAAAATAAACTGACAAACTGACAAACAAAATAAGGACAGAGGCATGGAAACATGGAACATGCTGACAGATCTCAGAGGGGAGGATGGGAAGCAATCAACCAAAGAATATATTGATATATGCATATATGCATAGCCCATGGACATAGACAATAATGTGGTGGAGGCCAAGGAGGGGGCAGAAACAGGTTGGAGGGAGGCAAATGAGGCAGGGGGCATAGAGGACACCTGTAATAGAGTCAACAATAAACAAACAAACAAAATAGCTGAACAATTATGACCAAATGTTATGATTTAGCAGAGCACAGTGGTATTTTATGGGTGTTTATTATATTATTTCCTATACTTCATGCTTGAAATATATCATAATTAATTTCTCAAAATTAAAAAAATGTGATTGTTGAAAAAAATTTTCTATTAGTTATCTGTTGAGAAGCAGGCAAGCATGTGGAGTGTTAAGGGCAAGGTTGTAGACTCAGAACAACCTTAGTTATATAAAAATAAGGCAATTATTAAACCTTCTTGCCTCTCTGTTTCTCATGTGGAGATAGTTAATCATTTTTTACTCTTACAGTTCTTATGATGCTTCAATAAATGCAGCATGTGGCACATAGTAAATGCTCAGTATGGGCTGTTAATATTGCTGTTATTGATTGATAAAATGCAGAATGACAAAAAGCTGGTAAGTATACATTAACACTTTGGATTGCAATTATTTTCCTTTAATCACAGTGGCATCTGCATGCATATGAAAAAATGGCAGCATACATATTTGTCAGATATTATTTATTCAGTTCCCCAACAATTTTTGGTGCTTGGGAAGTTGTGTGCTTCTCGTTGCCTTCAGGGCTTTGGGGGGTCTGAGGTGAAGAGAGTGAGGAGATGCAAGGCTATTCTGCCAATTCAAGATATAAGACTTGAATCATGTTCCTGCACATACACTAGCTACAGTCTTCAGAAAAAGGAGAGTGGGAGGTGGAAGAGATAGAATGAAGGAGGAAGAAAAAGAAGGTGTCCTTGGGTAAGTGCTAGCCTATCAAGTGAGGACTTCACATTAGGTGGCTTCCAATCGGTGCTTCAGGGAGCCCTGTGGTTTCAAAGAAGCACCACATACACCAAGCAGGCCATGTGGTGAGCCTCAGACCCAGCCTTGCCTCAGAGAGCAGTACAGCTTTTACCAAGGTTGCACGTACATTTTATGTGTACAAGTGTTTTGCTGCTTCCCAAGTGTTTGAAATAATGGGGCTAGATAACCTTAAAGGCAGCATTTTTCTAACTTGGCTGTATACTGGAATCTCTCCAAGGACCTAAGAAAATGCTGATGCATGGGACATAGCTCAGAAGTGTTTACTTGGTTATGGGTATGGCCTGAACATGCCTATGTGCAGATGCCTTCACTTGGAGATTGTCCTGACATGGTCAGCCAAGGCAAGGTCGAAGTCACCCACTAGTCTGCCCTCAATCTAGTCTTTGCAAAGTTCGCATGAAGCATAAAGAAATGAAAAGTTCAGACCAACAAGAAGCAGAATTTCAGGAGAGTTCAGATTATTAAAGAGTGTCAGAGGTAGTTTACTTATTTTCTTGAAGATTGGGTTTCTAATTATTTTCCTTCACAGGGATAATAAAAGAAAATATACATGCAGTTTTAAAAGAGCTATGTAAAACCTAGGTGCACCTAAAAAACTCGATTGCAGCCTCAACCCCATACATAGTCCAGGCAATAAGGGAACTCCAATTCCTGCTTTTGCCAGAAAAAAACACACACACATACACACACACACACACACACACAAAACAAAACACAGTATTAATTTTTTACTGGCTTCACTTTGTCCAGTCCTTTGAGGAATTATTTACTATGTAGGACTATGTGACAATAATTAAATATGTCAGTTCCAAGAGTCCAGCAGGGCTCCCAAGACAGCGATGGAAACATTTGAACAGGAAAATATAGCCACTTAGCTATGACCATCTGGGAAAAGTTAACTGACATATATATATAGCTGATTTATGTTTGTACCAAATGAGATTCATCAACTCTAGAAAATGGGGATTATACCATTTTCCTTCCAACTTTTGATAATCAAGTCACCATCATTTTCTACTGAGAGAGAGAGAGAGAGAGAGAGAGAGAGAGAGAGAGAGAGAGAGAGCTGTCTCCGACATCTTCTTGGTTAAGAGCAAAAGAGGAGAAGCAGAGCCACATAATGTCTAACTTTGCAAAGGATATGTATCACCTGGCAAAATGGTTTTTGATTGCATTTTCTGAAATAATCCATATACTCGTAATCTATTAATACTTGATCTGTAAGTCAAAGCTGTCTAATCAAAATATGAGACATGTATCTTAAATTTTCATGCAGCCACATTAAACTATAAAAATAAAAAGTGAAATATGTTTTAATAACACATTTTAGCTTGACTTATCAAAACTTTTACCATTTCAACATATAATCATTATTTAATGTATGAGAAATAGGTGAATTGTACAATTGAAATATATCTCAAATAAAGCTGTTAAATCATTAGAGATATTTTTTACACACACACACACACACACACACACACACACACACATTTCTAAGTCTTCTAGTGGTGTACTTTGGAGTGTTTGATAGCCACACATGGCCAGGGCTCCTGCATTGTGATTTAAATGACTTGTGTACAATCATGACTCAGGTAAAGGAGCTACCACGTGCATTTCAGCTCTCTCTTCAGCTCACAGCTCTATCCCATGATGCTCTCAGTAAACAATATTTGCAGTTCTCAGGACTTTAAATCTTCTATGTCACTCATGGGAGGAAAGAATAAAAAAAGGGAAGAAAGTAGGAATTCTTATCTATCTCTTAGCCTCTCTCTCTGGATCCCCTTCTTTCTCTATGACCATCTGTCCCCACTGGTTGCCCTCGATGTATCTAGATTTATATTATTGTGTTACTCAGTTGTTTACACTCATCTCTGTTCTTAGTCTAAGTGCAGAGGAATGAAATGTTTTATGTTTTTCTTTTCAGAAAATGTTTGCCTACTGAAGGCATCATATTTTTCTATTCCCGTTAAAAGCCTTTGAGGTACAGAGGTTTCAACCACTAGACAATACAAAATTAGACAATGTGTTTGTGTTCTTTAGAGTCTTTTCAGTTCTTCTTCACTATGTCTCTCTCTCTCTATTTCTCTCTCTCTCTCTCTCTCTCTCTCTCTCTCTCTCTCTCACACACACACACTCTAAAAGAGCAGTGAGAGCATCTCAGGAAGAATAGAGAATAATGTAAGACCTATTTTTGAGAAAGCAAAACAAGTTCATTCATAGAAAAAGCAAAACCATTGCAAGAAACTGCCTCTTCTCAAAGTCTGGGCTTTTCACAGTCTAGATATCACTATGAGGTAGCCATAGTTCCCCCCTTTTGCAATCCTACATCCTCACGGTATTCCTAGGCTTCCCACAGACAATGGGAGGTCAAGGCCAACTCAATGCATATTCATTCATTTCTATGAAATGTACATGACACTGTGTAGCTGCTGAAGATAAATCATCCAAACACCCTGCTGTCCACTAAGAAAAACTAAGATCTAGTAGAAAACTGTGATCATAAGAGTCTGAGGTCCATTATGATGTCGGGGTACCAGGGCACATGGGCTGCATATAAAGGGGATGAATCCAGGCCAGTGGAGGGGGTTAGTGAAATTCTCTTACAGCACAGGGGAGCCCTGAAAGGTGTACAAGTGTTCCCTAAATAGAACTGATCAACCAAAGAACATATATGCATATATACATAACCCATGGTCATAGAAAATGGGGTGACAAAGGCCTCGGGTGAGGGGCGGGGGTGAGCTGCAAGGGGTCAATGGGGCAAAAATGGCACATATGTAATATTTTCAACAATGAAGTTTTTTTGTTTTTTAATTTCCCTAAAAGAATAGCAAGTATGGGGGTGGGGCTTAAAGAGCATTCCAGGTGATTGGCTGGCATTGGCAGAGGCTGGAGATGCCAGTGATGTGGTTTAGGGAACCAAACGAGTCTCAGAAAAAGGGCCAGAAAGAACGAGGTGAAGTGTGGCGGCAGGTGTAACCCTGCAAACCAGGAAGAGTCTCAGTACCTTAATAAAGCCTTTAGCCTCTAACTCTGACAGGAAGCTGCTGAAGGGTTGTAAACAGAGAGAAGACGTGATTAGGTCTGCATTTTAAAAAGATCACTCTAGCTGCCATTGCACAGACGAGAGGATAGGGATGGTTGCAGGGAGACCAATTAGGAAGCTATAAATACTGCTCGTGTTTTCAATGCCTAGGCTTGGGTGGTAAACTGGCTCCCACATGGACGGAGCCTGCCAGTTCATCTCATTTAGTCCACAGACCTTTCTGCAGATCAGGAAACTGTGTATAAATATCTGCATTTCCAATCTCTCATAAAAGATAGCCTTAGGAAAATCCTAGGCTTGCTTCAGTATCCACAAACCCCCAGCCGGAGGTGAGTAATGCTAATCCCTGTCGGGCAGGGCACGGGCCCTCCTATGCCTCAAGGTCATTACCCTGCCATGCCACCTTATTTCTGGCTCCTTTGCTAGTCAGATAGGAACTGGAATAGTTGCCCTTTGGGGTTGAACTCCTTAGTGCTCAAACTCAACCTGAGGAGGAGTTCAAGGGCCTGTGCTTCCAGGACTAACCTGGTGAGCAGTCCATCAGGAGGGCTGCCCAAGACTGGAAAAGGACAGCTGAGGAGTCCACATGGGCTCTGGTGTCCTGAGATCATGTGGAAGCATCCGAACAGTAACTTCCCAAATATGCCAAAGTGAGTTTATCAACATGTATCTACGTTTAACTGGAAAGATGGTGTTCCAGTTATCTCAACAAGAGCCCATTTGAAACTGCTTCAAATAAAGACCTTTGATTTGGGGAGGAGGGCATATACTAGTAACACAGAAAAAAAAAAAGAGATGTCAAACACGGTCAGGTCTACTGAATCTCTTGATTTGTCAGAAGTTTTGGGATGTTTAAAGTTGGACAGAACGCTAAGCTTTTTTTTAAAAGAGCCCAACCAAAAGGCAGCCCAGTCCCCAGGCACTGTGCTTGCATATGGTCTGTGTGGGAGAGGGCCATTCTAGCAGCAGGAAAAAAGTGTTGACAATCATGGGTTTTTAAAAAGTACAAGTGGCATCATTTCCTAGCCCTAGGTATGAAGTAAATAGGAGGGCATTTTCATCCTGGAACCCTCCGTTTGTTTCATTTAGAAGTTTGTTTGATATTATGAAGAAAGATTCACAAAAGATAGAGAGATGAAGCTGCTATAGGTCATTTCACCTGGCAGTACTTCTCTGTGAATTCCATTTCCTTTAACATCTGAATGTAGCTGCATTAATAGGCAGTAAAGTTTCGCCCAGCTATTTACTGAACAACTTGAGAATTGCCACATCAACAGATTTTGTAGATTTGAGTTTTTCCCTTCCAGCTATCCACTTACTGATCTTTCTCTTCCTGCATTCTCATCTCTAATTTACCATCTCTGCATTATAAAAACAACCAATAACTTGCAAGTTAAATCATTTATTCAACAAATACTTTGAGAATTTACTATGTAACAGGCCTGTACACAGAAAGCTCGCTTTCTAATGGGGAAGTAAAGGGAGCAATTAATAATTTAAAAAGAACAATTAACAAATAATTTAAAACTGTTCTTATTGCTGAAACCGGTTTGGCTCAATGGATAGAGCGTTTGCTTGGAGACTGAAGGGTCCCGGGTTCAATTCAGATAAAGGGCATGTACCTTGGTTGTGGGCACATCCCCAGTAGGGGGTGTGCAAGAGGCAGCTGATTGATGCTATCTCTCCCTTCCTCTCTGTACAAAATCAATAAAATATATTTAAAAAAAAAAAAACACACAAACTGTTGTTATTGCTGTGATAGAGGTATGCTATGGAAACACAGGCAAAGCAAGAGAAAATCATGTTGAGAGGATAAGGGAAGCTTTCATGAAATAATATCTGAACTTCTTTTAGAAACAAAAGTTACCCAAAAACTGGCAACCAAGATAATGAAATGTGTACAAAGTGAGACTTGCACATTGTCTCACAATCTCACTGGAGGAGTTTTACTCTCTAGGAGGATGAACCAGTATTTTACTTGGGTAGTTTCTATTTCATCAGAGTTTGAGAAGATAGTTTCTAACAAAGACTTAAAGCCTGGAGAAAGATAATCTCAATTACAGTTTGAGTAATCTCAATTACTCCATAGGACTAATTGGTTTTGTCTCTAATTCAAATTCATTTTCAAACACCTTTTGAGGTGATCTGCAGATACTTAGTTACTTTAAATTCTTTTGAATTCAGCTTTTCTATCTCTATTATTCTCATTCATTAATTAATTGAATAAAACCTTTGATATATACTCCGTATACATTTCAATAGAGTCATATTTATACTTTTTAAATATACTTTGATAAAGTGAGTCTTCCAGTGTCAGTAGGCTCTGACCTGGAAATCAGAGCAGATTCCTTTGTATAAATGTTTTTCTCACAAGAACACCAAGTACAGAGCAAAAAGTAAAATACTAGTGTTCTCTTCCTCAATCTCCTGACCTGGGCTTCCCAGAAGCAACCAACTGTACTTAACTGCCTCTGTATTTTCTTCTCTATAGGCAACTTCACAAATTCTTTTTTGGAGGCTTATATTACTCTTATAATTTACCTTTTTTTGGTGCTACTTATGGACTCTCTTCTGAAACGTAAGGATTTAGCTTATGAAAATAAAAAATAATCAAAAATAAAATAAGAAATCCCAAAAAGAACCAATAAACCAGAAGAAAATGACTTATTTGTGAAACTAAATACAATCTACAATATACTATCCCACCCTCCCCAATTCCAGTATCTGTTGAGTACCTACTATCTGCCAGGCCAAGCTGGGAACTAGAAGATACATTCATAAGAACAAGAATGTCCATCTTGAAGATATTGCATATATTAAAGGATAATTATTTATAAGCAAAATTATAATGACTTCTCTTCATAGTGAAGAGTTATAATAAAGACTTGAAAAAGATGCAATGGGTTAAAAGGGAGGGAGTGCCATATAACTTAAGGGAGGTTCAGACCTCCATGAATTGAACATTAAAAGATGAGGAGTTTCCATATTATTCCTTTCTTTTTTCTTTTTTTTGAGGGAAAATAGGTGGGGTTTGGGCACTTTGGGCAAAAGGAACAGCAGGTGCAAAGAAGTGGTGATTTAAAAGGACCTGGCATATTTCTGAAAACATGGAGAAGGTGGAAAGGCTGGGGGTAATGTGTATTGTAAATTAAGGGCTTTGGACAATTCTTTAACCCATGGGAGTGAGAAGTTTCAAAGTGTTTCCACATTTATTCATCTCAAAATTTATCAAACTATATGGCATAGGCATAGATCAATTCTGCAGTCCTGGCTAAATATGAAGAAGATGCTGGTGTGAACATTTGAGAAAGCATCACAAAAATGGGAAAGTGGAGGTGCGTTTTGCAGCAAAGCAAAGGAGAATAACAAGCACGTTGAAGAGAAAATCATATGTCATGTATAGATGTAAATGCACATTATATGGATTTTTAACCTATTTTATACTTGTCTAGTTATATAAACAAGATAGATCAAATTTCAGGAAATGTTTAAATGGCCATTTTGCCATTGTCATCGACAGTGGCAGTGATGGGGATGTGTGTGTGTGTGTGTGTGTGTGTGTGTGTGTTTTAACCTAGCAAATAAGAGCTAAATGTGTACATGGTTTTGAACACAATAACTCAGATTTTGTTAGTTTCAAGGCCTTCAGTAAAATCCATCCCAAGTAAACAAATAGACTACAACACAAAGTGCTCAAGGGGAGAAACACAAATATTTTCTTCAGTAACTGTCAAAAGGAGACTATTCTTAAAATGGCAACTATTTGAATTAGAAAGAAAACTATAAAGCAGAAAAGGTGCTGCCACCGTCAAAGCAGAATCAAAGAACACTGAAGCTCAGGATTAAAAATCCTGTGAGGAGCCTGACCACTATGGTTCAGTGGCTGAGCATCAACCTATGAGCCAGGAGGCCATGCTTAGATTCCTGGTCAAGAACACATGCTAGAGTTGTGAGCTTGATCCTCAGTAGCGGGTTTGCAGGAGGCAGCCAATCAGTGATTCACTCTCCTCTTTGATGCGTATCTCTCTCTCTCCTTCACCTTTCCTCTCTGAAATCAATAAAAATATCTTTAAAAAGTTATTATGAGTAGAGTTGGGACCTTTACATTAATTTTAAGGAACCAGTCTCAAAATTGGAATTTCTTACTCTATTATTAATTAGTTAATCTCTCTCTTCCTTGGTTTGCCCATCTATAAAATGTAATAGACTTATTAGAGCCACTATAGAAGGTAGAAAGAAAAAAAACCTGTTGGACTATACAGAAAAGAAAATTAGACTGCATTTCAAATAAGACTTTCTCAGTGAATGATATTCTACCATCACATAATACAGAGTAAGTGCTAAAATTGAACAAAAAGGCATATAGAAATTTTATAATTTTTTTAGGTCAATCTGCTTGGACCTTCATATTCCATGTTGGAAACAATACTGCAGATAATGGTTAAACATGCCTAGAGAGTGTTGTTGGATCACCATTAATCACCAGTTTATGTAAAATTAAATAAAACTTGATATTCAATAAATTCTAGGATATTCTCAGGCTTACCTGACCCAAACTTTCATTCACATACCAGGACTTTGAAATCCAAGAGTCAATAGATGTCGTGCAGATATGAAGTAGCAAGGCTGGCCCAACCCCTAGCTCATGGGAGGTACGTGGCATACATTGGCTGAATAACGAAACAAACAAAGCCAGCTGTGGAAAGCTACCCTCTGGGTTTCCCAGCAAGATGCTTCTCCTTTCACACGAAAGTGGTTCTGCTGATGCTTTCATGTTTGGCACTAGGATATTTATTATCTGAGATGAAATTTCAATGCATGATGAATTTCAGAGGAAATTCAGTGAAGGCTGAAGAAAATCATAGGAGAAGGATTGTCATAAGACTTGATAAGTGAGCCACAGTTCTGCTGACATGCTGGGAGACACAGACAATATAAAAACCATCCTTTCCACATCCAGAGGAAACAGACAAGCACAAAGGTGATCCACATAACCACTAGCACTTGCATAAAACCAGCATAAGACTTTATTGATGAGAAAGATTCCAAAGGGGGAAATAAACATTTTCATGTGCATACACACACACACACACACACACACACACACACACACACACACCCCTCTGCCAATACCTGAAGGGTTCTTACACCAAATCATCCACCTTCTGACACTTACTGGTGACAATCAGAAACAATGACAAAAATTATCCTCAAAAGCAGCTCCCTTTTTGTAACCGTTTTTGGAGGTATGCAGAGATTCTCTACTTATACAACAGGTTGGTACTAGAATAATTCGGACTTCATAGAAAAAGCGCTATTAGCTTGCACATATTTGTCAGACCTGTGGCTTTTCAACTTTATGGAAATTGAGACTAAAATGCACAGCTGAAATAAAGACGGATGCCCCAGTCTCAAGAAATTAATATGACGGTATCACAAATTGGAGAGGTGAATAAAGGAATTCAGCTCTTCAGCATGCCTTCCCAAGACAATTAACCCTGTTGATATCCCTTAAATGTGCTAAATACTTTCAGGCTCCCTTTCAATAACTCTGGTCAGATTAAATGTAACATCTACATTTAATCATTTAATGACAGTTTTTCCTCAACACAATTTCTGTCATTTAATTAGATGCCTTTTTTTTTTTTTTTTTTTTTTGCCACAGGCTCCATTCTTTGATAGTTTCCAAATTATTATAATAAAATGGATATAATATATATTAGAAAACTACAGTATTTTGCTTTCAGTTGAAGCGAATGGGTATACACACAGTGATTTTGAGAGGCCATATAAAACAAAATATTATGCTATTGTCTTGTTTAGGAATGTCATCAATCATATGATCTCTAAAACCAAAAGCAGTAGCTTAATATTTATAAGGGATTATAAGGCACCAGCACCTACTAGCACTTTACCAGCATAATTTTATTTAATGCTCAAGTTAAGTAGATCAGATAGTCAGGAGAGTCATCCCCACCCTGCAAATGAAGAGACTGAGGCTAGCAGCAGGTCAGGGCCTGGACACTGATCTTACATCAAGAACAGAATGTGGAGGCTCCTACGTCTGAACCAATGCAGTCCCACTCTAGTGTGCTTTGTTAAATGGCATTGCCTCTGTCAGTCATGGTATCATGTTTTCTAAATTGCATCTTTTACGGTTTCTGATATAACTATTTATATCAGGTGTCATAATCAAGAAGGATCACATTGAGAATACAGACCTGTGTTGGGGCGCTTTAAACCAATGATCAGTGAGGTAGTAGTAACATTTGCTATTACATTTTTATCTCACACCTCCCTAAAGTTAGCAGAAAATATATAATTCACCCATTTAATAACCACTGTCTCCCACTAGCCATTCTGGAAGCCTCTTAGGGGACTGTTGCCTCACCCTTGATCTGGAATTAAAAATGGAACCAGGGGAATGTATGCCAAAGATATAACTTGTTGGTTAAGACATGTTTGATATAAAGGGACCTTCTTTTGAATTCTGTTTCTATGACCAAGCAATATGGTTTGTAACAACTTGCCTGGTGTTGTACAGTAACAATTTCCATATCTGTAAATTAGGACTAATAACACCACCCCCAGAGTGGTTTTGAGGATTTAAACAGAATAGCACATTTGACAGAGTATTCAATAAATGGAAGTTTCTGAAAAAATGTATTATCCATTTTACATACATAATTTACACAGAGTAAAAAGCCCAATGAATTTAACATTGAATGAGTTTTGACAAATGCATATCAAGTTGCAAAATATTCCCATACCCCGGAAAAGTCTCTTTTATTCCTTCTCCAGCTGATCTCCCACCAGGGCAAGCACTGATTTATGGCAAACAATGATCTATCATTATTGATTAGTTATGATTATTCTACAATTCCATATAAATTTTAAGTATTTTTGGTGTTTGGCTTCTTTTACTCATTACACTATTTTTGAGATGCATCCATGTTATTACGTTTATCAAAATGTTTTATCTCATTGCTGACTAGTCTTCCACTTTATGAGTAGATCAGAGAACTACTCATCCATTTTCATGAGTTGGGCATCTGAGTTGTTTTCAGTGTTGGATATTTACAAATAATGCTATTACAAATGTGTGAACAAATGTTTTCCATCCTTGAACACATACCTAGGACTGGAATTGCTGGGTGCTATCATAGACAGTTGTATAACTTTCTAAGAAACTGCCAGAAAAGCCATCGGAGCCATGATCCCTTTTCAAAGCCTTGGAGCATTTTACATTTCAACCAGTACTGTATTTTGTTAATTTTTGATAGTTGGTGTCCATTTAATTTTAGCCATTCTGATGGGTGTGTGGAAGTATCTCATTGTGCTTTTAAATTTGCATTTCCCTGACAACAAATTCTTTGAAACACCATATTGGTCATTCTATACCTTGTTTTATGAAGTGCCTCTTCTTGTACATGTTAGCTGTATGTGTCATAAATATTTTCTCCCAGTCTGCAGGCTGTCTGTTTTCTTAGTGGTGTTTTTTGATGACTAGATGCTTTTAATTTTCATGAAGTTCAATTTATTTCTTTTCCTCTGTGGTTTGTGCTTTATGTGTCCTTTAGAAGTAAACTTACACACACTTAAGTGTATCAATCATTAATATGCTTAGAGCTTCCTGGTTCATAGACATGAGGTGTTTTTTTCCAACACCCTTCTTTACCAGAGACTGGGGAACAGGTTTCTCAGTGGTTTTCAAATGTTAGCAAAGCATGTGAATTGTCTGGAGAGCTGGTTTAAAAGCATATCCCCGGATCCCCCTCCCTGCAAGAGGTCTTGGTTGCCTAAGTCTGAGGAAGGGCCTGAGACATGCATGCCTCATGTGCTTCGGTGAAGCTCAAGCTGCTGTTTCATAGGCCACACTTTGACCAACATTGGCTTAACAACAGTAAGTGACTTTTCTGTTCTGGAAGAAGCTTATTTGTCTTTTTTAAATCCTGTAAACTAACGTATACTGTCTTCACTTGAAAAGACATCTGATAAATCAGCTGGGGGCACTGGAGCATGGGAGCCAGAAAGCATGCTGGCAGATAGATGGGCCAGCACTGCCTCGTGTCCTGCTTCCTTCCTGGAAATTGGGTTTTAGTCTGTGAGCAGGAACATACACATATCTCTGCACACTAAAGCTGAATGTTGCCCTGAGATGAACTTGCCCTGTGTCCTCTGTCAACAATCAGGAGGAGCTTTACTTTTCCCTCAAGGCTTGATTGGTCTCTAAACCAAGAACCTTTTATGGCCAAGCCCTTGAAAACTTTCTCTGCTGAACTTATGTTGTATTAGTTGGCATCTGGGGGGGGGGGGGGGGGTTTCCTGACAGCACACCCACATGTTGAATTAAAGTATGACGAAAGATCAACACTCTTAAAGCAAAGAACTCAGTCCTCAAAGTCCCAGCCCAAACCCCTCAGCTGTTCCAGGTTTTTCGGACAAGCAGAGAGGAACTTTTGAGCTTTCCCTTCTGACAGATCAAGGATGTGGGCAGAGAAACACATGGCAACAGCACATGTATTATGTTCAATGTTTATATCCAATGTGTAAGGGTGCAAAAAGGTACCCTGTATGTTTTTCTCCTTGTTTATTGTTAAATGACATATTTAGCCATTGAAAGCAAGTTCATGGGAAATGCATTCATAAGTAATATTTATACTTAAACTGCTTTATAGATACCCTCTGGTTCAAAGAGGGGAAAATGTATATTCTTTAGAAAAAAAATCTCTGACAGCAGGGAGAGAAGAGTCTGTTTCAAATACCCACCTCACATTTTCACCAGTCTCTTAGCCCTCTTCAGAGGTACTGTGAGCCATGCGAATATCAGAGCTCAATAATTTTTGCATGGGCTTTGGAGGATCTTGCAAAAATTAGATAGAAAGTATATATCCTTTACCCTCCAAGGAAGGCTTGTTCGTGATCAGCTGAAAGTATATACCCCACTTATTCCAGCAGAGAGTAATTCAGAGGTAACATGAAATCAGGCTTATGGCTAGAACAAATTTGATTTTCATCAGCTCTTGATCTCTACTTGTTTAAATAATGACACATGGGAAGTCTATGTGCCATGAGAAGGAAGCCAACTCAACAACTTAGCTTCTTTGTTCTCCAGTTCCCAGATGCCTTTGAGTTATGAAGGCTTTTTCTTTATCTTTTTTTTAAGGAAATTTAAATGAGGTATTCATGGAATTGTCAGAAACATTATACAGTTTCTTTTGGACATAGCATGTGGTCCCAGGCTATTAAATCACATTGTCCCAGAGCTTTTAACCAGTAATGCACACTATCCTCCTATTCTAGATGGTAGAGCAGAGATACTTAATTTCTAACAAGCCTGGGCATGAGTCTGCCCTGTCCCTTCCTTGCTACACAGTCTTAGAAAGCTTTTTTCTTCTTCTGAGAATACATTCATTAAATCTGGGACAGTCAAGCAAAGGAAGGGTCTAGGATATAAAAAGTAACAGGCGAGAGCCTAGGCAGGCTACTTTGCTTCTCTAAAAACGTTAAGGAAGGATATGAGCCGAAGTGGGGCTGCTGTTGACTCACTGAAAAGTCAGAGAAAATAAGGCCTTAGAGATAGGATCAAGGGATTACCCAGGAGGAGCTGCCACTGCCCATTGCTTCCCTGGTTTCAAGTCTTATGGGGACCCTTGGGGTTTAGGAGAGAAAGTAAAGATGCATGTCTTTGAAGGAAGAAAAGCTTGGACATGCTCCAGAGAGAGCCCACCAGAATGCCATTTTTACTTATCTTTCCTTTGGTTTCCCAAAACAGAAATCCCTAATCAGATGGTTATCAGATATACTTGTGATTTATTTCCAAAGCTTATACCACAACTAGAGGCCCAGTGCATGAGATTCGTGCAGTGTCCCTCAGCCCAGCCTGCACCCCAAGCTGGCAGTTGGACAACCTTAGCACTGCCCCTGAGGCGGGAGAGGCTCCCACCATCTCCACTGTGCTCGCCATGATTCCATCTTCTGACTGAGGAGCACTCCCCATGGGAGTGCACTGACCACCAGGGGGGCAGCTCCTGCATTGAGTGTCTATCTCCTGGTGATCAGTGCGTGTCATAGCAACCAGTCATTCCACTGTAGGGTCAGTTTGGACATTAGCCTTTTATTATATAGGATGTGTCTCACAATAAGCACAACATTAATGGTATGTTATGTAAGATGCTCCCCCTTTCCTCTTACTAATTACTTCAGAGAATAATTAGAAACCACTCAAATTTTATATATATATATATATATATATATATATATATATATATATATATATATATATATTAAAAGCATAATATGCTAAGTAGACCAGACAGCCAAACGACCTCTCAGACGTCATTTCGGACACCCTTCTAGATGAAACCGCTGTGGTGGGGGCTGAGGCAGAGGTGGTTAGCAGTGATCAGGCAGGCATGCAGAGTGGTTAGGGGCAATAAGACAGGCAGGCAAGCAGTTAGGGACGCTTAGGCAGACAGATGAGTGATTAGGGGCAATCAGGAAGGCAGGTGAGTAGTTAGGGGTGATCAGACAGACAGGTAGGCAGCAGTTTAGAGCCAGCAGTCTTGGATTGAAAGAGGGATATCCAACTGCGAGTTTAGGCCCAATCCCTGGCAGTTGGACATCCCCATAGGGGTCCTGGATTGCGATAGGATGGAGGCCAGACTGAGGGACCAACCTACATCCTTGCACAAGTTTCATGCACCAGGCCTCTAGTGTGTGTGTGTGTGTGTGTGTGTGTGTGTAAATTATACATATGCATGCATATATGTGCGAGTATGTGTGCATGTACACACACACACACACACACACACACACACACACATCATTGTAACCAGAAGAAAAAAAATGGGACCGCTTGACTGCAACTTTCAGTTGGCCAGCATGAGTATGTATCTAAAAGAAATATACAGACAGCTCCTCAGAAAAACTTGAGATATAATACAAAGCTTTGCCAGTTTTCTGTGGACATTAAAACTGGAAATAAACTGTGTATTACGCAGCACTATTACTCCTCTCTCTAACTGAAGTCTTATCACCTGGTCACCAAACTTAATTTCTCTTTTCTTTTCATCAGAGATCCCTACACACAAACACACACACACACACACACACACACACACACACACACACACATGCGCGCGCATGCGCGCGTGCACGCTACTCTCTTGCTGTTTCTTACTGGCCTCTGGTCACTTCTTTATTACGGAGACAATGCAGCCTTCAGTTTCTCCCACTGTACTTTATACCTCCATATCCCACAAGCCTGTAGCAAAGTAATAAAAAGCCATTGCTTAAAAGAAGAAAAAAAGAAATGGGAAGGAGAAAAGGTGGTGACAATGATAAGTGTCTTTAAATGTATTTACCTTAAAAATAAGATATAAAAATCAGAAGTTCATACCTTCCCAATCCTAATCTTCTTGAATCTTGAGCACAGAATTCAGAGCAACATTGGGGTTGAAATAATCTCCGCAGGCCACCACCAAAGAAAGAGTTTTCTTAACCTCCACACAAGGTCCAGTACAACTTTCGCCAAGTGCTGGAGGATGGAGGGTTCTGCCACAGCTACAAAAAATCACAGGAAAAAGAAGACATGAATAAAGAAAAACAGAAACTAAAATATAACTGTGATGTCAAATTCAAGGCCATTTGGTTTGAAGAAGCTAAACAAAAGATACATTCAATTCTGACTGGCATAAAAATGCATAATATCTGAATAGATATAGTCTTGTTGATAATCAAGGAATCACACTAAATCATAAAAAGCCATAGTATATTAAGAATGGAAGGTTTTCTGCCCAGCCAGTTTTGCTCAGTGGTTGAGCATCAACCTATGAACCAGGAGGTCAAGGTTAGATTCCTGGTTAGGGCACATGCCCAGGTTACAGGCTCATCTCTAGTAGGGAGTGTGCAGGAGGCAGCCAAACAATGATTCTCTCTCATCATTGATTTCCTATTTTCTCTCTCCTTTTCACTTCCTCTCTGAAATAAATAAAAATACATTAAAAAAAAAGAATAGAAGATTTTTTAAGGACACAACTAGCCAAATTTGCTCATTTAACTTATGGGGGAAACTGAAGATCAGAGAGGAAAAGCCATTTCCCATGATGACTTATTACCTGTGGCCTATTTCAAGCAACTGTTTTGTAAATACAAACAAGGTGCTCAACACTGGGGTCTATGCTAAATGAGACAAGAGGACAGTGCATCATCTTAAAACACTTCCTTCACTTGGCTTCTATGACACCAAACTTGGCCTCCCCTCACTGGCTACTCTGTCTTGGCCACTCTATTAGGCTTCTTGCCTTATTTTTTTCTCAGTCAGTTGCAATTCTGTTCACCCTGGCGGTCAATTCAAATCCTTCCAGTCACCTTGACTCCTCTCCTGCATACACACCACACATCCTCCATGATATAAGCAAATACTGATGGCACTACCTTCTGAATAAATCCAACAGCTGATCACTCTTACCCACTGGGTTACTGCTACCCGAGCCCTAGGATTCATTATAAATCTGCAGGCCATAAAGCAGGCTTACTCAAGCCATGGCCAGGACGCTCAACTGGACTCTTGGGTAGAAGAGTGACACTCCGTGATCAAAGCTTTCAGAAGCAAAATCATCACAATGACCTCAAAGACCCTGGTAGAACAGCTCTGTTACCCCTGACTTTGTCTCCCAGTGCTCTCCCCTCACTTGTTCCTCTTCAGCTATACTGGCCTAGCCATTCCTCAAAGGCCTAGAACTCTACTTGAGGCTGAAGCACTCACAGTTCTCTGGAATGTTCTTTTACTCTCATCATTTCATATCTTTGTCCCAATGTGACCTATTCAGTGAGATGGGCTCCCTTATTCTGAGCAGTCTAATATTGGTTAGGAAACAGGTTGCAATGGAAACTAGCAAGTTTGGCTCAGTGAATAGAGCAATTGCCTGTGGACCAAAGGGTCACAGGTTTGATTCTAGTCAAGGGCATGCACCGTGGTTGCAGGTTCCTCCCTAGCCTGGGCCCTGGTCAGGGCACACGCAGGAGGCAAGCAATTGATGTGTTTCTCTCACATTCATGTTTCTCTCCGTTTCTCTTCCACATTCTCTAAAAGATCAATGGAAAAATATCCTTGGGTAAGGATTAACAACAGGGGCAATGGTTAAGAAGGAGGTTTTGGGATAATCACAGTATTCTCATCCTGGTCCCACCACTATGAAACCCTGACGAAGGCATTCTACCTCTCTAAGTATCCCCTTTCTCTATAAAAATGACATGATAGAAATAGCTATCACTTTAGGATGTTTCTAAAAATTAAGTGAGGCAACATAGTTAAATAACTCATTACTATGCATGCTGTAAGTACTCAACTCATATTTGCTGCTCTTAATTTTCTTTTTATTGTTTCAGGATATTTTGCATAGCATTCAATAACAGTTATCCACCTGCATCTCACTCCCCACTAGAGTATAAATCTTTTCTCTCTTACATCATATGGAATGGCTCTTGTGGACCTTGGTGACTTTGGGTCCACCCTCAGACCCAGACAAGTATCATTACCTCAAGTGTCCCCACATTCTGGAAGCAGATGGCAGAACTTTAGGCCATGAGAAACTAAGGTTGTCTGGTTCATTCCTTGCCTCCCTGCTGTGGTACCAGCAATTTGAGAAAGATCTTGGCCCTCAAATTATAGCAGGCCAATAATTGTCAAGCCACAGTCTACAATTATTCCTATATTCCAAAGCCAAGAAACTCAACTCTGAAAGCAAACAATGCTGTAATTCAGCACAATGACATATGGAGTTATTAAATAAATTGTGCTGCTTTGAGAATTCAAGTCCCTATTCTATCCAAATGCTTCTTTCTTTTTTTCTAAATAATATTAAGAAACTATATCTGTTTGGTAGTAGCAACAGAAAAATATGTCATCTACCTTTCAGGTTTAGTTAGAGTACAATCTAATAAAAAGTTAAGATGCATCAGGGAAAACTTACTTGCAATCCATTCTCTGCCACTGTAGGACTTGCTTAGAATGCATTTATGAACAAATGTTTATCGAGTACATGCTATTTTCCATGCACTTTGTTAAGGATTGGGATATGGTAGGGAATGTTAAGGACTTCATTTGTACCCACATGAACCTTTCATTCAAGCACATCTTTTGTTGTTTTGTACAATTTCCTAAACATCTGCCCAGACATGGGAAGACGTGACAAACTCCTACAAAGTTGTTGATTCACACAACTAGTGATACAGGGTGTGCTGATATAAATAGTCTAATTTTTGCTTCATAAAGAGAGACAATTCTGTAATTCTTGGTTTTATCAGGAGACATGCTCATTTTCTTAATTTGCTCCCCACACAGCTCTTCAGGGTTGACCTTGGTTTGTTTCCCTCCTTCAGCAAAGAAACAAAACATATCCACCAAACCCACAAAAACACTACCCATTAACAAGGTGCCACTTGGACAGTAGGGTACATAGAGCACTGGGATCAGAGGACACAGCTTCAGAAATTCACTTTTAATATATTTTATTTATTTATTTTTTACAGAGAGGAAGGGAGAGGAATAGAGAGTTAGAAACATCGATGAGAGAGGAACATCAATCAGCTGCCTTCTGCACAACCCCTACTGGGGTTGTGCCTGCAACCAAGGTACATGCCCTTGACCGGAATTGAATCTGGGACCCTTCAGTCTGCAGGCTGACACTCTATTCACTGAGCCAAGCCGGCCAGGGCCTCAAATCAACTTAAAAAAAAAATCTTTGGAAACTGTAATGGGATTATTGCATATATGACAAAATAAACTGAGAAAGTATCTCAGAGAAATACTGTCAAAGGAAATAATGTCAAGAAAGAACAACATCCATCTTAAATCACAGTGTCTGCCTGAGTAGAGTGCTAATCACGCCGGTGGGTGTTATCCTTGCCCATCACCCAGCCTGAATGCATCAGGAAATAATGTCATTTTTCAAGAGGTATCAATTAGTGGCTGCTCTGATGGCAGTGTGAACCTCACCACTCAAATGACTGGCTGCACTGAAAATGATTCTTGTGAGTATACAACTTACAGGCACTGATCTATAAATGACCCAGATACACACCCAAGGGAGACAGGCATCCAGAGAAGGTAGGGCAGGGGAGATAGCAGAGAGACATAAATGAATTAAGAAGTTTAAAATGGACCTTGATTATGATTTTTGAAAGTCCAGAGTGAACTATGAATTTAATCTAACTACACCAACAGGGTTAGGTGCTACTGGGAATTTGAGAAACACTGTCATAAAGATTAACATTTCAAAGAGAACTGTGATTGTAAGTATACCACATATGCCCGGTATATAAGGTTGTGCCTCATAAAACTCCACTCAGTATCCACACAGCCAGCAATGCTTTTCAAAAGGTATATCACATCCATCTGAATATGAGGACATTGAAGTTTGGAGACATTAAGCAATTTGCTTGAAATCTCAAAAACCTGAAAGTATCAGTTCAAACTCAGAACTGACCATGGAGCTTATTGATGCTGAAAACCACAATGGATTCTTCCCTGGGTTCTCATTCTGATTAAATCTAGTACTGATGCTTACAAATGCCATAGTCTGAACTCCAAGGATGGAGTTACAGTCCTCCAAGAATGAAACTGTGAAAACTGGCCCAGCTCAGTCTCAGCCAAGGAGAATAAAAGTACCCACATAGAAGAGGACATATTTCTTCCAAAGCCTCAGAGGAGGTCACATTAATCATTGAAACAATGGCTTCCAGAGCAGCAGAGGTAGTGGCCAAGGCACCACTGGTGTGTGTTGGGTCTTGGTTTTTAAAATAGTAAATGTATTTCCTACAAGTTGACATTACTAAAACAATGCTGGGCCCCTGAAATGTAAAATACTGAGGAGAAACAAAGTTTTCATCTGTAACTGGAATCATGACCCTCTGGCACAGTATTAAAAATTTTGCCTAGTCCAACTGGCATGGCTCAGTGGTTGAACATCCACCAATGAACTAAGAGGTCACAGTTGGATTCCCATTAAGGGCACATGCCCAGGATGCAGGCTCAGTCCTCAGTGTGGGACATGCAGGAGGCAGCCAATCAATGATTCTCTTTCATCATTGATGTTTGTATCTATCTCCCTCTCCCCTCCTCCCTAAAATCAATACAAATATATTTTAAAATAACCCTCCTTTTTATTCCTAGTCTGGACACCAAACAACTAAACTGCTAGGGATTAGAAAAAAAAAGGGAAGAAGAAGAAGAAGAAGAAGAAGAAGAAGAAGAAGAAGAAGAAGAAGAAGAAGAAGAAGAAGAAGAAGAAGGAGGAGGAGGAGGAGGAGGAGAGGAGAAGGGGAGGAGGAGGAGGAGAGGAGGAGGAGGAGCGGAGGGGGAGGAGGAGGAGGGAGGAGAGGGGAAGGAAGGAGAGGAGAGCAGAAGAAGCATCCGACCATAAGCCGCAGAAGCAGAAGAAAATCAGAAGAATAAGAGCGTAAAATGCTAGAAGAAGCTGAGTGGACGGTTCGTAGAAGAAGGAGAAGCATCCGAACCGCCTACTAGAACATCCGCATCACGCCAGCAGCTCAGCCTGCCCCCCTACTCATCAGCTCCGCATCACAAACTCATTGCCCCTTTATTTTCGCTCTTATAGAAAACATCTAGTGATCTTTCTTTTTTATGTGATTTCTAAGTGAGGAAGGAAGAGAAAAACACCAATTTATTGTTCCAATTACTTATAAATTTTTTGGTTGATTCTTGTATGTGCTCTGACCAGAGATCAAACCTGCAACATTGGCATATTGGGAGGATGCTCCAATCAACTGAGCTACCCTGTCAGGGCACATCTGGTGATTTTCAGACATCATATCTGTATACATTAGTACCTTATTTCCTTCATGGGTATGCTTTTTAAATTGAAGTAAAATCAAAGGGACTCTAGAAGAAAAGTCACTGAACATTATAATGAATTTTGGAGAATTTCCTAGCATCTGGGTTAATTGTGGATCTGTATTTTTCTTTGCTAGTTAATGAAATGTTTACTTTAAATTTCATAAAGTGGGTCAGACACTGACAATATGTAGGTAGTAATATCAGTGGCTTACAAGATGTGCTTTTAAAATTTAGTCTAGATGGGCACTTTTACCTGTTTTTATATGCACTTACCAACAATCCTTCTGAGTCCGGAATTCGCTATTTTAGATATCTAAAAATGCAGACTCATTCTTTGCTTTAAAAATATGGTCTTTTTTGCTATAAAAATGGTATTGTTCCCAGCCTACACACACACACACGCACACACACACACACACACACACACACACACACGCATGCCCATATATATTCCTTAAATGCATTACTATATGCATGAGTCATGCATTTAGTTGCAACTCCTCAAAGACTCCCATGCATGCATGTGAACCAACACACAATATAGATACCAAAAATTTACAGGGCATCAGGTTACTCCATAAGGCCTCAAATGGTGACAGGTGGTATTCTGTGCTGCCTCTAACACAGTCAATAGCTGAGTTCACCATATCATTCTTATCTGTTATCCTGGGGACAGACTAGGAACACACATTAGAGGAACCAGTGAGTAAATTACTGGGGGATATTTTAAGTAGCAGTTTTCCATATATTTCCTGATACCAATGGAATAAAAGGATTAGAAAGCATCACCTCACTCCAAGAACATCAACTCCTAATTGTCTATTCTTAGTAACACATGTCATTTAGATCCACAATATTATATAATACCATGAACATAAAGGAAGAATGCTCAGCAAAAACCTGTTATTTTAGGAAACTGCCAAAAAGGGCATTATTTCAAAGTCTTGGTAGCATAAACTCTGTGGATAATACTACGTTTGATTCCTGGCTAAGCTACCCACTATCTCTACCATCGTTATTTAACCTTTTAGAGCCTCGTCTGCAGTATAGAAATCATAATAATACCTACCTCAAAGAGTTCTATGTTCAAATTAATATAATTGTACGTATATTATCAATTCATTGTGCTATGTGTTTTCTTACCTGTCAAACTTGCATAATAACATTTCAACTGTCTCTTACAGACATAGGAGGGTACAACATACTAATATGTGTGACAATACATTGATGTCTTGCTTACTAGTCCAAGTCACGGAGTGTCATGAACTCAATGTGTGTCAGGTTTATTTCTCTGAGGCACAGAATAAGAATGCAACATGAAGCCAAGGCACAGACATAAGTTTTTACATGGACATAAATCAATAATTTCTGTATGACAAGTTTCATTGACTGATATCCAAACAAAGCTACACCACTTCCTTGATGACTCTGCGGTGGCAAACAGGAAAGGCTGGCCTACCTAAGGACCATGTCTCCTGCCATGCTGATATGCTGGGTAAATCCATATGAGGGTTAAGTGGGTCTAGTAATAATTAATATCGTTTTTAAACATTCATTTAAAATCTTGCTTGGTGTTGACTTGTATTGACATAACCTTCAAACACGTGGTATCTACAGAACGTGTGAAGTGCAATTAACAAGTTTTGCTTGAAAAAGTTTGTGTTTGGTTTGGTTTTTGTTGCAAAACTAGGGCTAAGAAGATGGTGGATGAAGAGCATATTCGGCACTGCATGCTTTACGAGTTCCAATTAGGAAGAAAAGCAAGTGAGGCTGCAAAAAACATCTGTAGTGCTCTTGGTCAAGATGCAGTTAGCGCCAGAAAATGCCAGTGTTGGTTTGAGAAATTTCGCGAGGGAAATTTTTTGTTAGATGACAAGAGTGGTCGAGGCCATGTGTCCAATTTTGATCAAGAAGCTCTTCAAGCTCTTTTGGTGCAAAATCCTCAAATTACCCAACAAGAGCTTGCGACAACTTTAAATTGTTCACAAAAAACAATTTCCAATCAATTGCGTGCACTTGGCAAAGTCCAAAAGTTTGGAAAATGGGTTCCTCATGAGTTGACCGACAACAACCGTAATCAGTCACAATTTGCAGTTCGCTCCTCTCTCGTCAAAACCGTTTGCCGTTTTTAGAGCAAATTGTTACCGGAGATGAAAAATGGGTGCTGTATGTTAATTTGAAAAGGCGGCCTCAATGGTTGGACAAAAATGAGGCTCCCCAGCCCATGCCAAAACCTGACTTGCATGCGAAAAAAGTGATGTGTGTTTGGTGGAATTTTAAAGGAATTCTTCATTATGAACTTTTACCATCTAACCAAACCATTACAAGTGCAGTGTATAGTGCCCAATTGGAAAGGTTAGCCCAAGCTTTAAGAGAAAAAGAACCGCGCTGATTAATCGGAAGGGCGTAATTCTTCACCAGGATAACGCACGACCGCATACTGCAAGAATCACTGCTGAAAAACTGCGCCAGTTGGAATGGGAAGTTCTCCCTCAACCTGCATATTCTCCTGATATTGCCCCTTCTGATTACCATTTGTTTTGTTCTTTGCAAAACTTTCTTCTTGGAAAAAAATTTAATAATGAAGAATGCCTCAAAAATGCATTGACTGAATTTTTTGCATCAAAATCACAAGAATTTTACAACAGAGGGATTAAAATGCTTCCTGAGCATTGGGCACAAGTAGTAGAAAACAACGGCAACTATATTGTTGATTAAATTTTGTTGTATTGTTTAAATAAATTCAATTTTAAAAAGTATTAGAAAACGACATTAATTATTACTAGACCTAATGTCATTGTTATTGGTAGTCAATATAAAAATGTGAGAAGCTATTATTTATGCAGCATGTATGTGCCGGTACTGTGCTAAGTTTGTATTTGCTAATGAAATGCTCCCAATACACTAATGGAGGAGTGTTATTAGGGTTCCCATTTTGCATATGGGAAAGGTGAAGGCTTAGACTATTAAAGTAACTTGCGCAACATCACAAAATTTTTAGAGAATCCAGGAAACTCTGAGTCCACCATCACAGCTCCCAAAGACTGCTATACTCTTTTCTGCTGAGAGGGGAGAGGGGTTGGGGAGCTGGGTGAATTAAGTGAAGGGATTAAACAAAACAAATAAAAGCCCTCATAGACACAGACAACAGTATGGTGATTACCAGACAGAAAGGTGTTTGGGGAGAGGCAGAAGAGGGTAAATACATGGTGATGGAAAAAGACTTTGGATGGTGAACACACAATACAATATATAGATGATGTATAATAGAACTGTACATTTGAAACCTATATAATTTTATTAATCAACTAGAGGCCCAGTGCACTGATTTGTGCATCAGTGGCATTCTTCAGCCTGGCATGCCTGAAATTAGCTCTCTGACATCCCCCGAGGGGTCCCAGATTGCGAGAGGGTGGTTCTCTGACACCCAAGATTCAGTCTCCCTCCTCCCTGGTTCCAGGTGCATCACCCAAGAACCACAGCTACCAAGTCACTGCAGCTCAGTAGCTTCTGCATTGAGCATCTGCCCCTGGTGTTCAGTGCATGTCACAGCTACCTGTTGGAGTGTCTGACTCCTGTTAGTCATTGTGCATCAACGGTTGGATGGTCAAACGGTTGGATGGTCACTTAGGCTTTTGTGTGTGTGTGTGTGTGTGTGTGTGTGTGTGTGTGTGTGTGTGTGACTCCAATACATGCAATAAATTATTTTAAAAAGAACTCATCTTTGTGATAAAAATTATAATTACGTTTTATCAGTTTGTTAGATATCTTTTTATGAAAACTGCTAATGTAATTTTTAAGAGGTATTCTTCTGATTTCATAAGAGCAAAGAGCTGATATTCCTAATAAATAAAGCTCTTCTAAAAACAGAAACAAAACTTACAAATAATTGTCTAGAAAAATCAGCAAGGAATATTAACAGGAAACTCAAAGAAAAAGAAATGCAAATAGCCTATGAACTCAACAAGAGACATAATAAGAAAACTGAAAATCATGGGTCGGAAAATTAGTGCATCAATGACAGTATTAATAGAAAAGGATCAAAACACTACAGATGTATTTGAATTACAAGTTTATAATGATACTAAGAATAAAAAATTAAAAAAAAAACATTGGTCACCTTTAGAAGATGATAGAAAACCAAATTATTATTTTGAAAATGGAAAAAAAAAATCACAAATTTGCCCTGTTTTTCCTTGTGATGTAATCAAATACTGATGAAAGACAGTTTCCATTTGTGGGAGTTTATCACCAAAAATAAAAACAAATTAACAAAATTTGAATATCAACATTTTATGATCCATAATGAGATAGCAGATTCAGCTTAAAAATATCAATGGCTGCTAAAACCATGTAAGAAAGATTTCACATGTCTCTCAAGGGAAGCATATATATAGCTTCACCTATGAACTAGTCTAGCCAAAAGCATGCAACAATAATTCAATCTGCTAATTTACAGATTCTCAGGGATGCAATCAATAACATCCAGACTGTGGAATTGTCTACAGGACAATCAACAAGAAGATTATGAGGAAAATAATTCAGAGTGATGGGAAACCTATGAATTAAGAGAGTCTCAGGATACATGAAAGTCAATTTTAAAGGATAAAATTTATTTGGATCTTGACTTACAAACAAGATGGAAAAATTATAAACAGTAATTTGAAAAGTGACTAGAGATTTGATAAAGATAATTACTAAATAATTAGAGATGAATGCTGAATTACTTAATTAAGAAAGACATGGTGTTATGGGTAGAATCTAGCACCAGTGGGGCTGGGTGATGTGTAAAACAGGTCTGCCAACACACTGATAATTCTAGCAGCTGGCTATTGGGTATATAAGATTCCATTATCATATTCCTTCCACTTTAATGTTTTTAAACTTTTCCAAAATAAAATAAATGGAACTATTTGCCAGATACAAGTATATATAGCATCCATATGATAAAGCTAGTTTAAGAAAATGATAATAGTTTTCTCTGTGTGGCAGGGCTATGTATGATTTTGACCTCTTTGATTTTCAATTTTTTATGAGTGTATGACAAATTTACAAACAAATAAAAAATTTATTTTCAAAACAATTTTCTCCATATGAAGCAACAACCATCAATATTTCATTGTTTAAATAATTAAAAAGCAAAAACTATAAAATCTTGGGATTTGCTAACACTGAATGGGAGGCACACAGCTATTCAATATACCATTTTCCTTCATGTTTAATATGTAACATTATACATTAAAACATTATAAAAATTGAAAATAAAATGGCTGTCCTATTATCTTTGTTCAGTCAAATTGAACACTTTTTCTCCAAAATAAAGTGTGTCACACAATATAAAATATCTGTATTTTAATCATAAATGCAAGAGAGACTTTTGCAACAATTGCCAATGAATTGCATAAGAGATTGAGAAACCTGCCCTATGCCCACAGGATAGAAGTCAATCTATACATTTTAATATATATTTTTTTCTTTTTAAAGGAATAAAATTATGACTTGTAATTCATTACACTAAGTGGATTTCACTCCAATATTGTTAGATAATTATTAAAAAGTCTTAATGACCTCACTAAAAATATTTCAAAGGAAAGAACTGGATGAGGACACAGAGATCAGCCAGTTGAATCCTCTTATTTTTGCAGATGAGAGGACTGTGCCTTCTCTAAAAGCACACAAGTGGCTGGAGCAAATAGATGATAAGATCCCAGTCTCTAATGTCCAGTGCCCCTTGTTCATGACCCAGCTACACCATTTGGCATCTTACCACTGCTATGATCTTGGCAAAACTACAATCTTTCAGTAGTTCACTGTATTACCAGTAGGATACCTAGAACCTACAATAGAACAGTGCTGGTACATAAATTATCATCAAATGTTTGTTAAATAAATAAATCCAAAGGAAAAAATATTTCCTTCAGTTTTGTAGCAGATAGTTGTTTGGGTAAACACAAAGACTCATCATGGGGCCTTGTAGTGTAAAAAGTATTTTTAAACAATAAAGTATCCCTCATTATACCATATCACCACTCCATAAGAGTCTGGGACATGGAAAAGCAGGCTCCAGCCTCTTCTCTTATTCCAGGGCATGTGCTCATGACATGGAATGGGGGACAGAATCCTCTTAACAATTTAAATAGCTCTCTCTTTATTTGCCATGCACGTACATTTGAATTTACATAAATTAAGTGCATATAAACTGAAACTCCACTATAATTGGGAAACCATTACATTGGAAATAAGCTTTCGTTGAAATCACATTAGAAACCAGAAAGATTAAATTAGAAACATATTTAGCCCTATCAAGAGGTATATTAAAGAGTTTATGAAACAACACAGACACATACTGTAGGCCAGCAAAGTGCCCAGCTATGAAAAGAAACACTTGACAAGGACAGGAAAGCTGTCCTTTAACTTCAAAGTAATACTCTAGAGGCATTCAAATGTTTGAACCAGCCGAAACTGGTTTGGCTTAGTGGTAGAGCATCGGTATGCGGACTGAAAGGTCCCAGGTTCGATTCCGGTCAAGGGCATGTACATTGGTTGCGGGTAAATCCCCGGTAGGAGGTGTGCAAGAGGCAGCTGGTTGATGTGTCTCTCTCATCGATGTTTCTAGCTCTCTATCTCTCTCCCTCCCTCTCTGTAAAAAAAAAAAAATCAATAAAATATATATATTTTTTAAAAATGTTTGAACCAACTATCTGCTCTGCAAACTTAAGCCTACTTATCTGGCCTCAGTTTCTCATGCTTAGAAAAGAAAAGAAGCATTATACCCCTGGTTGTTGAAAGGAAAGACTACTTGTATATAGGACAGGTCTAGCACCCTGGTTTTAAATTTTCAAAACAAATAAATACAAACAAATCCATAAGAATAACCCCTTAAGTCTAGGTATAAAAGTCCTGGGAAACACAGGTTTGCTGATCCTAAGCCTTCCAAAGACATCTGCTTCCTGCACAGCATAAGCTAAGTTCCTATTTAATATTGATTAAGAATCCACAGAGCCCTATGAATTACATAAATGTGCCTTAGATGGCTGGCTATTATCTTTCCCTCACCCTCCCTACCAGACAAATGTGAAGCTAAATTAGTCAGTTATCATAAAGTTCTCTGAAAACATTAAAGTTGAAAGAAAGGCCAGATAATTGTTCTTAGCCATCTGGCACCAAGCGATGCTCATGAACTTATGTGAACCATTTGGTATCATTCCAAAAATGTCCATCTTAATTTGACATCTCACTTACTGAAAGTTCTGAGTTGAGAAATTTCTAAGAGGAGAAAATGGTTTATTAAAATGAAAAACAAATGGGCAAATTCTTGGACTTGTTCACAATCACATAGGAAAGATTAAAGAAAAATTACACCTCTAACACCCAGTTTTCACTTATGAGGTGTTAAGGTGAAATGACACACTTTACCTGTCCAACACAGGTGCACGTGCACGGATATACACACATCCAGCTATATAATAAAAGGGTAATATGCAAATCGACCCATGGCTGAACAACTGGTCACTATGATGCACACTGACCACCAGGGGGCAGATGCTCAACACAGGAGCTGCCCCCTGGTGGTCAATGCACCCCCACAGGAGGAGCACTGCTCAGCAACAAGTCAGGCTGATGACTGGGGAGTGTAGCTGTTGTGATAGGAGACTCTCCAGCCTCTCCAATAGTGCGAAGGATGTCCACTGATGGCTTAGGCCTGCTCCCTTCGAGGCGCTCCCAGACTGCTAAAAGGTGCAGGCTGGAATGAGAGACTGCTAAAGGGCATAGGCCGGGCTGAGGGACACCCCCCCATCCCCACCCCCGTACTCTCCCCCTCAGTGCATGAATGCCATGCACCACACTTCTAGTAACATATATTGTAAAGGATAAATTAGGGTTGCTTTTTTCCCTAGGTCCTTTCACTTAAATGGCAACCTATCATCCTAAGAAGCAAGTGGATCTGCCACCAAGAAGCTCATCTGCAATGTCTGTGACATGAAAGAGAGCTCTCCATCCACTCTGGGCCACTCTCCTCTCCAAGCCGGAGCCGTGACAAGCAGATCTCCACCTGCTGGGTCATCATCATAGCCTTCCAACTAATCAACTCATTGTTGGCTAAGCTCAATCCATTTTCTTCTCTGTAGCAGTAATAGACATCTACAAACAAACCATTTCCAATCCTCCCCCTAAACTTTTTAAAGGTTTCACACTGCCGTTAAAATAAATTCCCCAAATCTTTCATAATTTAGATCTTCAGAGACCTGGCCCTTATTTCAGAGTCTCATCTTGCCTCATACACCTCCACCTACTTCAGGTGCATCTGCCAATCTGGCCACCTTTCTATTATGGTGGAACACTACACTCCCTCTGGCCTCAGGGCCTTAAGCATATTGGAAGCAGAAAGTATGGTTGTTAGCCCACATGTCCTCAAAAAGAAAGATGGAAACAAATTTGATGATGATTGTGCATGACATGGAATATTTCTTCTCATTCATGAGAAGGTTGGGTTCATTGGGCCAGATATGTTCAGGTGGTATTAAAAGTCAATTTCTTCCTTCCTTTAATAGTAGAAATACCTCCTATTTGCTGGAACCATATTCTTAATAAGTTTTACTCATGTAAATGATCTCTGTCATTGTTCCCTCCCCCCATCCCCTGAAATTGCAGATGCTTCCTAATATATTCACCCTCACAATGTCTGTAGGCTGGCAACCTGGATGCTACACTCACTTCTCAAGTGCCTTGGAATCCACTGAGCCACTCTCCTGGGGTAGTTATAACATTACTTATATTTCAATGATTTGGTGACAAGCTCTAGCTTCTGAAAATTACTGGATATTACTCTAAAAATAAAACATTACAGACAATTACCCCTTAGAATGGAACAAATCATTATATTAATTTAAAAAGTTATCTTGGATATGAAGGAGAGAGTACTTATTTGAAGAACAAGATTGCCAATGTACATGAAAAAGCTCATTTCTCAGAGAAAATAGGAGAACAAGAAAGTGCTTCATGTTTTTTTGGAATTCATTATGCTAATGCTAATAACCAAGCCAATACTGTACTGTCTCCTCAGAAAGAATTACACGAAGTGTGCTGGGAGGAGAGGAAGGAAAAGACATTATAGGTGAGTGAAAAATATTTTCTTCTTCATTTTCTTTTTAGTATATGATATTGGGGGTTATTTCAGTAGGAATGTAACACAAATAAGTTAAAGTAGAAATATGGCTATTATAATTGCAAGGGAAGAAATATAATAAAGCCTTAATGAAGTCAGTGAACAGAAAAAAAATAATCAGTAATAGTAATTATAAAATCTAAGTCCCAATTATATGTATTGACTCATTGTGGCCTCCTAACTAACTCATTAAGAAGGTTTTATTATAATCTCCATTTCATAGGTGGAAAAAATAAGCTACCAACCCAAAGAAGCAGTGCTGGGATTTGAATCTACATAGTCTGGCTCCAGATTCCATACTCACAACCATGGCACTGCACTGCTTCTCACATCTGCATGTCACACACAAAGGGATATGTTAAATATCACAATTTGCCATTGATCCTCAAAACATAGGTGACTCGCTACCACCTGATAATGCAGAAACAGAAACTCACAATGTTGTTTCAATGGAGAAAACCAAGTCTGTGACATCTGACATGCATCCATGTGATCTCCTGATTCCTAATCTCTAGGTGTTCTCAAAGGCCATGCTTCCTTATCTGGCAAATATATAGGGTGTCCCCAAAAATGTATACAAGCTTTGAATGATTATAAAGTTAGTGTTTATTAACATACAGTTCATTTTTAACATTTAGAAGAGTCTACAGAAATGAATAATTTCTTTTGTCAACACCTGTTTTTAAACTGATGACCATTCTGGTCCACGCACTGCTGATAATGTGAAGTAATGGAATAGCAAGCATCAAGAATCGTATCCTTCAGTACTTGTTTGTGTACCCTCAAATTGTCAACTGTTGATAATTTTGTCCTGTAAACTTTAACTTTTATGTACACCAATAAAAACATCTAGTGGATAAATTTTCTTTGTGCAAAGTTTAGTCTGGCTTCACCCATTGTTTCAAATCATTTAAACCTGAAAAGGAGTGAAAATTAAGTGAGTGATCAACTGTTAAAGTATGTATACATTTTATTGGGACACAAGGTAATAATTATGAAAGCAATGCTTATACTTCAGCTTGTTTTCAAACCTCCAATACATTTTAGGATGAATTTCCTTTGTTCATCACTTAGTCTGGCTGAAAAGGAGAAGACATAAATTAGTTATCAGTTATTAAAGTGCGTATTCATGTTTTTGAAAAAACCTGTAAATGGAGTGATTGTGAAAGACTTGTCACTTGTTAACACTGGGCAATAAATGGTTTAACAGAGTAGGTACAAGGCCTTGTGGGATAACCAGGAGATAGTCTTCCTTTATCCTGATCATCATAGAGAAAGGAGTTTTCATAAGATCTGAGCCTGAGGAGTATTTATCAAAAGAAGAAGGAAGGAGATGTGAAGACTTTTCTGGCAGAAGAAACTATATGCAGAAGAACCTTGGAGAGAGAAATCTATGCTTTCAAGGAACTTCATGGACAGATCAGTGGACAAGAAAGAAGCAGTTGCATCCACCTCCAAAAAGAGATTTATGTGATACATGTGCCCATTCTAATGCGATCCAGAATTTTCCTTTTAGTAGTGTGCTTCAACGTGGCAAGCTGTTAAATATAGATAATTAGGTAGTGCATCTTTAATTACAAACCAGTGTTTCTTGAAGATTAGAGATGTCTGCAATTCAATTATTCCCCCACAAAGCAGGTCCCATTTTCTACTCATTCTGCTTGGATCAATGTAGTTGCAAAATGTATTATCATAGATTAAAATATCTTTGATAGTACTCCATGGAGCAGATTTCCAAGGGGGGAAATACACCTGCTTCACATCTCTGGGAGAGTACAACCTACTTACTGCTGTGTTCCTTTCTACATGCATGTGGATCCTAGAGCACAGTCGTGACCCTCCTTCAGCCCCTTTCTTCATCACTACTCTCATAAAACCTCAATTTTCACACAGGTAGCCTTTTGAGTCAAGTCATGCAAACTGGCTAACCTTTCATTGAAATGATCTCAACTCTGGATTTACACATAAGCAGATCATCTTTAGAGATTTGAATCACTGAACATTGCTACCCATACATAACATTCTGACCAAATCCAAGGTGATTCTATGCAAGGAGAAAGAAAACCAAAACCAAAACAAACAAACAAACAAACAAACAAAAACACAGTGTTTAAGCTCTCAATTTAAGATAGGAAACCCAGAAAAACAATTTAAAATATATAAGGGTGCTTGGAATAATTTATTTGATTGCACATCCTGCAAGTATTTTCCTTCATGTTTTTGTAATGAACCTGATCATAAAAAAACAAATTTGAGTCTCTTTTCTGCCTCATTATGAGCTGAGCTCATTTGGTGCGGAAAACCTACAGTTTAATTGCTTGATTTAAATTTGGCTAGTAGAATGCATACTGAAACATTACTCTTTTAATTATGTTAATTTATAACTGCAAAGCTAAATGTACAAAGGCAATAACATTAATTATTTACTTGCCCATTAAAGTTGCATATATATTATGAAGCTAATTGGTTTCATAAGTCTGCCAAAAAATTAAAAACAAGTTTGTTCACTGATATATATATAAGAAAGGTACATGTATTCTCAGTAAGTTACTTGTTTTTATTGGATTAACATGAAAATATATGTAAAACACTTTATCTAAACAATATTCCATATATCTTCTTTCTTCCATGGATAAAGCACATTTTAAAGAGAAAAAGACAGAGTAGAGGAAACTGACATTTATTCAATGCTTATTCTCAATCATATTTTCCATGCATTATCGCATTTAATCCCAGCACTGAATAAGATACTAACCAGCATGATCTACTTTTTGAAGATGAAAAAATGAAGGTTCACAAAGATTTTTAAAACTTTGCCAAGGCCAGAAGCAAAACAATCAAGTCCAGGTCTAGCTCTAGAAAAAAACAGTTCTTACCACTTAGCTATACTATGTTAATACCTGCTATTCACAGCACATTCAAATGCTTGCTGACTCCATATGACCCTAAGAACTTTAAAATAAAAATGAAATTATTTAATGGAAAATTTAATCAGATTCCTATTTGAATATTGCATAAAAAATTACCAAAAGCCACAATCAAAGGTACAGAAGTTACAGATCACTATGTCTTCCTTAGTAAATAGTAAACACTCATGAACCTTATCTGTAAAGTGGAATTCAGTATCAGACATGTTCCTCTTAGACTGTGACTCAATAAGGGGACTTAAAAATTGAAGATTACAATACCCACATTACTACACTTTTGGGCATAGCTTGAAAATCAAATGTGAACTGGGATAAGAAAGAGCTTACCAAGCATTATGCAAATCTAAGTTAATACAATTAGTATAAGACTGTTTTGCACCTAAATAAGTCCCACAAATTCACTCTGAGTTGATGTGGACTCTACAGTTTAGCTATATTGTCATATAACCAAAAACATTTATAAAATGTCTCTAAAATAGGGTAACTTTAGCCATTATCTTGTCCATAAAAAAAAAGTATATTTTAATAATATACTTCAACAAGGAATAATTAGCAAAGTCTTTAATTATTACTCAATAAAATATTATAAAATAAGAATGCTGGGATAAAATGGAAGGTGGGATAAACATTTTGATGTATTGGGAATTTTTAAATATTTTTCTACTTTTGACTGACAAGGAAAGTCACCAAACTTAATTTCTTAATTCTGGTCACATAATTTTTTTTGTAAGTCAAAGACTCTCCTGTGTCTGTAACATTTATTCCAAAAATATTTATGGAACATGGGCTAGGACTATTCAAAGGCATAGTAATAACAGGCCTATGAATATGATAAAGGGAAATAAAAATGCAATGAGGTTGTAAGATCATATTATTTGCACTACAGTAATACCAACTCATATGGTTTCTTACTCAGAGAGAGTAAGACAGACAGGGAAAGAGACACAGAAATTTAGAGACACCACAGTGGAAATATTGTAATTTAAAAAAAATTTTATGGTTCTACTCTGAGATTACCCTTGAATCTTTTTATCCATAACATTTTTAACCCACTTTCTAAAAGTCTAAAATATAGCCTTCCTCTACAGCTTGAGTTTCAATCAGAAACAACCATGTCTCATAGCAAATATATCAAGGAGAGAGATTTGAAAACGGGTGAAAAATACTTCTGTGTAATTTAAGTAATTAAAGTACATTTCCCAAAATGGCACAATGATAGCCTTCAAAAACTATAATTTTCCAATATAAAAATGATAGACAGTAACTCAGAGAAGAAACAGGATTCACCAGAGGAGAATTCCAGTTAAGGTGAAGGTTATTGCTATGCCCTGAGCATCACTTCTGTGCTAATCCAAACTTTCCCCTGCTCCTCACATTTTTCTATTCCACTCAGGACATGCCTGTGAAAAAGCCTACATGAAATTAGAGATTTCATGGATCCATCCTATGAGCCCTAAATTGATTACCTGGAAATGGCTCATGCTGTGTCAGAAAAATGTCCAACTGAATCCTCAATGGGCCAGTCCATTCATTTGAATGCAGTTGGATTTTCAGTACTTTGCCTCTAAAAATCAAGAGAGCAACTATAGGACTTGTATGCATGCATATTAGCATAACCAATGGACACAGACACTGGGGCAGTGGGGGCTGGCTCGGGATGGGAATAGCAGGGGGAAGGGAGTCAATTGGAGAAAGAGGAGACATATGTATGTAAAACTTCAGACAATAAAAAAAGTAATAATAATAAAGTAAAAATCAAGGTAGATTGTCATGATGCTTTGAAAGAAACACAGATATTTTCAAAATAATTTCCTTTAAAAAATGCCAATTTCCAACAGAATCCATCCTTATATCTCCCACCCCCCCTTGTAGGTTGCTCAGTTAATATTTGTTAAAAATAATTTACCAGTCCCTAAATTATCTTTTTATAAATGGTGATTTTAACCTAAAAAAAAAAGTTGGCATTGATTAAAGAAAAGTGCTATTGCAATAGGAAAAATAACGATACTGAATAGCAGATATCAGAATGTATCCTTGGATTTCTAATAATGAGAAGAATAGCTTCTATAAGAAATAAGAATGCCTAATGCTGCTCATCTTACACTAAAGAAAGAAATGAAAACACATACATTCATGTACACATGCACTAGGGACTTCTGCAAATATGTTGGACATATTTCTAATCTTAATCATGATTAATATTTTGACATTCTCAGGAGATAACTCTGTTAAGTATAAAGATCATATCCCTTTTCATGCTTTTTATCTTATAAGCCAATCCTATTTTTTTGAAGGCATGAAGACAGAGAATGAGTTTTGGTTTGGGGCACTCTAGATTGATCAACATGCTAAGTTGTACAGTTACTTAACCTAATAATACTCTCATATAAATAACTTAGCACCAACAATTGTTTAGATTTTCCCCCCTCTTTTCTTTACCAGGAGACTACTGCTCTGCTGCAATTTGGGCTGTGTAGGTCAGAGATAAGTGCAGAGTTCAAAATAGACATACAGTCTATTATATATGTATATATGTGTTTATTTATGAAGTGAAAGTAAAATTCTTCTGAAAATCTTGACCACATAGAAACTCTTTATAGTAAAAAAAACAACAACAAAAAAACTGACTTTTTTTTTTCTACTGCATATACTAATATAAATAATAAGTGAGTATATTAGCTACCTATTGCTGTGGTTGGCAAAGTGAGGCTCGCAAGCCACATGCGGCTCTTTGGCCCCTTGAGTGTGGCTCTTCCACAAAATACCACGGCTTGGGTGAGTCTATTTTGAAGAATTGGCATTAGAAGTTTAAGTTTAAAAAATTTGGCTCTCAAAAGAAATTTTAATCGTTGTACTGATGATATTTGGCTCTGTTGACTAATGAGTTTGCCGACCACTGTACTAGTGAGACAAAGTTATAATTTCTTGTTTCTTAATCAATGTAGTGACATCCTATCACTTAGACATATACTACTAGTTAGAAGTGAGTCACTAGCCCAGCCTATACTTGAGGGAAGGTAATTACATACAGGGTTTGGATACCAGAGGGTGGAATCATTTGTTGTTATTTTAGATCTTCATGCCATCATGGTGAGATCTTCATTCCATAAACACATATGGAAATTCATTTTCTACATATACACTGGCAACTCTGATTTATTCACTTACTATATCATAACCATCCTCCCATTCCAATACAGATACAGCTACTTTATTCCTTCAAATAGTTAAATAGTATTTACTTTAGATATTTAGTTAGGTTCCTATGCCTTATGTTTTCCAATATCTCCACTTGCCCTTGGCTATTTATGTACAGCCCCAAGAGAATGCTTTTTAAAAGTGAGAACATTAAAGGGACCAAAATAGAAGCGAAGCTCCCACACTTCACTTGAAGTGGTAAGATTCTGGTAATAGTAGACTATTACACTATTTTTCTGGGTGTAGCAATATGGGCCATACTACAAAAAGATACACTCAAACACACTATAAATAAATCAGGATAAAATACAGGGGGGGAAAAAGTTCATCTAATCTGTAGGAAGGCAAGAAAAAAAAGAACATAAGAGACAATAAAAACCAAGTAATGAAATGTCAGATTTAAGGACTATGTATTAATTTTTTGAAAGTGTCTATATATTTTTCAATACATTTATCCTATATAATAAAAGGGTAATATGCAAATTGACTGAATGGAAGAACTACCAGTCAGTGGCCTTAGAGCAGGCAACCAGGCCAACGCAGGTGCCAGCAGGCAGAGGGAGGGAATGGCGATCTGGAGAGGGGGGCCAGCTTCCATAGAAGGAAGCCAGACTTTGGTTTAGGTCTGCTCCTCTCAGGGGGCAAGCCTTAGCTGTCAGTCAGACATCTGCTTAAGGCATCTGGATTGCAAGAGGGTGCAGGCCAGGCTGAGGGACCCACATAAGTGCACGGAATTTTGTGCACTGGACCTCTAGTTAAGATATAATTCACATACCAATTACCTTTACCCTTTCAAAGTACACAATCATGATGATTAGTATATTCAGAATTCTTTCAACATCCCAAAACCAATTTTAAATATAGTCACTATATTTATTATCTGCTAAAGAAAATCCAGCCCACCTGGCTCTATTACCCCAAATCCTCATTCTCCCAAGTTCTAGGCAACCACTAATCATTCTGTGTCTAAAGATTTTGCTACTCTGGAAATTTCATTCTACAATATATCATCCCTTGTAACTGGCTTCTTTCAATGACTTGCCCAAGGCCACACTACCTGTGTTATAAAAATATTTAAAGCCCAGGTCAGACTTTGGACTCCGTATTTTTCTATCATCATTGTATATCATACTGTGATTGCAACAGATCAGTTACTACTGGAAAGTGTAGGTCACGGGTATGAGGCATTCACATTACTCAACAAGAGTAGAACAAAGTAGTAATAAAAAAGCTGAGCAGCACTAGGACTCTGAGTGCAGCAAAAAGAGAAAAGGAGGCAGACACTGAGAATCACTGAAGATTAACCGCATCTATGGTACATTCCAGCCAAGGCATTGATTCTGTCAAGATAGAGGATTAAGTCCTTTAAAAAAGGCCCCCAAAGAGCAAATCTAATGAATCCAATAATTGCTTTTGAAGATAACAATGTATGGAGGTGACATGAACAAGGTTGGGAATCAGACTGGCTTAGGTTCAAAATTTGGTCCCTTTGGAAACCAGTTGCATCAGGTTCCTCCTGTGAGCTACCACTCATCCTTTTCACCCTCCTGTGTCCCCCACTCCAGCCACTGCTACAACTGTCAGCTTCAGTCAGCTTCATAGCCTTACAAAGGGACAGCATTTTACCTTGGGCCATTGACACATAAGTGTAGCAAATACCTGTCCTAGAACTTCTCTGAAACCAAGATGGGAGACCCCGTGGGGTCGCTAAAAATGTACTGTGTAGAGAAGTAAATCAGAGTAGGAGAACAGCCAATGAGCAAATGCTTTCCTTTCATCCCTAAGGTGGATGGTTTCAAGATGCATTTCCTAAACGTGCCTTAAAGTTCCCTTCCTTCAGTGAAGATAAAAAAACAGACTGTCCAGTAGTGTCCAACTCAGTAGCACACACTGATGCACTCCTTCACTTCTGTCCCAGGGAATCCTCTCCCAGAAAACTAACCTTGTCTCTGGTGTTGCTTTTAGGAGAACCTGGGCCATGAAACCCGCAGTGTGACTCCAGCAACTTACATTACCAATCTGAAAGGTATTTCCCCCAAACACCAAGTATCATTAATAACTGTTTTCCCCCACGGAGTCTTAGAAATATTAAGAGATAGATATTGCATGTAAAGCATTTGGCCCATTGTTGAGCCCACAGTGAATGTTGGATAAACGGCAATTATTGTATTCACAGTTTCTCTGTAAAGTCATTGGTTGTCTTGTACAGGAACACTCAACTTAATCACAGTATCTCCAGCAAATACCCAAATGAGAGCTATGATATAACATAACTAGTTTTCTAACTCTTTTGCTGCTTATTACCCAGACACGTAATGACCAAGTTCAGAGTGTTCCATCATTGTGTTCCATTCCAACAAAAAATATGAATGAAAGTGAAAATACCTGGGAGGTAGGAGGGAATTGGGAGGAGTAAGATTATCTATGGCTGATTTGATGCTTACATTAAATCATTCAGAGATATAAAACTTAAAGCAACTAATAAACAAATAAGAAAAATAAACAAACACATACTTAGAGACACACCAGAGGAAAGGGGAGTGAGGTATTTGCAAAGGTAAATATGCTAATGGAAGATTTAACCCTGTGTGGTGAGCAAACGATGCAATCAATATACAGAGGATGTATCATAGAATTGTACACTTAAAACCTATATAATCTTATTACCATTGTGTCCCCAATGAACTTAATTTAGAAAAGGATAAAAAAAAAAAAAGAAAGAAATGCCAAGTACCAAACTTTATCACACAGCTAGCCAGCAATTTTACAAATGAACCTCTGGGGACATTGCTTCACTGGAAAGCCTATTTTTCTCACTTCCATTCTCCCCAAATTTCTTAGAAATTATTTTAAAATCTCCTATTGCAGTGAGAGGTTTCATTTTAAATTGAACAAGCTGGTACAGTTTTACATTGTGCATTACATAAATGATGGTAAATGAAGCACCAATTTGGAAGAGTGAAAATGAAGATTAGCCCCAGAAGCTCTTGGAAAGAGAAACAAGACAGTAACAAAAATGGCAGTAAAGGGAGAAGAAAAAAACCTCCTATTGTATCCAGGTGGAGACACATGGAGGAAGAAAGAAGGTATACAAAAGGAACCTATGAATTTTGAAGCAAACAGAACAAATTAGAAATGAGAGAGAACTACCTCTTCAATGTCCCAAGTGACCTAAATCTCCCTTGTTCCAGTATGCTAACCACAAACAAAGTAGCACTGCCCATTCTTGGAGTTTATTCCAAAACAAGCACCCCAAACAAAAATAAACTCTACTGATCTATGGTATTTTGCACCTCAGATGGACAAACCTGGAAAAGATTCCATGTTTTGAAAGATTAAAACAGAGCAGGATAGGTCTCTGTCTGGATGGAAACCCTGAAGCCTTCAAACAACTTTTGAAATGTTATTCAGATCATCAACACAGCAGTTTAAATTTGGAGATAAGGTGTAGGTTGAAAATGATAAAAAAATTCAGATGGTCCAATAAACTATACAAATTATTCTTAGCCAGAATGAAATCTCACTGACTCTGCCTCTGTGAGGTTTTTCTCAATTACCCTGATGCCCACCTTAATCACCCCACACCTGGAATATTAGGAAGGGCTCTTAATAAGTCTTTCTTGATTACCATTTTTCCTACCCATCAAAATCCATCAGAAATTCCACTGTCCCATTGTACTTGTAAAGTGTCAGTGGAATTTACTCACTTCTCTAATAAACAACCATCTAAGCCTTAAATCCTGGTGTTCCTGGTTCCAAGATAACAATCCACTCTAACCTCCATTATCTCCCTCAAGTCAGTCTTTTGTGTATACCATATACCTTCCGTGTGCACTGGCTTAACGCTTGGCTGCAGTTGAGATACATAAGATCACTGCACCTCCCGTAATTTACATTATGGTTTCAAGAGACAAACAATAAGTAAGTAAATAATTACACAAACCTGACAATTTCGGATAGCCAAGGCCATCAAGAAAACCAGCAAGTGTGTTCACCCATCATCCCTCTACTCCTCATTGTCATCTCAAGCTCTGTTAATGCAGCAGTCTCTTTCCTGCTATCCCTTTACCTGAATCCTACTCACATTTCAAGACCTAGTAGAGTTTTCTTTTTCCATAAAATGTCTCCTGAAACCTTGCCCTTCTCCACCTCAGTCCTTAGTAACGTCTCTCTCTCCTTCCTCTAAGGTTTTTTTCTTTTTCTTTTTCAAGCCATGCTCCACAAAGCCTATGAACAACTCTTTTCACTGAACATATGGAACTTTGAAGTAAGAAGTAATATTAAGAGAACAGTTGTGAATAAAGTGCACAGGAAATTGACTGTCTTTCCTTGACATATTTCTATATCAGATCTTGTCCATGGAAGGGGTGAGAACATGTCTCATATTCTCTTGTATTTCTCCAAGCACTAAGAACTGGAACTCTAGTTCTTTAACCCAGTCACTGGATTCAAAAATAGAGATCATGGGCAATAATGTGATATAATGGAGGTGAGATAAGATGAGATAGGCTATCTCATCCTAACCTTGCCATCTACTCTCTTCTGAAACTTAACACAAGCCAGACTCTTGAATTTCATTTACAAAATTAGAAAAAGGGGAACATGGGAGCATTAAGGCAATATCCTATGAAATCTGACAGATGAAGAGGCATTTCAGACCACTGTCTAGTAGAGAGGAAGATTGAGAAAGGAAAACTGTTGATTGGATAGTTTTGCGATTTGTTATTGTTGTTGCTAATCCTCTTCTAAGGATATTTTTCCATTGCTTTTCAGAGAGGACAGAAGGGAGGGAGAAAAGGGAAATGTGCCCCGACTGATCCGTTGGGGAGTGAACCCACAACCCAGATACATGTCCTTGACAGAGACATTTCAGTGAGTGGGCTTATGCTCTATTTTGAAGCTATCCCAGACATCATAGTATTACAACTAAAAATATTCTATTACGTATTTTATAAAATAAATGTGCTATTCATTAAGCATAATTAAATACTATTATTTCACCCATACATTTAATAATAGTTCTCTATTAAATATCACTACTTAATGTTCATATTTCTAATCTCTCATGGTCTATTTTTAGATTATTTAAATCACGATAAAATTTAGGTCCATCATTGCTATGGATACAAGTCTCCTGTATGTTACTGCCTCAAAGTACAGTCAAGGTAGTAGCTCACTGGCCTCACCTGGGAGGTGGTTAGAACTACAGACTCACAGCCTCCCCCCACCCAGACCCACCAAAGCAGAATCTGTTTTATAACAAGACCCCAAGTGATTTCTATGCACATTAATTAAAGTTTGAGACTCATTGCTTTTAAAGTCTCTTGAAATGTATAGCTTCCCACTCTCCCTTCAGATTTTTTCATCACAAATCTTTGTAGAAGAAACTAAGTGGTTTGTCTCCTGGAGTTTTGCACTATTACTAATTTTATCCTCTTGGCATTGCTTAATGTGCTTGGTATTGATTACTATAAATGGGGAATTATAGCTACACTCTTGATCAGAATCATGTTCGATTTGGGGGGAGCCAGTAAATATCTCAGGTGGTGGTGTCTCAAGAGGCATATAAAAGTCATTTTCCCTTTTTTATGATGTTAGCTAACTCAATGATCATTTTGTAGATATATTATTTAATTAGGCATTATAATATGGTGATTTCTATCTTCCTTCCTCATGTATTGTTTTAGCATTTCCAAAGGAGCATCTTCTCCATATCAACTATTTGGTTCCCCTAGGTTATCATTTGTGTTAGCTTGATCAAGAGAACCCACCAAAATGGGCATTTTCATTCCATAGCAACAAGCTCTAGCAACAAGCTCTAGCAACAGGGGACTTTTACTTTGGTGCTGGCAACTGGAAATCAGCTCTTGGCTGGTCACTGACTCTCCCCAGTGCCTTCTAATATACAAAGACACACCTATTATTAAAGATGGACTTTATTCCTTCACCTCCCCTTACCTGCAACAATAGTGTGATGACTTTGTCATTTATTTGGAGTATGTTATTTCTTTTTTTGTTTGTTTACTAAGAGATATTACTTTGTATGCTTATGACTTATGAAATGATTATATCTCCCACAGTGAACTCATGCAAAATAAATTACTGAAAAAGACAACTCAGTCTCTGAGTATAAGGTTTGCTGCCTCCCCAAAACAGAAACAGAACCCAACCATTTCAGCTATTAAACTATTGGAGCTAAAATCCTTCCATCTTTGGCTGGCAGGAGTCTATGTAGCTTGCTTCCTCACCCTACCTGACAATCTCAGTAGCCTTTGTATAGTCGACCTGTTTTCTGGTGGGACAAGACCCAAATTTGTTTCAAACACTTTCTACCTCAGACCTGAATCAGTCATATCTCCAAGATGTCTGCTGACTTAATGGTGGTCATTTTTTTCTACCAATTTTCAGAGAACAGACCTACTAAATATGTTCAGTTTTTATCACCAGAGTTTAAACTGCTACCTACAAATCAAATTCAGAACGATTGTGATTTTTACTTAAACCTATCTGTCTCACAGCCATTTTCCATTTCTCATACACAAAATACCCTGGATCTCAATGACATGAACACAATTCCTCTTTGGCCCCTAATGATAAACTTTGAGATTGTTTCCAGGCTTTTACTGTTGCATATACTATTGCAATAAATAGCACTTTGCTTGTGTCTTTTGTTTTGCAAATTTATCTTTAGGAAACTTTTGAAGAAGTGACTGCTGCTGCAAAGAATAGGCAAAAGATATATTAACGGATGCTATTATAGCACAGTGTACATTTTTACATAATGTTACATGGTGAACATTTTTCTATGTTACTGTTAAATACTCACCTATAGTTTCATATCTGATAGCTATTTGAGATAGTCCATTTAACCATTCCTGTATTAGTGGGCATACGCCCTGTTTTTATGGATTACAATTTCAGTCACTGTAATGATTCTCCCTGTAGGTAAACCAAGTGCACTGTTTCAAACACACATGGTTATAGGCTTTTTTCCACCCTCACTTGATAAAATTGTTTTGAATGACCTCTCACACTAAGTCGGTATCAATCGTCACATTCCATGAATATACAGCAAGAGAACTCTCAAAATTGCTGTCAAAGAAAGCCCAGTTTATACAGTTGAAGTAAATACTGGCTGAAGAATAGCATCTGACCCCAACTTTGTCACTAATTCTGACTGATGAGTCTAGTCCACGCTGTCATTTATAGAAGTAAAGCCTTAGATGAAGTGATTTGTAGATTTTTCTTCCAGGTTTAAAAAAAGAATGTAAGTCTGATGAATTTTGTATGCTTTAGTGTCCTCTAAGTTTTTAGAAGCTAGAGTTATTATTCTACCTGTTTATTCTTTTTTTTTAATTCCAGTAAACACCTAATATGATACTTTACTCATGGCAAGTTTTATTACCTGCGTGCTGAATTAATTTTTCAGAATCCTCACGGGCTGTTGAACTAGAGTGTATGGCTCTAAGTATAGAAGAGATTTATGTCCAATTAAAGTCCTACAGATATTTACTGAATGCCTTTTTTTTACAAGGCATTGTGTTGGTTCAAATCTAGTTTTTCAATAAATTATGTTTGTTAGAGGAGTAAATTCCCTATAAGATATATAGTCAAAAAATGTGCCCTAAAACATCCTTTCTTCACCATCTAACAGTAGTAGACATATAAAAAAGATGCATTTATTTAAAAGTAGAACACTATGACTGGTTGAACACAGCTAACTATCTTCAAATCCATATTCATCTCCAAGAACAGATTTATCTTTAACACAATTTCTAAATATGCCCTTGCTTTCAATGGACTGCCTGCAGCACTGCCTGGAAGAAGAGAAAGAATAATAATCCAGGGCCTTCAATAAGCTTGTTTCTAGTTTTCTCTGACATCACTTGGAAAAGAACCAATTTAGAAGTGTCCCGCAAAGATGTCAAAGACACAAGTCATACCTAAATGAGGAGCCAGCTTTCTAATACATCTCTGCACAGTCCACCAGACACCACCTGTTGTTATCCTTTAAGAAAATAAGAAAGGCAAAAAATAAACAGCCTAAGGACTAAGTCCCTTTACGGGGAAAACAGACAAATGGAAACTGTCATGGCCATGGGCAAAGCACTGGAGAAAGGTTTTCCTCACACTCATCAGAGGCGAACATCTTGTAACTCCTCTAAGCACAGAACTCTTATTTTAAATGATTCTTGAGTCATCATGGCTGGTGTTATTCGTTAGTTGGAGTGTCATCCCATGCACTGATGGCTCATGGTTCAGTGCCTAGTCAAGGCACATACCCAAGATTTGGGTTCCATTTCCAGTCAATCCCTAGTCAGGGAGTATATGGGAGGCAATCAATGAATGTGTCTCTCTTACATTAATGTCCCCCCCTCTTTTTCTCTCCCTTTCTCTAAAACCAATAAAAGAAACTTATCCTCAGGATTAAAAATAATAATTAACTAATTAATTAATTATTCCTAAGTCCCTCTCACATACAATGGGGGAAGGGAGTGAGAATGGTCAAAATAGCTCCATTTTGAAATGTACTTATAAATGAAGTGTGTGGGAGAAGAAAAACAAACATGCCTGTTGGCTAGTTTTCTAGTTTACACTGTATTTGAAGAAGAGGATCTGGCTCAGGCGCACATTTTTATTCTATTTTAAGAAAAAGAAAAAGTCAATTGTCCCTCTTTGTGTATTCATAATGATGTAGAATTGCATGTACTCTAAATCTGAATAATTCAAGAGTTAATATTCACTTGAGGAACAAAATACTACTTGAAAATCAGAAAATTGAGACAAAACATAAGAATAAACACAGGCAAGTATAGGAAAAAGAGAGAACCTTCTGCAAAAGAATTAATATTGTGGTCAAATAAATACAAAGGATTGTCAAAAGATGTTTGAGATACCCAGATACAGAAAACTCGTGTTTCTCTAGGATCCCAACATCCAGAAGTTTGCAGCTACATTTTGTGTTTGAGAAAGAATTAACTGGATTATCAGATCACAGCCTTGAGCACCTTGAAGCCTTTAGAACTCCTAGAAGCTCTAAACTTATAATTCTAATTCCCTCCTAGACATTTTCCTCATGTACATCAGCGGTATGTAAGAGTTCACATGACCAAACGGAAAATCTGATCCCCTTTGCAAGCTGAATGGTTCTCATTCTTCTCTCATCTAAGCAAATGGCCCTGATATTTAATGGCCCTGGTGCTTTAAGTCAGAAACCCAGGAGCCAGGGCCAGTTCCATGGAGTGTGACCAGTGTAGTCACATAGAGCCCCATGCTCAGAAGGGCCCTGCTCTTGGAGTTTCATACTCTGAAGGTGTCATCTTGAATTTCTGAATTTTATCTTCTAATTTGTGTCTTACAATAAGGTCCCCTGGAATACCGGAGCAAGCCAGGACTTGGAGCATCAGCTCAAATATGGCCCTGCCTCTAGGACAGACTCCCAAGCTTTGTGTCCCTGACGTCCTGAGCTGCCCCCAATGCAAGGTGCCGAGTGTTTCTTTGATTGAGCATATATCATATAAACTTTGACTGACTACATAATGTGTAAACATTGAGCCCTCAGTTATTTAACTATGTTTAACTTCTCTCCCTTGATAGATTGGAGGGCCCTTTGTCAAACATCTTCAGCATTGTCCATAGGATCTCACACTTTCAGACACTGAATGAGTGTTTGTTGATTAACTGGCAACTCTGGGATTTGCTTTGCTCTTGGTCCACAATTGTAGTACACAATTGTTAGAGTAAAATTAATATTTATTGAAATAGATGCTAATTCTTGGTGTCTAAACATGGTCATGGTCTCTTTCTAAAGAATCCTGGATTTTACCCTGTTTTCTAACCAACTCTAAAAAAACTGCCTTGCTAACTTACAATACAGAGAAATCTCTCCCTCCAGTCTGGCCAGATGGGTTGAAATGCTGAATGAGAACTGGAGGTTTCCAGTTATGCACCAGGTGACAGAGAAAGAAACCTTTCCAAAATAGTGAAATTGCTCTTTCTCCACTAGAGTGTATCTTAAGAAACAAGAAACAGCCAAGCTGAAAATGTTGTCTCTTTGTCCCATTTTTTATTCAGTGCTGAGCCAGAAAAATGAGATACTGAAGAGGTGAAATTTTGGCAAACCCCTGAAAAATTAGTCATTTGCTGCTGGGTATGCAAGAAGGTTGGTGACATTTAATTGAGGAACTGCCCAATTTTCCATCTGACAAAAAAACAAACACAAAAAACAAAACAAAAACAAGGAAAAAAAGTTGGGCCCTGATTTGTGTGACTGATCTTGACACAAGTGCCATCCAATTTCATTTTCATAAAGCAATGGATATTAGCAATGAGATGGCTCTATTCCACAGTGTGAGGATGCAATTAGAAACACAGGAAGCTTCATGTCTTGACTCTTGCTCTTCCAGGAAGATGCTTAGAGTATGTTAACTTTTGACCTACTCTATTGTGTAGCAAAAACAGTCAGAGTTAAGACATGGTTGTGGATTCATGTAGAAGGTGTTAAAAATCTAGCTATGCCAGCTATTAGCAACATGGCCCTGGAGGAGTATTGTTTTCTCTCTGTTTCTCAGTTTTGTCATCTGTGAAATGAACACTATCATAGTGGTTACACCACACACACATACACACATACACACACACACACACACACACACACACACACACACACCCTGACACAGACCACAATGAATGGCTAAGGCAAGCAATTTACACATACTTTTAAAAACTAAAGTTTCTATTGTTATTTTCTACTATCACCAAGCAACCTATTAATTACTTATAAATTCAAAATTCTGAGTCTATCTAACTTATACCTGAGCAGTTTTACAAAAGATCAGGGCACCTTAGAATTTTCAGGATGGTTGGAATTATGCCTGAATGGTCACTATTCCTCACTTTGATCAAGCCCTTTCAACCTTTGCCTTATTACCTACTTATTCCCGACTAGAGGCCCGATGCATGAAATCCGTGCAAGGGGATTAGCCCTTGCAAACCCGGCTTCGTCGGGAGGATGTCCGGGAGGTCGTTTGGCTGTCTGGTGTAATTAGCATATTACACTTTTATTATTATAGATTCCTAGCATGCCCTCAGATGCCATTCTAAATGGTAAATCCCATCACTTTTCAAAGCTTGGTCCAAAGGTTACTGCATCTATAAAATTATGAAATCCACAATTAGAAGCTATAATTTTCCCCCTGAAATCTCTAAATTAGATATTATCTTCCTTTCCCATTTATTTCATTCTATTTGCATTACAATTATATGTTTTACAGGCAACCTTCTGCACATCCCCAGTAGCAAATACCTCATTTCTCAAGAATATATATATATATATATATATATATATATATATATATATTACAGAGAGAATACATTCTGCAAATGTATATCTTTCACACCTAGAAAGTATAAAAAGATGCAAAGATCTAGAGCTGTTTACACAATAGGTACTCAATAAATGGCTGATGGATCATTGAATAAACAAATAGCTTCAAGCCTATTCTTTTTTTGTTATTATTAATTCTTAACTGAGGATATTTTTTCCATTGATTTTTAGAGAGAATGGAAGGGAGGGGGAGAGACATAGAAAGAAAAACATCAGTGTGAAAGAGACACATCTATTGGTTGTCTCTAGCATGTGCCTCAACTAGGGCTGGGGATAAAGTCTGCAACCTAGTTCTGTGCCCTAGACCAGAATGGAACCCACAGCCTTTTAGTCCAATGCTATATTTACTGATCCAAACTGGCTAGGACAAGCCTGTTCTTAAATCAATTAAAAAAACTTGTTGCCTGGCTAGTGTGACTCAGTGGTTGAGTGTTAACCCATGAACCAAGAGTTCATTGGTTCGATTCCCAGTCAGGGCACATGCCCCAGGGTTGTGGGCTTCGTCTCCAGTAGTGGATGTGCAAAAGAAAACCCATCAATGATGTTTCTTTCTCTCGTCAATGATTCTATCCTCTTTAACCCTCTGCCTTCATCTCTCTCAAAACTCAATTAAAAGAAACAAACAAACCTGTTGTACAGCACCGGAACAACGTCCTCTCCCTGCCTCTTATTTCCTCCATCCCTCTTCCAGTTGATTTACTTTTCTTCATAAAACTGCACCATCTACTCTCCCATGGTACTCTCTCATTCATGCCCAAATGAGGAGGATGGAATATTCTCACCTTAAGGAAGAAGGGGGCCTAAGTATAAGACAATCAACCCATTCTCAAGACTCAGCAAATCACATGCGTAAGTGAGCCTGACATAGAGGCACCATTGCTAGCCCAGCTTTTCCTGTGCAGACTTTTCACCTGGTGCATAACTTATAGAGGGATAGTGAGCGGTACCTGTCCCTACATAACCATCCCATTATACCTTTACAAGTCATAACACTGAACTGATGCTGGGAGGGAAATAAAAAAGAGACAATGTTTTTAAGTATGATACTTTAAATGCAGAATGTTCTGCAGCTTATATATCAGAGATATGATAGAAAAATTTCAAGAAGCTCTAACCCTTCTTTAAATTGACTTTCTAAATCCAATGACATCTTATTAATAGGTTATCACAAAATCAAAAGCGTCTTCTAAATTACAAGGATGCCCATCATTGGAATAAGCTTGACCAGAATGGAACCAGAGTCAGTGGAGGACATTAAAAGCCCTAAATAATTTGAGGTAAAACCCGTTATAATAGATTAAAAATGTCATCTAAACTGAAATGCAGGCATGTATCTGCCCACACTGAAGGGAGGGTCACAAACACCTGGATATTGAACATAGCACTACACCATCTAGATCTTTGGATTAATTTAACTCAATAGCAAATGCAGACAAGTGTGTAGGGTGGCTTTTCACATACTGATTTTAATTCAACAAGGATCTAATAATTTTCCACTTGATATGCAGTATACTAACAGAGCAGGCTCTCTGAGGACATACAAACACATGAAATGTGACTTGTATGCATGCATATGAGCCTAACCAGTGGTCACAGACAACAGGGGATTGGGGGCATGTGTGGGAAGGGGTTTGGGATGGGAATGGGGGAATGAGGACAAATATGTAATATCTTAATCAATAAAGTAATTTTTTTTAAATGTAATTTGTTGTATATTCAATACTCATATTTCTGTTAGAACTCCTCTACTGGGTAATTATGATCAGGAGTAGGTCTAGATTTTGTGGGGTCTGAAGCTTATACATTATAGCAGTGTTTTTCAACCGCTGTTCCGCAGCACACTAGTATGCCGCGAGATGTTGCCTGGTGTGCCGTAGGTGCAGACAAGACAAGAATTTTATAATTTTTCACTATTTTGTTTACTTAATATTTCATAATAAAGTAATTATAAAATACTTTCTTTGTGTTTATTTGATACCTATTCAAGAGAATTACTTTATATATAGTCAATATAGGCACAGAGTTAAATTTTTTAACATTTTCTAATGGTGGTGTGCCTCGTGATTTTTTTCATGAGACAAGTGTGCCTTTGCCCAAAAAAGGTTGAAAAACACTGCATTATAGGAGTATGCTCTTTAAGAAAAAAGAACAGGAAAGAATAAACATAAGATCAAGTGGATATTCTTGGAAGGGGTTCATGTAAGCCAAGGGTCCTGGGTTTAAGATTCATTAGCTTTTCTGTAAATCCTCCTCTGGTTCTAGCACAGTAGCATTTGTCCCAATAAAATCCTCTAGTTAATGGTCTGCTCAGTGTTGGCCGAAGGGCTATGCAAGTGATTAAATAGAAATGATGATGAAGATGATGACAAGGTTGATGGTGATGACATAATCATGAAGATGATGATGATATGATTATGAAAATGAAATGACAATGGTGATGAAAATGATAAAGAGAAATAGAAAGAATAGAAGATTTATACAGAGCATACCTCGGTATCACTTCACATTCTTGCTATTAGCCAGTGGAAACCCATATCAGAAGCCTATATGACAACCCTCTCCTAACTCCATTTCTCATATCTCTACTTTCTGCTTGTCTCCCCCATATATAACCCCTCTTGTCTGGAACCTACTGTTCCTACAAATAGTCTGATGCTCACTGTAAGTTATCTTCACAGAGCACCATTCAAAAGCATTTTAAGGATCTGCATATCACTTTCTTTTCTAGAGTAGTTTGGAAAAAAATTTTCTTTTATGCAGGAGTCATGACAAGAGCCAACTGAAGCTTTTCTGCCAATAAATCCCCTGTGATATGTTACTTCTATTTTTCTTTCATGATTGTGAAACAGAAAAGGGAAACTATTTTATCTGCAGTAAAGAAGGTTCGATGGATATCCTACAAGGTATAAATGCTAAAAGGAGAAAAGATACCATTACTTCAATCCAGTTAAATTGGATTTCCAAATGTTGCTTTTCCTTAACTGTGTAGTTGGTTTTCAGACAAATATTTCAACTGTCTAGTTTTCATCTTATGAATTACTTATTCAATGGATAGTTTCAATGTCTGCTATGGGCCGGTACTCTGTTAGACCCTGGGAACCTAGCCATGAGTTTGTGAGAAATGACACATGCCTAAATACCAACATGTATAAAGAAAATTCCCCTGACAATAGACATACTATACCTACTTTTGGTTTTGGGATGGTGAGGGGCAGGAATGAGAGTATTCAGAGATTAAAAATAACAAAGAGTATCTGAAATGCTCTTTTAACATGAATAAAGACTGTGAATCATAAATGTATATATTAAGAGTGGGTAGTAGAGGGCCAAAAATGAACACGTAGGACTAATTGCACATATTGTTTCAGGGAGTGGTATAGTTCCTCTGCTGGAAGAACATAATAGATGGGATAATTGGCTCTTAGTGGTAGATGTAGACCATAATGGATGACTTCCGAGCAGAGGGTCTGACCTGAAGATGGAACCACCGTGTCTGTGTGTATATGGGGCAGGGATGCCACTCTCCAAGAATATAAAGACAAACAAATAAACAAATAAACAAAACAAATAAAATACATGGCACATTCAGGGGAAGAAGCTAATGTCTGCATTGTAGAGAGAATGAAAGCTTGGAGAGGTCCTCAAAGCCAAACCAGACAAAGTTTAAAGACCATCCAAGAACTTAGCCTTTTACCTAATCTATACTGTTTTTGCACATTTGTAAAAATGTTAGATAGAAAAAAAATTAAAACAGTGTCAATATGTGGTATAATGGAAAGAGCCTTTTTTAGGATCCTCTGAGCCTTTTGTAGGAACAAAATCATAAGATCCCTCAGGGTGGGAAATGTTTCTTAACTGGATGTTTTCCAAGCCTAAAAGTACGTCACAAAGTCAAGGTCTTCGTTGGCATGCTGTCTCTGTAAAGTCTGATTTCCTCCACCAGTAAAGCAAAAGCTTTCACTATATGGTTTTCTCTGTGTGGTGTCACATTTTTTCACCTTTTTATTAAAATAAGTTTTGATCCACAGTAAAGTTGCAAATACAGTACTGAGTTCCTATATACATCTCACGCTGCCTCCCTAACATCAACATAACCATGGTATATTTACAAAAACTGAGAAATCAACACTGGTATAATACCATTCACTAGACTATAAATTTTATTCAGAGTTTATCGTTTTTGTTTTTGCGTTTCACTAACACCTCTTTCCTGTATCAGGACTCAATTCAGGACAACTCACTGCATTTAGTTGTCATATCTCCTAGTCGCCCCCAATCTATGCTGATTTTTCCGACTTTATTTATCTTTCATGAACTTGCCACTTATCAAAAGTATCAGTCAGGTGTTATGCAGAATGGCTCTCCAGTTGGGGCTGTCTAACATTTTCTCAAGGTTTTCCTGAGGATATGGATTTGGTGGGTAAATGCCATCTCATTGGGCCATATGGATTTGGGTTCCCTACCAGCTCTAAACTTTATAAGAAAGTCATGCTCCCTGGCCTCTATCCTCATCTTCATTCTACCAGGTTCAGTATAATCTGCACATCAGACTTGAGGGAAACTTAGTATAGGATAGTCACAGGAAGTCCAGTGTCCTCTCTAGTTTTCTTTTTTGGAGCCTTCATTAATCTTTAACCCTCTTAAACATTGTTTGTTCTATTCATTTTCTGCATTTTTCCCTTCTCACTGTACCCTGCAGCCAACACAGATGCAATATGTCTAAAATGACAAGATAAGTATTATGTTTCTTGGAAGAGGTTTCTTTTTAACAAGATTATTTTTGGTCTCTGATATCCCCAGGAAATCTCTTTCCAGACAGTCTAGTCTATCTGTATTGGCAGGGAATTAGAATGTGCAAGATCCATGTTTGCAAATTTTCTAGACCTCACTATTTGCTATTTAAAAAGTCAATGAATCATTCCCAATTATCTTTCCTCTTGAAGACAGAGCTGTCTCCCTGATTTAAACTGCAACCATCAACATGCTACTTAATCTACAGAAGGAATCTCTAAAGATGGAACCCAATAGAAGTGAGATTTCTTTGTGCTCTAAGATAAGTCTCAAAGTAAATTTGTATAGGTAACTTTTATTTTTATGGGCAGAATTTACCTTCTTACAGACTTAGGAAACTAGGATCTGAAACCTGAAGTTACCATCAGGGGAGATCAAAGACTTGGACAAGTGCATGGTGCTGGGGAAAATATTGAGGAGAAAATGATTACAATTACTGTTTGACAAGCTCCATCATAATTCCCTTCACTTCCTTGAACACATGGTTTTTCTTCTGCCTTGGGGCCTTTGCACATGCTGTTCCTCCTGCCCAGATGACTCCCCTCCCCACCTTCCTTTTTTCTATCCTCAGGAAAGCCTTCACCCACCTTCCAGAATAATCAGACCCTCCTTCCTATGCATTCACAATTCCATGTACTTTCCCTCTATAGCACCTGAGAAGATTTATAATCACATATCTGTGCTGTAATTTAACAATAATGTCAGCTAACAATTACTGAGTGTATCAAGTCCAAGCTGTGGATCTCTTATTCAGTCTTCAAAATAAAACTCCGAGGAGGCTGAGACACAACTTGATTCATACCTGGCACTCAATAAAGGGTAAGTGACATGAGGGAAGTTCTGTGTTGTGGGAAGAAGATTCTTGGTACATGTGCATTAAACAAATGACTGTAGCCTAATGCAGTAGGGGGGAAAAGCACACACACTTCAGGGTCACACACATCTGGGTTTAAATCTCAATTCTGTGATTAGTTAGCTCTATTAACATGGACAACTTACTAAGCTTCTCCAAGTCCTGATGTCCTCATCCATCTGACATAATGAGACTCAGCATAAAAAAAAATTAAAAATAAATAAAAAGTTTAAGGGAAGTAAATGAGATGATACAAGTGAAAGAATGTAATCATGCCAACATGCTCAATAAGTAACAGTTTCTCTATTATTTTAATAAAATATTCCTTAGTGCTCTTTGGGAAAATTGTCTCACTGCTTTATAAGTTGTTTGAGTCACCATTTGGACACTTCACTCACCAAAATGCTACACATCAAGTTAATCACTTTGGATTATTTCAAGAATGAAGATGGATTTCTTAGAATTCAGGGGAACACCTGTCCAATGAACATCAACAGGGAGTCCTCAGTTTACCATCCACTTCACTAGACTACTGAAGAATCAAGCTGCATTTTGGTTCTGCACTAGCGGAACCATTCAGGCATCAGCCCATCCTACTCTTCTGGCTGATAAGCTTAACTGCTTTGTCAAAGCTTTGGCAGCAGGTTGCAGTGGTACTAAAAGATGGTAGAGCTGAATCGCCAATTAAAAGATGCTCCAGACGAAAGGGAAGCATGATATTAGCATTTCAAAGTAGGAAAGCAAACAGAAAGATTCACAAAGGAAAAGGAAAAATACACTTTAGGATAAAATTCCTTTGAAGTGTCTCAATTCCCAAAAATAACAGAATGATTATCTAATTGTATACATTATGTCCTACTAATTACTTTATGAAATTTACATGGGAGACAAACAGAAGGCGGTCTTGAAAAATAAAAATTGCCAATAAAATAGGTGAGAATAAGGAGTGCTTGCAGGTAGGAAATTATGACACTTGCTTTCATGTGTCAAGCATTGACGACATACTATGCTCTGAACTAGATGTTTTAACTCATTTAATTTTATTTACACCCTATGACACATTTATTTAACAAATATTTATCAGGTACCTACAATGCATCAGGCACATGCTAAGAGCAAGACAGACAAAAACCCTGACCCATGAAGTGGGGAGTCTAGCTCAGGAGACACGTTTTAAACAGTTTCTTAATGTTTAGGGTTTAACTTAGGGCAACCGACTCCTACAGGCTTACTTGGGGCTTTCCTGGTTTCAACAATGAAAGTTTCTCCTCTGGAGAATGCCCCCTCAGTTCTGAGCACAGGGGCACAATTGGATATTTGTCAAAATGACACAAGACATAATTAGATACAGTAAGTGTTAATGGAGAATTGTAATCATATCTTTTTTTTTATCTGTAACATATTCCTAGAGCTGACTATAGTTTGGGGCACATAGTAGATTCTCAATAAATATCCGTTGACTTATATTTATTGCCTACCTAGTGACAAGTATTTATTGTTTCCTACTACGTACAATACTATCAGCTAAGTTGTATATTTCTTCCTCAGAGCTCAGCAATGGAAATTCCATTTATTAGGAATTCAGCAATTATTTTCTGATGAACTGAAAGTCCAGTTAAGTTTGATAACAATAGCTGACTGGAGCCACCATCTCTGCTACTTACTTTATAGACAACTAGTGTCCCATTGCATGAAATTAGAACACATTGAAGGGGAATTAATTAGAGAAAATATGTTAATATTGCTATTTGCCCTTGCTCTATAATAGAAGTGTTAGAGATGAAAGAATATTAGTAAAATGTATATGAAAATCTCCCTCCTGTCAAGAGTCTGGGGCTCCCTGCAGGACTTAGAGTCAAGTCCCTGCCCATCACCCACATGTGCTTCAAAAACGCAGGAGACCAGGACCTGGCTAGGCCCACCCCCATTGGATGAGGACCAGACCCAGCTGGCCCAACCCCCATCAAGCCCCTCCTGGCAGGGATGCAGACTCAGGTCACCTGGCACTGGGGAGGGGGGCACAGCCTGAGGTCCCCTGTCAAGCCCCACAGGGCTGGGGACATGGCCTGGCCTGAGGTCCCTTGCCCCAGCCAGGCACCATGTAGCCTCAGATCCCTGCTGTTATGTCATGATGTTATGGTATCCCAACTAATTTGCATATTCCTCTATTTTATATATATATATATATGTATATATATATATATATGTATGTGTGTGTGTGTGTGTGTGTATATATATATATATATATATATATATATATATATATATATATATGATGATGTCACCCAGAAGTTCAAAGAAACTGGGTGACAGTTTTTATATCACATGAATGATAATTCTTCCATATTCTATCCTTCTAGAATAAAGAGCCAGTAGTGGACTGTTAAAACAGCATGAACTAAACAAGCAGCAGACAGCAATTCCTTCCTTGTCACCCAGTAATCACTCCTGCTATATTCCAACAGTTTTCTTTGTTTTGCCTTTCTGAATGCTCTCTGCAGACATTGCGATTAAGCTAGTGATTTTAGTGGGAGTAGCACACTTACAGCAATTTCCATGATAATCAAGGATTACAAGTAAGACAACCACAGTGAAGATGAGGAGAACTGATGCTTATAGGAGCAGTGAAAAAGAACATGTAGAAATTATCTCAGTGCAAAAGAACATGTAGAAATTATCTCAGTGCTTATCAAAATATGGTTGTTTCATGGAATAACAGTGCTCAAGGTACTCTATGAAGAAAGAGTTCCATGAGCCAATTAATTTGGGAAAAACTGTGAAGAATAGGCCCACCTTAAAGATGGATTAAGTATGTTACCATTTTAAGGATCAAAAAAGTCATGCAATTATAAAAATATCATACAATCTGACTTAGATTTGTGGGGATTGATAGTGCTCATTCATACCTGAGTTCTCCTATCTCCCCTGGGCAAAGGAATACTCTCAGCAACTTGCCTTTAGGCACTGCCCATGGCTAGTTACCACCAATGAAATGTGAGTAGGTGGGACCTGTGTCACTTGCAGGCTGAGGCAGAGAACAGCTCCTGTGTGAAATTCTAGCTCTCTGATGTTCTATGATGAGATCATGAGCACCACTATTAGAGGCGTAGCCATTTGAAGGAAGTGCCAGGAGCTCTAAGTTACTGTATGGTAGCCAGCTGCCCTGGAACATCCTCCAGGTGCCATAGCACTTTGTATAAGGAAGAAACAAACCTGCCCAGCTGGCAGTGTAGCTCAATAATTGAGCATCAACCTATGAATCAGGAGGTCAAAGTTTGATTCCTGGTCGCTGGTTTGGGCTCAATCCATATCCAGTGTGGGGCATGCAGAAGGCAACAGATCAATGATTCTTTCATCATTGAAGTTTCTGTTTCTCATTCTCTCTTCCTCTCTGATATCAATAAAAATATATTTTAAAAAAAGAAGCATGTTAAGCCACTGATTTGGGGGAATTAATTTGTTACTACAGCATAGCATAGCCTATCCTAACTTGAAAAGTTGACTATTTGGGTGAGAGAAATAGCAAGTACAATTCTTAGCAACATAGGGGCCCTATTTAAATATGGGAGGCAAGACATAAAACAACTAAAGAACCATTTATGCCAAGTGAAGTAAAAATCTCCCTTTATTAATAACTACTATTTGTATCATATTTTTATAATTGCATGAATTTTAGTCAGGCACACTATGTGGATGCTTAGATAGTCTATCAATTTAATCCTTCCAAGAGTCCCAGGACAAAGATACCATCATTCCTAATTCATAGGTAAGGAAATGTAGGCTCTAAGAGTTTAGAGAACTTGCCCACAGCCTCACAGTGTGTGGGTCACAGAATCACAATTCAAATTCTGCTTTTCCCTGGCACTTTCTAACCCTAATTTTGGGCTCTTCCTAGTGTTCTACACTTAGGGGGAAAAGATGAGCATTTTAGCAAGGAACACAGACATGACAGCTGGGGCAGAAAAGCACACTATTGTACTGCATTTTCACTGTGCAATTCATAGTAATCTGACAGCAGAAGATTATTTTCCAGAGTGAGTTTTTCATACAGCAAAGAAAGAGAAGTAATTACCATCTGATTCTACCTCCATCTTTATATTTTGACAGGACAAAGAAAAGGAGAAAGGAAAAAGGCACTATTGCACGGAGCATTATGTTTTTAAACAATTAAAAATATTTACTGAAAGGTAACTTTGTCCCATTTATTTCTTTCAGTAGAAATAGGTCTGAATGTTTGCCACAAAACATCCCTACATTCTGCCCCTAAATCAATTTCTATCCATTATTGGAAGAGTATAACAAATCTATGTAAACCTCCTTATTCTTTAATTGGAAGTTATAAAATGTGTCATGTTTACAGGCTCTGATAATGTTGTAGAAAATTAAGCACTAGAAAATGCTGGTGTCATTATTTCTTCAAAGGAAAAGCATGTTATCCTAGTTTAGAGGTCACGGTTGGCCATTTATGATAATTATATTGCATGGCATTTAAGAAAAGTAATTAACAACCAAAATAAAATTTCATGTTTCTACTGTCTTAAAGGTGAGTTTATTTTAGAATTAAAGTCTCTGATGTATTTTTAGAATCTCCTGAAATCACTATAGAACAACAATCATACAACACCACAACATTTACTTGGCAATACCATTCAGCGACTATTTGGCAATAAAAATGAAAGAGTACTGATACATGCATGCTACAATGTGGGTGAACCTTGAAATCATGATGCTACATGAGAGAAGTCAGAAACAAAGGTCAAGTATCCTATGGTTCCATTTATATGTTATGTCCAGAACAGACAGATCCAGAGAGAAAGGAAGTACATTAGTGGTTACAAAAGAATGGGGTGGTGAATAGCTGGAAATGGGGAATGACAGCTAATGAGTCGAGGGTTTCCTTTGGTGTGATTAAAATATTGCAGTTTATTGGGATGATAGTTGCACAGCTCTGTGACTATTCTAAAATACCATTGAATTGTATACTTGAAATGAGTGAATAGTATGATATGTGAATTACTGTCAATAGAGCTATTAGGTTAAAAATCACTATCAACAATGCCCACTAGCAGGCTCTCCTTGAACCACTCTTCTCATCTTTGGTGCTGAGATCACATGCCTTCCTCTGGCTCCTAGGATGTGCCAGGATCCTACTCACCTCAGGTCTTTGCACATGATACTCCTACTGCTCAGACTCCATCCTTCCACCTCTCTTGACCTTCAACCCACCACACATTGCCCAGACCTGGGGTAACTGACATTGAATATCAGATTGCCACTCTCGTGTGACCAGAGAAAGCCTTTCCTAATTCTCTGAATAATCTTTGCAGAGCACTCAGGATCACCTTGGGCACCTGCACATTTATTTAGGATTTTAAAAAATATATTTTTATTGATTTCAGAGAGGAATGGAGAGGGAGAAAGAGATAGAACATCAATAAAGAGAGTCATTATTCAGCAGCCACCTGCATGCCCCACACTGGGACCAAGCCCCCAACCCAGGCACGTACCCTGACAAGGAATCAAACCATGACTTTCTGGTACACAGGTCAATGCTCAACCACTAAGCCACACCGGCTGGGCTATTTAGGCTTTTAAAAAAGTATTTCTATTTGTACTTGCCCCTCCAACTGGTACAACACTTGGCATATAAAAGATGCTCAGTAAATATTTTAGAACTAAGTTAATTTTTAACCTAACTTCATTTTATAGCATAAAAGGCTTCCCTTTACCCCTCTTTTTTTAATAAAAGATATACAGTAAGAATATCTCATCAAAACTTGAAAATAAGCTGTTTATTCAGAGATGTACTAACAGAACCATTGTATACACAATGGTTCTGTTAGTACATTCCAACTGCTTACAGAGGTATCTCAATCAGTCCTCAGAACAACTGTAGGATCTTTTCTCACCCCATGATTTCATCCAGAAGATAAATGTCCTTGAGGAAAATAAGCAATAGAATTGCTAGAACAATTGTGGCTAAAGGAAGAAATGACTTCTTCAATATGAACAACCTTTGTTTTAATTTCTGTGAAACTTTTCCTTTTGTTTTGTTCCAGGCATAATCACTCAACAAATATCGCCAGAGGACTAGTTGTGGGCATGAGAGCACAGTGGTTAGGAGTTCAAATGCAGGCTCCCACCTGAATTCCGATACGATTTCCTCTTCTTTTGCTAGTTACTTGACTTATGTAAGCCTCACTTTCCTCAGGTGTGGAATGAAAATAATAATATGCGACTCCCTAGAGTTGTTCTGAGGACTGATTGAGATACACACTCTGTAAGCAGTTGGCATAGAAACCTATCAGTACATGATGATGATGATGATGATGACGATGACAACGACGACGACGATGACTCATTCTACTGTCAAGAAGTCAGCAGGCCTTCCGAAAAGAGGATGCTGGTGAAGGGATACCATTATAAATAATTATAATTCAAGATAGAAAACGATCTCCTTTCTGGAATCAATCCTACTGATAACCCTTGTACAAGTTCTCCCATATGAACATTTAAGAGCATTTTCTATTACAAATAGCATTGCTTGTAGTTTTGTTATTTTTTAAGACAACAACTAGAAACAACTAAAATATCCACTGAGACAGGATTGGTTAATTATGGTGTGCCCACGTGATGTGAATGCAGCTGCTGAACATATGATGTGAGCTGTTTAAAACCTGAGGAAGAGTAAAGCCCTGTTCTCAGCTCCTTTCAGTTTTCTCTGAGCCTTCTGGTTTCATCTTTCATTAATTCAAAGAGCACTGGCAGTCCTCGTGTATTCTTCAAAATAGTTCAATAAAGACATGGGCACTAAAAAATAAAGAGGAGGTACATGTGCACAATTGATATTTAAAGATATTTCAGATATGTGATTAAGTGGAAAGAGCCAAGAATAAAATGTCTGTATGAAAAACTACATATATATATATTGATATATATACATAATCATAGATAGATGTCTAGTTGGAGGAATCTGAAACTGTCTTACAGTGGATTTGGGCAATGGGAGAAGACAATGTGAGAAGGAAATTGGAGGCAAAGGAAAAAACAGGCATCAGGGCACATATGGAGGTGAACATGCATGGGGAATGGTAAGAGTTTGCAGCTTCCAGAGGTGAAGAATAAAAAAAGATACACATGTAGCAGGATTTGAGATTTGAAGGTTAGGCTGATTGTGTAGAGCTTGTGATGGCAGATCAAGGCAGCCGGTAGGCATTGGGAAGTTATGAAAGATGTGTGAAGAAAGAAATAATATGATCAGAGCTGTCCATTAGGGTGGGTCACGTGGAGGGGTCCATAGCGAGGAGTGAAGGGAGCATCGAAAGGCCTAGGGCACTTAGGATGCTATTACACGGTGCCCAGTTGTTCTCTCTGATTTTATAACTACTATATTGACGCAGCTTCAGTTTTACTTCCTGATGAGTGTTTGCTGCTTTAAATTAAATAAGTCACATGAACGGAGCTGGCAATTCCTTTCCAAAGTGTCCGACAGATGTCCCACACATCTAAAAATTACTGATCTCTTCCATTCAATAATGAAATTCTTGGCAGATATCATTTTTCAAAGAAATGTTATTTTTCCTATTAAATGAAAGGAAGTGAGATCATTAAAACGGTTCCCTGAGTAATGCATTTTAAATGAAAAGCTTTTTTTTAAGTCTTTGGGGGGGAAATATCAAAAGTTAAACTGAAAGGGAAAGCTTAAATTAATGTGCATTCTATTAACATTCAAGGTTCTTAGTCCAAGCATAGGAGTTACAGAGCATATGGTGATTTACAGCTCCTGGTTTTAACTATGTCTGTGGAAATGACAAAATAAATGTCTCCAGAGAAGTTTTCATCACTCTTTCAATGTGAAATATGCAACTATCGTAACTTCTTTGTTTTGTTTGAGATTGGTTTGTTATAGAGGGAGTCATCATGATTTTCATTAAATATGTCAAATGAGTTTGAGCTAGGGAAATAGGTGATGGATTAATATGCAGTAATTTTGTTTATACAGTACCAAATTTAATGTCTCTCCATGGACATTATGTATTTCTCTATTGACAGATTTTTTTTTCCCATACAAAGACAACAAACCTTTTGAATTATAGGTTAATGAAATTACATGTTAAAACTTGATGAAATTCTTGGAAAAACGATGCAGCATCAACTGTTAAGATTTAAGTTTCCTATTTATCTGTCCCCATTTTCAGAAATTGACATCCATGCTTTGGTGAGAAAAAAAGTAAATGTCTTTTGGGTAGTGAAGTAAATTAATAAAAAAAGGCATTTGCTATGTGAAACAAAATTACACATATTCTAGCCTTCCCAGGGTCACAATTTAAAAATCTTTGCTTCCCAGAACTTGACTTAGTGCTTAACATTTACTAGGTTAATGGGAGATATTATTGAATAGATGGATAGTGAGGGAATGAGTACTGTGCCACTCTATGGTTGAAATCTCAATTAAAAAGAATTCACCAATATTCACATAAAACCATATAAAAATTACATGCTAATAAAAAAACAGTATCTGTCAAACCCATATGATACTTATATGTAACATCTATCTATCTCTGTTTTTATATATCAAGTACTAAAACACCTTCAAATATAGCTATTTTTACATTTATATTTTTTTAAATTGAGTCAGAGATAATTTTTTCAAAATACATATTTACTAACTATGGGGCATTATGTAGATAGTATAGGTATAAAGTTTACTTTTCATTTTAAAAGACATTAGCTGATATTGACATTCTTAAGGATAAAATAGGCATTCTCTTTACAGTTAGGAAAGAAAAGAAAGTTTCCAATGTCATAACTAAGATCTAAACATTAATTTAAATGTCACCATGATGTCAAGAAAGAAGATTATGAGTCACTCTCTTATTTTCTTCTATATAACAAATGCAAAATAATTACTTTTTGGCATAAATGTAAAAGGATTTATGCATAAATCAAGAAAAGATTTAGAAGGCATAAAAATAAGAAAAAAATAACAACATAAATATTCCTAGAAAAATATTTCAGTTTTTGACATTAGACACTCAAACAAAATGTGACAAGTTAAGTGATTCCTACAAACTATAAAAATTAAGTTTACTTATGTATCAGAAATAACTAATGAGAAATTTGATGAGAAAATTTTACAGTTACAATAATAAAAATACAAAATATTTAGCAATGTTATTAAAAGAATTATGTGGAAACATTACTAAACTTGAATAAATATAAAAGATAAAACCACCAGTTCTAGAAGAAAACATGGATGGTTTCCTCCATAACTGGGTTTAGAGAAAGGCTTCCTATTTATAAGTCAAAATTCATTTGCAATAAAAATGTAGGTGGGTGCATTTAGATATATAAAAACAATAAGTGTTTTATGTCAATTATCTATACTAATAAAAGGGTAATATGCTAATTAGATTGGGAGACCTTCTGGATGTTCTTTGGGACAAAGTCATGGTGGCAGGGGCTGAGGCAGAGGTGGTTAGGGGCAATCAGACCAGGAGAGGAAGGCAGTTGCGGGTGATCAGGCTGGCAAGGGGCAAGAAGCCAGTGGGGGGGGTCATTAGAGGAGAGCAGGCCGGCAGGCAGAGTGGTTAGGCACAATCAGGCAGGCAGGCAGGTGAGCAATTAAGAACCAGTGGTCCAGGATTGCAAGAGGGATGTCCAACTGTCAGTTTATGGGATTAGGCCTAAACCCACAATCAGACATCCCCTGAGGGATCCCAGATTGGAGAAGGTGCAGGCCAGGCTGAGGAATTCATGCACTGGGCCACTAATATCTAAATAAAGCATGAAAAACAAAGCTCTACATGGAAAAATCACCATAAACAAAAAGAAAGCACAAATAAAAAACTGAGAAAATATATTTGCAATAATATCTCTATTAAATATTTTTTAATGATTATAATTTTTTTTAAATTTGAGGAATTTTTTTAAATGCCATAGAAAAAAAGACAGAGGATATCTACAAAAATATTTTCCAATGGGAGGGAATAGGAGGTAGTAAGGAGGCCAAAAATATGATAATGGAAAATGATTTGATTTTGGATGATGGGCACAAAATGCAATATACAGGTCATGTATCATAGAAACATACATTTGAAACCTATATGACCTTATTAACCAATGTCATCCCAATATACTCAATAAAATTAAACAAAAACAGAATGGTTTTTAAACATATAAAAAGATGTTCACTTTTTTGTTTTAATATGAGAGATTGAAATTTTCAATTATAAGACTGGCAAAAATTCAGAACTTGATGACACTGGATTTTGATAAGATCAGGGGGGGGAAAACAGTCCTCTAACATGTTGATGGTAGAAATTCAAGGCCTGCCCCCTCCAATGCAGGAGAATGTGCATGTGTATTATAAAATCCACATGCTCCAGCAGTCACATATCTGAGTATATAACTGATCATATACCACCAGCAGTACAAGTCTGTATGCTGGATCATTCATTACAGCATTATGTGTAATTGCAAAATATTGGCAATTATCTTAAGTGCCCAAATACGCACTGTGATTAGCTGAATAAAATATGGTGCATACTGTATATAAATGAGGAACCCAGCATCCATACAAAGACAGAGGAAGATCTCTATGAACTGTACTAGAAAGTAATTTTTCAAGATATCTTACATTAAATACAGCAATGTAAAAGTTATTTCAAATACTATGCTACCTTTTTGTGAGAAACAAAGAAAAATTATATATATATATATATATATATATATATATATATATATATATATATATGTATATAGTGGTGCCTCACACAACGAACTTAATTCGTTCCAGGAGCAAGTTTGTTATGCGAAAAGTTTGTTATGTGAAACGCGTTTTCCCATAACAATACATGTTAAAAAAAATAATTCGTTCTGTAGCATAAAATATGCTAAGATGACATAAAAAAAGATAAATTTTTTGTTATTATTTTTATTTAGATACATCTAAAAACATAATTAAAAAAAAAACACACACATTTTTTTAATTTTAAGACAGACTAGAGTCTACCGAATCTTGCACATCTTCATCCATTTTCTGCTTTTTGGCCGATGGTTTCATGAAAAACCTGTCCAAAGTCGTTTGTTTTTCTCTTTTCTCCAACATCTGCCGGAAATAACGGACAAGAGTATCGGAGTAAAGATAGTTGATCCTGTTTGCTTCAGCTGAATCCGGATAGTGGGCATTGGTAAACTCCTGAACTGCTTTCCATTTGACCAGGATGTTCTTGATGTCAGCAGTTGGGATTGGTTGATTGTTTGATTGTTGCTCCTCGTTATCAGATGACGCTTCCCTTTGAGCATTGTCCTGTTGCTGGACCAGAAGTGCTTGGAGCTCTTCAGTTGTCAGCTCTTCTTCGTGTTCCTCAATAAGCTCCTCTACATCCTCTTCCTCTACCTCTAATTCCAACCTTTGGGCCACTGTGATGATGTCCTTCACCACTTCTGTGTCATCAACTACTGCTTCTTCCTGGGTCCACGAAGGCACAAGCATCTTCCAAGCAGAAATGAAGGTCCTTTGTGACACTTCTTCCCAGGCCTTCTGTATAAGTCGTATTGCCATAAGGACATCAAATTTCTCCTTCCAAAACTTTCGGACAGTCATATTGTCTCCACCAAACTCGCATTCTTCAAACACCTTATTAAAGAGGGCTCTAGTGTAGAGATTTTTAAAGTTCGCAATAACTTGCTGATCCATTGGCTGAAGAATGGATGTGGTGTTTGGTGGCAAATACTGCACCTTGATAAAAGGATAATTTTCCTGCAATATTTCCTCTAGGTCTTTTGGGTGAGAAGGGGCATTGTCAAGTACGTATCAGAAGGGCTTTGAGCGGCAGTTCTTTTTCCAGCAAGAATTTCTTCACGGCAGGAGCAAAGGTTTCCAGAATCCATTTGTTGAAGATAACTTGGGTCACCCAGGCTTTTTGATTGGACTTCCAATGGATGGGCAGTTTGGACTTAATAACGTTATTTTTCTTGAAAATTCTTGGATTTTCAGAGTGATAAACCAATAGAGGTTTGATCTTGAGGTCTCCGCTGGCATTAGACGAAAACATAAGGGTAAGTCTCTTCATGGCTTTGTGTCCTGGCAATTTCTTCTCCTCTTTTGTAATGAAGGTTCTGCTCAGCATTCTTTTCCAGAAAAGACCCGTTTCATCGGCATTGAACACTTGTTGTGGGCAGTATCCTTCATCCTTAATACATTTTTGAAAGTTAATAGAGAACTTTTCTGCTTCTTTCTTGTCAGCACTGCCAGCCTCACCAAGCATAGTAATGCTGTGGATTCCACACCTTTTCTTAAATCTAAAAAACCACCCCCTGCTGGCTTTGAATTCTTCTTCATTATCTTGATTGCTGCTACTTCCAGGGACGTTTTTCTTTAGATCGTCATAAATTCTCTTGGCTTTGTGACAGATAATATCTTGGGTTGTTATGTCACCTTTCACCTGCCTGTCCTTAATCCAAATCGCTAATAGCCTCTCCATTTCCTCGTGGATTGAAGACCTATGTTTTTCATGAAATAGTTTTGATACTCCTTTGGCTACTTTGGCTGATTTGATTGCATCCTTATTTGTCAAAATGGTGAAAATGGTGGTCTTGCTGAGGCCAAACTCTTTAACGAGGTCACACTGTTTTACCCCACATTCACTCCTTCTAATTATTTCCTGTTTCATTTCAACAGAAATCACCTTCCTGCTTTTTTTAGAAGCCATGATATAAAAAAAATATTGAGTTTAACTTAAAAGGACGACTGCCATGATACGTGCGTGATTTAATTCGTAATGAAGAACGATTGCCGCGATACGTGCTTAAGTTAAGCGCAGTGACTAACGACTGCCTGCAGTGCCTGCGCGGAAGGATGCAATACATCGGCAGCGATCGTGGAAGCTCGGGCGAAGCAGTCGTGGAAGCTCGGGCAAAGCGGTGGTGGAAGCTCGGGCGACTTCGTTGTGTGAAACGAAGTTCGTTGTATGAATCATGAAATGAAGTTCATTGTGTGCAGCGTTCGCTGTGCGAGGCGTTCTTTATGCGAGGCACCACTGTGTGTGTGTGTGTGTGTGTGTGTGTGTGTGTGTGTGTGTGTATATACATATATATATATATATATATATATGTTTATTTTTGCAAAAAGAAATATAAAACAAGTACAGAAAAACTAATGAATTCAGAAGGGGCTGTAAAGGGGCTAAAGGCTGGAATGGGAGATGGTTGGAGTGATCTTTCACAATCACATCTTTTTAGAATCATGTTAATATTCTACATGTGCCAAAAATTAAATTAAATCGGCAAGGATGGAGATGAAACCTAAAACTAAATACACACAGAAGCAAATAAAGCCAATGTCATTTTAAATGAATAACAACAACACTGAAAGGAACAAAGAAAAGAAATCCAGGTAACTTTAAACAGAGTTGTTGTTTTTTTGTTTGGTTGGCTCTTTTGTTTTGTTTTGTGTGTGTGTGTGTGTGTGTGTGTGTGTGTGTGTGTGTGTGTTTTAAGGATAGTTCAAAACTATTTTATATCTATTGTAGAACTGAGCAAATGATTAAATGTGTTGATGCTGAAATCAGGGCTGTCACTATGAAAGAAAATAGATGAAAATGTGTGAAATGTAAAAGTGTTGTGAGATCTCTGATTTGTTTTTAAAAAAATCAGGTTATTGTACTTAAAAAGCATCAGTGATTTGTCAAAGTAAGTAAGAAACCTTTGGGACTATATAGTTTTTAAATATTTATATGTGCTTTTTCTGTCAGTCAAAGAGGTTAAGAGGCAATAATGGCATAGTAATAACAAACCCAGATTTTGGTTGTTAAATACCATTCCTCACAAAAACAACAACAAAATAAACACACACACACACACACACACACACACACACACACACACTACAGAAAAATAAACAAAAAACAGGGCTGTTTGAAAAAAAAAGTCTATCTTTTAAGCTGGAACATATTGTATTGTCACAGGAATGTAAAGTATTAGATAGGATATATATATATATATATATCCTATCTACAATAATAAAAGAGTAATATGCAATTAACCACCACTCTGCTATACCCACAAAGCCATGCCCACCAGCCAATCAGAGCAAGTATCCAAATTAAGCCCAACCAAGATGGCTGCAGCCACACAGAAAGCAGGAGGGAGACTTGGGTTTCCCAGGTGATGAAGCAAGCCAAGCTTTCCCCACACCCTGGCCAGCCCAGGACTCCGCTTAAGGCTATGAAGTTTCAATTATAGAAGGTAAATAAATCCTCTGCTGCCAGAAGTGAGCAGAAGGCTTGGCTCCACTCCAGGCTACAAAGTTTCAATTGTAGAAGATAAAAAATAAACCCAGAGCCGAAACCGGTTTGGATCTGTGGACTGAAGGGTCCCGGGTTTAATTCTGGTCAAGGGCATGTACATTGGTTGCAGGCACATTCGCGGTTGGGGGTGTGCAGGAGGCAGCTGGTCAATGTTTCTACCTCATCGATGTTTCTAGCTCTCTATCCCTCTCCCTTCCTCTATGTGAAAAATCAATAAAATATATAAAAAAATAAAAATTAATAAAATAAACCCTGGTTACCAGGGTCTCTGCTTGGGTCAACAGGGTGCATGGCCAGCCTGAAAACCACCACAGGCCCCTCACCCAGGCCACCCCACGCCCCAAGGGAATCATCACCCTGATCCGGAACACCTTTCAGGGCAAACCAGCTGGCCCCAACCCATGCACCAGGCCTCTATCCTATATAATAAAGAGGTAATAGGCAAATTGATCACTACTCCAACACACAAGATGACCACCTCAGTGTGGTCAGAAGATGGCTGCCACAAGATGGCCAGCAGAGGAGGGCAGTTGGGGGCAATCAGGCTGGCAGGGGAGCAGTTAGGTGTGACCAGGCTGGCAGTTGTGTGATTAAGGGGTGATCAGGCTGGCAGGCAGAAGCGGTTAGGGGCAATCAGGCAGGCAGCAGGCAGGCAAGCAGTTGGGAGCCAGCAGTCCTAGATTGTGAAAGGGATGTTGGACATCCCTGAAGAGGTCCCAGATTGGAGGAAGTGCATGCTGCGCTGAGGGGAACACACCACCCCGTGCTTGAATTTCGTGCACTGGGCCTCTAGTATATATATAAAAGGCTAAGAATCTGTCTATTTGACCAAGAGCTATGATGCACACTGACCACCAGGGGGCAGACACTCAGTGCAAGAGCTTCCATGACACACAATAGCCATTTAAAAATAAATGGCACCATGGACCTGGCACAGACAAACCAACATTCGGCTTCCCTCCAAGTGGGAAACAGGCCCCCACATCACCTTGGAGCAACATCCCTCCAAATCACAGCCAACACTGCCAAGACCCCATGGCATAAAATGCAGCCCACATCCCAGCCCAGCCCGGCCCGGAAACTATCGCTGTGGGCTCTGGATAATGATGCCACATAGCAACAGCCAGCTATCTGTTGAAAAGTGAAGCCCCATTGTAAATTTATGGCAAAGATGAACTGACATGAGGTATGTAGAGCACTTAGAATAATGCTTGGCAAATTATTATGTAGTAATTAATTAAATTAATACTACATAGTAAGTAATAATAAATGTTACTGCAGATATAGTTGACTAACTATATTCACCTAGATTTCTTAGGCATCAAGTGCCTGAAAAATTATTTGAGTTTCACATTTGTTTATGCATTGAGTAAAATATATATTTATAAAGTTAATCCATATGTTAATCTATACATATAAAAACCTAAGTGACTGTTATGACTGGATGACTGGCCGGTACTATGATACTCAATGTAGGAGCTGCTCCCTGGTGGTCAGTGCGCTCCCACAGCCAACCTCCCACAGCTGGCCAACCTCTAGCCAACCTCCCGTGTTCCCTCCCCACAGCTGGCTGGCCCTGACGGCCTGAATCAGGACTGGGTGAGGTGATCCTGATCGACTCCAATCGCCAGCCAGGCTGAGGGATTCCACCTATGCACGGATCCATGCTCCGGGCCTCTATTTGGATTATAATACTAACAAACAGGTTATAAGAGGTGCCTAACATGTTTAGACATGCTAACAACTATTGGGCATATTCTCATATTAAATTATAATTGAGTAAATATTTAGTCTGTCAAAAGCCACAAAATAATTATTGTATTAGACTTCCAACTGTTAAATCTTAACCTGAAGATCAAGATAATATATAATAAACAGATACTCTAATTGCTACTTTGTGTAGAATTTCTAGAATAGCCCCAAAGTTATAGTAAGTACCATTTATTCACTCCATCTAAACTTGGGGGGAAATTAAGAAACCATTGATGCACACTTGATATTACACATTAGCACATTTTAATTAAATCTCCCAGAGTCTATAATATGTGGGTCTAATTAAGTAACTCATCAAGCTTTTAAGTGGACCAGAGAGTAAAATATTTAAATTTAAACAAAGCAAGATCGTTAAAGAGAAAGATTGTCTAATCATCTTAGAGTCTATAAGGAAAACTGGCCTTTTTGTCCATACTGATTCTTGGCTTTCTGTGAATATATATTCCTATTTAGAGAAGCCTTCTGATATTCATTTCCAAGGTAGTAGATAACAATATAGATGGTTGTTAAGCTATAGACTGCAACTCAAACATTCAAGAAGGCATCAGAGCCATAACTCAGAGAATAGACTGGGCCAGACCGATGAGAACAATAAAAGCCTGCCAAAGAGAAGCTGGCAATTGTGAAAGATCTATGAGAAGAGTTAAAAAATCAAGTGGATTGTTAGCAGCCATAACTTGTATGCTCCTTTATTCAAATAGTTACTGTGTCTAAAGTGTGGGGAACATTGTACTAGCATTGAATGTCCAAGAGATCTGTGAACAAGAGACATGGGGACCAAGCCATGGGAGCTAAAGAGCACCAGAATTAACATCCCAAACGATCTGAACTAGGAGGCCAAGGATAACATTCACTGTCACGAGAAGTGTGTGGTCCAGTGCAAGGAGATAAACTGAGCCTCCACCCAGGCAAGGTCCTTCATAGGTGCAGGTCTGACAGACATCAGGCTAAATTGGCCTCCTTAGCAATAGAGACTGGAGGGTTGGCAATTGGACAAGGCATTACAATTTATGAACTTCATTGTTTGGGACCCATATGGTCATTTTATCTGTGAAAGGGTCCACAAACATACGTTTCCCATGATGAATCTCATGGAATAATTTAGTGATGGTGTTAAAGTTCCTTCCTGGTGCCTGTAAGTGTTTAATAGGAGGGAAGTTCTGTGTGATACGAGCAGACACCCCTATTCCCGCCTCCTGCTGAACTGACCTATCAGTGAGATTGTCCAAAAAGCCAATATCCAGGAGAGTTTCCAGGTAGATCTCACACATGCCCTCCATTCCAACTTTCTTATTAACCTCAGATACCTCTAAACATGGTATAATTTCCAAAACGTTAGAGATGCGACACAGATAAATATAGAGTGAACATGTATTAAAGATTTAATTCAACTCATTAATGAGGAAACAAGTAAGGTGGTCGTTATGGGTTGAATCATGTTCCCCACAATGACATGCTGAAATCTGAATGCCCCTTAAGATGTGACCTTACTTAGAAAGAAGGTCACTGTAGATGTAATTGGATAATTTGAGGTTAATACTGGTAGGGTGATCCCAGGGTTCACTATGAGGCATCCACCAGAAGCTGGGAAGGGGCAGGGTTGCCTGTCTTCAAGCTCCAGAGGGAGCATGGCACAGGTAAGAGCTCGGTTTTGGATGGCGAGAACATGATTTTGGATTCCTGAGCCGTGAGGCAATATGGTCCTTTTGTGTTAAACTACCCAATTTGCCAGCCCTAAGAAACTAGCATACTAAGTAAAGCTGGCTTAAGGAGTATTTGAGAAACTGGGTATTTGTCATTTTGGAGGAGAAAAGAATTTTAGAATAACACTGTTAAAGATATAAAATTGGTTTATATCCCAGAGGGCATACAATCATTACCTTGGGAGAGAGAAACTCTCTCTCCTGGACAAATGTCTGCAAGTTAATACGCTAAGTTCACCAAGCCTGAGCCTTTAATAATGGTGTGTAGTAAGTTGGATAAAAGTATATTCTTTAGATAATTACAAAACCTAATGATCAGCCCATTAAACAGTGCTCCAACAGGGCATTAAAAGCACTTCCTTCCTCCCTCATAGCCCGTTTGCATTATTACCAAAATTTTTACCAAGTTTTTTTGTGCTTTTATTTATTTATTTGTTTATTTAATGAGTCCCTTACTCACATGCTTGCTCCCACTTGATTGGACTTTGCTAGAATGCTCACCTGGCCACGCCCTCCTACATGCTGACCAAGTCCTCTTCAGTCATCCTGTCCACCACCCCTAGAACTATATTCTACTAGAGATCAAGCTCCTCCCACTTTATTTTATTTTTTTATATATTTTTATTTATTTTTTTATAGAAAGGAAGGGAGAGAGATAGAGAGCTAGAAACATTGAGAGAAGATAGAAACATTGGTCAGCTGCTTCCTGCACACCCCCTAATGGGGATGTGCTCACAATCAAGGTACATGCCCTTGACCGGAATTGAACCCAGGACCCCTTCAGTCCACACACCAATGGTCTATCCACTGAGCCAAACCAGTTAGGGCTTATTTTATTTTTTTAAATATATTTTTATTGATTTCAGAGAGGAAGGGAAACATCAATGAGAAAAAAAATCATTGATCAGCTGCCTCCTGCACGCCCCACACTGAGGATTGAGCCAGGAACCCTGGCATATTCCCTGACCTGGAACAGAATCATGACATCCTGGCTCATAGGTCAACGCTCAACTACTGAGTTATGCCAGCCAGACAAGCTCCTCCCATTTTAGCTCTTTAACAATTCTATTCCATCACTCAGCCCAATTGGAGGCTACCTGAGATGCAGCTTACATCAGTAGGAAACAAGCAAGGCCTTGTGACAAAGTCTGGACACTCAGACAACTTTAATGTGAAAACTTTACTTTGTTTTTCCTTGATGCAAGGGGGAAGAAGAAATGAAACCTTTTCCCAAGTCTCCAAGTAGGGTTTGAAAATTAAGCCCACTCTGACTTCTAACAAAGAAGACAGAGATTCTATCTTGCTAAGCAAGGATTTAAACTCAAGGTTCAATAAGCCAGCAAGGTGTGTTGTGCAAGAAGAATCTGGATGGGGTTATGTTCAATCTACTTACCAATGAGAGTGGCAAGAGAATGTATGGAGAAGAAAAAAAGCTGGTGATACAGGACAGGGTGCTGCCATGCCCAAGGTCAACACTTGAACGAATTGGTGGGAGAAGGACTCAGGGGTCCCTGGGAAAGCAAGCAGGGTGGGCAGTGGAAATAGCACTTCGTGGGAGGGGTTCTATGACAGAGGCTGCTGATCAACTCAGCCACTATTGAAACTATTTCACTAGATTCTTAACATGTACAGTTGCATCAGCATGACAAAGATAAAGGTTGAGAAAAACAGAAAGGAAACAACATGGTGAAACTAAGACAGAAAGAGGATAGCAATCCTGGATTCTCCTAAAGAATCCGAGAGAAAGGTATTAGGGCACTTGGCTCTTGGGATTGGGGGAAGGATATCAGAACGTCTTCAACACAGGTTTTCTGGGAGTTGGATAGCACAAGTTTGAGAATCCCTCAGCTGGAAGAATGTGAAATATCACCCTGAAACAGATTACCATTTTAAAGCTTAAAATAAAATAGAATCCACTCATTTATATATATCTCACATTTTATATATAAATATAAATGAATATATATATATCGCACCCCCCAGGCAATGCAACTCAAATTGAAAGGTGAAAAGAAAGTTTAGGGATACATGTTTAATTTTATCTTGAGGTGGTAGATCTTAGGGGAAATGATTTCTCCTTTCTAGTGTCAAACTAGAACCAAATTTTTCTGCCTCTCAGCTATGGTAAATGATTAGATACATGCCTTGGCTCAGTAGAGTGGTGCGGTTTCATTTCCTGGGAGGAAGAGAGGTTTAAATCCACCAGACAACTCATTTGTAACAAGCTTACAAGTGCTGGGAGAATGCAATAACTATCCACCCAGCTTGAACAAGTCAGTGAATGAAAGAAAGTCTTTTGACCTCAAGTGAAAAAAAAAAAAAATTAAAGGGATTTGTCATTTTGACTTCGGTTCTGAATTTAAAATCAATGCCAAGAGAGAAAATGCTATAATGCATCTAAATGCTGTCAGTGACCTTCCCTAGAAAATGGGGTGAAATATTAGTAGTCACTAGATGAACTCAGGTCCTACACCTGATCAATAAGGATTCTTCATTCCAATAAAAACAACAACAATATAAAGGTAATAATAACAACAGAAGCTCACATTGATTGAATGTTTACTCTGTGCTAGAGACTGTGCTGAGGGCTAAGACTGCATTCTCTCATTTAATCTTCATCACAGCTATCTGAAGAACTTACTCTTACCCTGGTTTTATAGACAAGGAGAGTCTATTAAGATACCAGAGGTCATATAACTTATATTAGCAAGTGGAGAAGCTGGAGTTCAAACTGAGAGCTATCTGATAATACTAGACGCCAGGATCTTAAACACTGATTGTGTCATTATGTCACTTAATAGACGAGGGGAAAAAAAAAACAAAAAAATCTGAGGGGAACATGAGCGCCAACTAATGGAGCATCCTGGACTGAGAATATAAGAGATAAAACCAACAAACATCATTGGCCAGTGTGGCTCAATTGGACATTGGGCCCTGCACCTAAGGGTTACCAGTTCGATTCCTGCCCAGGTTGTGGATTCCATTAATGGTGATTATACAGAAGGCAGCAGATCAATGTATATCACATCCATGTTTTTCTCTCTCTCTTCCTCTCTAAAAATCAATAAAAAATCTTTAAAAAGAAAAGCAAAACAAAACAAAAAATGAAGACTACTCTTGAAAGCTACCTAATTTTCATTCTAGTATGATTTGATTTCCTTCCTTAAAATCTTTCTTAATTCTGTTAGAATACCCTCCGTAAAAGACAAAACAGCCCTAATGCAAGCTGGAAAGCGAGATCAATCAGAAGCCCATTAGAGAAGGATGAAGGGGAAGTGGCTGGTCGCAGCCAATGCCAAGAGAGTATCGGGATCCTTGTCAAGGGTTTTGGATGTCTTCGGTGCCAGCTGCTTCCTGAATCTCTGTAACTCTAGAGTCAATTTCCCATTACCTGCCTGTGAATTCCCCACTCTGCAGATTATTACTCAAAGTGGCCCCAATCCCCACCTAGCCTGCATCCAAGCTCTTGTTGCTAGCTGCCAGTGAGTGTCCACCACCACTGGAATGCCAACTAACTAGGCTCTGGCTCCCCCGATGCCCTGGTCACTCCCAAACTGGAAAGCAGAGGTTTTTCTTTTATGGATTTTAGGTCTGCGCCAGGACTTGCCCTCCCCACCCCACGTGCTTACAGAACCAGAGGCAGACATGGGTACAATCTGGGAAACAGCGATTGACTCGATTTTGTGGAAGCCAAGAATGTATGCATTTATTTTAAGAGCTCACTTCCCCAGCTTGTAGAGCTTCTGCACAGCATCAAAATGGCTTAACATCCTTTGGAAAGATAGTATTACAGGAAAGTCTGAAAGCAGACCCAGCACCAAACTCTGCTTTACTGAAGTGAGATTTTTCTTTCCTATTCAAAACGCGGCAGGGAGGAGGTACAAGATCTCAGGTTTTCTGGTGAAGCTGAGCTGGGTTTGGGATGGGATTTCACCTCTAACTGGCTTCTTTCTGTCCTTGTCCTCTACAAGAGGGGCAACGCCAGTGCTTACATCACATGGGTTGTTGGGACCATACGATGAGACTATATATGACAATGTAGTTCAATAAGTTGAAGGAATCATCACTTTTATGATCATTAATAGCAACAGGAGTAGCAGTATTACTAGCAGCAGTAGTAAAAGCAGCAGCACTAATACTTTTTTTAGAAAGGGGCAAGTTACAAGTGTTGGGCACATTTTGAATAAGTTACCAACAAAACACACATATTATGTTGAAGAAATATACACATTTGTATATTTTTTAAAATACGCTTTGCCTCCAGCTTTGAATATTAAATAGCATCTTGCCCTGAATAAAGGACTGTCATAACTGAGATACTTTCCACTTATTCATTCTTTGAAGATCCTAATTTTAAGAGAATTGCTTAATCTTCTTTCTTAATCTACTTATGCATGCAAAATAGAAATGGACTTCCTTGAGATCCTAATAATAGGAAATATAAGACAAGGTCCTTTGCTTTTAAATTATTAGGTGTGCCAGTTAATAATAGTGGATTTTGTAATCAAAGAAAACATGGTAATTTCAAGAGAAACATCAAAAGTGCTTTATTCAAAGTAAGGTCCATCACTAGCTACACATTTTCCCCATCTTTCATATAATTTGTGGATACTGCCCCAATAGAACTTTTCTTATTTTGAGGCAAACCATTCAGAGACCAAATTTTCCACTTCTTCATACGTTTTGAAGTGCTGCTCAGAAAGTGTGCATGCCATCGATCAGAACAAGTGGTCATCTGAAGGAGCAAGGTCTGGTGAATACGGCGGGTGGGTTAATACTTCCCAGGAAAGATCTTTTAATGTGTCTTTAAGTGATTTTGAAATGTGTGATGGTGAGTCATCATGAAGCAAAATTACTTTGCTGTGTCTTCTGGAACATATTGGTTGTTTCACAATCCAAGCATGGTTCAAAATGATTATTTGTTCTCAGCAGTGATCAGTATTTATGGTTTCACCTGGTTTTAGAAGCTCATAATGCACCACACCTTCCTAATCCCACCAAAGAGCATTGTCTTCTTTCTGAAGCTATTTGGCCTTGCAGTCAATGTTGATGGTTGACCTGGATCAACCCATGATTTTGTGTGTTTGGGATTCTCAAAATAAATCCACTTTTCACTGCCAGTCACAATTCGATGCAAAAAATACTTTCTTTCATGCCTTTGAAGCAACATTTTACTGATGACTTTTTGGTTTTCATTTGTCTTTCATTCAGTTGATGTGGCAACCATTTTCCTTCCTTTAAGATCTTTCCCATTGCTTGTAAAGGATCAGAAATTGTTTGCTGAGCATCATTTAATCTTTCTACAAGTTGTTTATGAGTCTGACACACATCTTCATCCAATAATGCTTGTAATGGTTGGTCTTCAAACTTTTCGGTTGACCTGGACGTTCTTTCACATAGAAATTATTACTTTTAAAGTGTTTAAACCAGCGTTCACAAGTACCTTAAGATGGAACATGTTCACCATAAGCTTCCAGAAGTATACAATAATTTTTTCTTCAAAATAATGAATTAAAACTTCCTGCAAATGCTCTTTTTTTTTTTTTTGGCATGAAATTCAACATTTTTAAGCATAAAAATATCTATGATGTTAACACCTTCAGCAAATTTGAAATATGAAGGTATTTTTCCTTTTAAATATATTTTATTGATTTTTTTTTTACAGAGAGGAAGATAGAGAGATAGAGAGTTAGAAACATCGATGAGAGAGAACCATCAATCAGCTGCCTCTTACACACCCCCTAATGGGGATGTGTCCACAAACAAGGTAAATGCCCTTGACCTGAACTGAACCTGAGACCTTTCAGTCCGCAGGCCAACACTCTATCCACTGAGCCAAACTGGTTTCAGCGACATATGAAGTTTTGGAGCTCGCTATCAATGCAACAAAATAGCATACATATCAAATCTCATATATATCAACATATGTGTAAATCCATCTATTGAAAAAAAATCCACATTATTAACTGGTACACCTAGTAAAACAAAATCCATGTTCTATCTTTGTTCCAAATATAGTGACTAATGGAACCCTAACACTTTCATCTTCTACTTAAAAAATATTGCAGTATCTTTAATATGCAAATCAAGGCAAAAGCTTGTGGAGGAATCCACAGTTTCCCCCCACCCTGGCTCCTTATAATAGAAATTGGAAAAAATCTATAGGAACCCCGAGGATCATTACTTTAAAAATAATTCTACCACTAACAAAAGTCCACTAGCTTTTCTTTAGTCACATTTCAAAATAAAATTTAGATATTAATTAGTATTGATTTCAATTCAAAAGCTGGTCTGACCACCTCCGTATCAATCCCCATGACTTGGAATGTGGACTGGTGGAAATCATTAAGCCATTTATCTTGTCAAAAATCTCGGCAATGTGCCCAGACATATCAAACACCGGACACAGCTGCTTTTAGGTTCCCGTTCCCACCGGGAACCTGACTTCCCATAAACCCTCAGCCAGCCTCAGCCCAGGTCAGACAGCTCTAAGGAGAAAGGGGATTTGAAAATATGCGTCATTATTACAGATGAGAAAGGCCACTCGAGATGGGGCTGGGGTGAGGTGGGAAGTATATTCCTTTCCAAATGATGTGATGAACTCTAAAACCCTTGCTCACACTCCAAAGCACATCTACACATACCCCTTCCTTTCTTCATTCAACAAACACTTAGCTAGCTTTTATCTTGTGCCAGCCAGGCTGCTAGGGGCTGGGATTACAGTAATAAACCAATAGAAAAGAAAGCCCACAGAGAGCTTAGAGACTACTGGGGCAGACAGACAGTAAACAATTGACTGTGCAAATGAATACATAATTTTTAAGTTATGAGCCCTACTATAAAGGAAAATAATAATAGAGTTATCTCAGAGGGAGGAATAGGAAAACTGAGGAGATGGGGCTAGGCTCAAGAAAGGAAATGACATTTAAGATAAATGATGAGGTCAGTGGGATTTGGCCAGAAAGGAAAAACACTCCAGCCAGAGGGAACCCTTATGACAGGAAAAGGAAAGTCAGGAGACAGTGACATGAGTGATTCCCAAGACATCATCCCAGGGCCAGGGAGTTTGGGTAAGCATCTTCTGCAGAGCTCCCCTGAGCATGGCAATGACTGTGACGTTTATTCTAAGTGCAGTGGGAATGACTCTAAGCAGGGGGCTGAGGTGAATAAAACAGACAATAAAAATCTAACAGGAGGATAACTAGACTTCCATTTGGTTTTTGTTTTCCTGGAACATCTCTAGAATGTGGCTTTCCTCTCACTGGATGGTTTAAAGCATCTTTAAATCAAAGGTGGTTCCCTTCAATCTCCTGCAACAGATTTAGGCAAGGGGGTTGTCAGAAATGCAGACCCCACTGCAGACCTGCCGGATCAGGATCTCTGGGCCCAGAGTCTAGGCATCTGCTTTTCATAGCAACACACAATGGCTCCACAGAGTTACTGTGAAGCAGGGCATATTCAGGGCAGGCTGGCATCACAGGGATGGCATGACAGAGCCCCGCGGACATGAGCAGACAAACAGTACAGGTGAACCTGAATGGGAGAGGTGCATCTCTCCTCAGGGAGCTGGAAGGAGCCTGCCTTTAGGATGTATCATCGTCAAAACCCAACCTCTATAATTCCCATCTGTACCTGCAAGAGAGGGCAGGAGATCTTCCTTCAGGCCTTTCCATTCTGGGTCCCAAGGTCAAGTAAACCTGTCAGAACTTCTAACCTGATCAAAGTTCCTGAACAGTACATATTTTTAGAGGGCCTGGCAGGCTGCCTTGGGGGTGCTTTTTTGCCAGTACCTTTTTTGCCAGTGGGCGTTCTAGGTCAGCCATGAGGGTGGGTGCTACCTGAGTCCTGGATTGTTATATATATGTATATAATTTTATTTCAAATAAATCAGTCACTCCTGCTATTTCTTTACTCAAAATTATCTAGCCCTTGTCTTTTTTTTAAATATGTTTTATTGATTTTTGTACAGAGAGGAAGGGAGAGAGATAGAGAGTTAGAAACATCAATGAGAGAGAGTCATCCATCAGTCGCCTCTTGCACACCCCCTACTGGGGATATGCCCGCAACCAAGGTACATGCCCTTGACCAGAATCGAACCCGGGACCTTTCAGTCCCCAAGCCGACGCTCTATCCATTGAGCCAAACCGGTTTCGGCTCTAGCCCTTGTCTTAATGTATTTCATTTAAAAATAAAATTGCTGGCCAAAATAATGCATTTATCTAATTGAAAAATAATACACAGCTCAAGCAAATTAGATTCAATAATACCTCTTAAAATATAAGTATTTGGAAATTGGATTGTTAATGTACATGGATATTATTTAAATGGAAAACATTAACAGTGCAACATCGAGAATATGAGGCAGAGATAAGCTATTCAAATCCAAGGTTGTTCTCCACGATATAAGAGTAAAATAGCATGGTATTATTTTTCAGTGAATCAATGGAGTATAAAACATTTTTATAAAAATAAAATGTTAACAAATCATTGACAAGACTTTGGGATTCAGCCAGTTCCCCATAAACAGCTGTTTCCGACTTCAACACAGAACATTGGGAATGCAGTGGTCTTCCCAACTGCCAGGCACAGGTGTTTACACATCAGCTTCCGGTGCACGTCACTGGCCTCCAGAAAGAAGATTAGGATTAGAAGGACACTGGAAAGTATGTCAGATACTAAGAGAGTAGTAGAGCCTACAGTCTGTCCAACAAAGCCTGTTTCTATTTTATTATTATTTCTACCTGGCGTCTAAATGGCATGCATCACTTGCCTGGATCCAACAAAAGATGACAAGCTCCAAACGTTTGCATGGGAATTGGCACTGGTTGGGTTCTGAGGCATCAAAAATGATCAGTTGTCCTCAAGTGTAGTGTCTGGATCAGCAACAGTCACACTGCCTGGGAATTAATTAGAAATACAGATTCTCAGGCTCCATCCAGATTTCCTGAGATGGATACTATAGAGATAAGCCATCTAGCAGATTTGATTCCAACTTAAGTTTCAGAACCACTGGTCTAGTCCCAAGCCAGAGCCTTAAGGTTTCTCAAAGGTACATCCGGCATGGATCAAAGGGATGGATGAGGGCAAGGAGGGTGGGGGAAGATGTAGAAAGGGAAGAGGGAAGACAGAATGTGAACCCAGGAGGAAAACCAACCAGTGCATATTTTAAGCTGTTGAAACTGACATCAGTATGATTATTTTATTTATCTGTTACTACAGTAGGACTTTATAATGTGGCTTTATTGAAAAAATCAAGTTATGCTATTTTTTAAATTGAAAAACCACTGTTACAAGCAGTACAGGGAAAGAAGTGCCTCATGATTTAGTGGTTCTCTGCCTACCTCTCTTCTGACCACACCACTTCCCATAGTAACAAGGAATTGGCCTCCCTGAAGCCCAGGACCTCTGGACACTGCTCTACATTTGGGGTCCCAGAACAGTCTGCCCCAATATATGTCCCAGGCCTGTGCTGCTGGCCTCTTACCTAGGGCATCTTTTCAAAGGTGGACCATGCTACTCATGTAGTCTGTAAGCCAAGAACCTGGCACAGAATATGTTCGTGGTTGTTGTTGTTGTTTTCTTTTATATTACTTTTAAACCACAATTAAGACATGATTGGCATGTAAAGAGCTATAAATATTTAATGTATACACCTCATTGTGCTTTAAGATAAGTATACACCCATGAAGCCATCACTACCAAAAAGGCCATTAACATATCCATCACCTCCAAAAGTTTCCTCCCATCCACCCCCTTAGAGCATAATTATTATTATTTCCATTTATGTTAAATGGTAAGAACACAGCCTAAGATTTGTCATCTTAGACAATTTTAAGTAAAAATAAAAAATAAAAATGTCAAAAAAAAAAAAGAAGTCTGGGCTCATTTGCTCATTTTCCAAAGGGGCTGGGAGGAGGGTAGCAGATGTTAGTTGCAGCTGCGGGTATCTTGAAAGCACAGGACTTGGTTGGCTTTTCCTGGAGCAAATACCTGCTTTCAGAAGTGTGATCCCACAGCTGCAAATAAGACATGGTCACTGCTCAGTTACTTCTAAAGAGATCACCAAAGAAAAATGAACACAGAATGTCCGTTTCATAGCCTGGTCTACTGTCTGGCCTATAATGAGGGGACCCCGGCAGGTAAGTTGTGAACAGTGTGAGCAGGTGTGTTTATCAGGCTTTCTGAAAAAATTCCAGGGCATAACAAGCCTTCCAGGTCTGAGAGACATTTTATAGACACTGGTTTGTATATCATGGGTCTTTTGCTGCATAAAACCTGCAAGGTGCAGTTCTCCAAAAGGCCAGACCTGCAAGTTAAGGTTGACAAGACAGATCTTCATCACAGAGGAAAATATGCTGCCAATGGATGATAAAATACGTGAGACGTGTTTTGTGGTGATATCATCAATGAAAATACTTCAAATTTTTATGATTGCAATGTAACCAATAGGAGAACCCAGCAGGCAGAGAAAAAATGCACTAGTTAGCAATTTCCTCAAGAAACACCCACACAGAATTTTAAATAAGCTCTGAATTGAACTAAAAATTCCCTTCCCCTACAATATTTCCCTGCCTGACAATAAAATAATTTTTTAATTATTTTTAAAATCAGACTACCGGTAGGTAACATAACCAGGTCATGTAGCTGATTAGCTGACCTCAGACTTCTACCTTTGGCCAAATCCTGTTTTGTTTTGTTTTAAGATGGAGAAAATTATCTTTATGAAGTTTGATTATTATGTGTCACTGCAATAACTTCATCCCTTTGTAAAATTACTATGCTACACAGATCTTCATATTTATGAGAGGCATCCAGCAGCGTCAACACCCCAGGCAGTGTCTGTCATCTTAATACATAAGATAATCAAGTCCTACCAAGAGGCAGCCCATAACACATGCCCACTCGGTGCTTATAAGTTTCCTTCCAAAACTCATATCCTAAGATTCTGCATTTTAAAATAACCTACACTGTGCATGGATGATGAGAAGTCCCAAAATTAGTATAAGACACTGGGCAATCCTTGACCTAAAATGAGACTCTCTATAATGGAATTTGAAAAGAATCCTCAAGCCACAGGAACGTATAAAGTACAGCGTAGGGAATGTACTCAAAAACATTGTAATAACTATGAATGGTGCCAGGTATAATATCCTACCTGGGCCCTATCTGAATTCCTGGCCAACCACCATGAGTGTAGTAAACTGGTTGTTTTACCTGCTCTGTGTTGGAGTGGTTTGTTATGTAGGAGTAGATACATAAGCTTCAGCTTCAGTGATGATAATTCCAATCAGCTCCAGTTCATCCTACCTACTTTGTGGGAGGAGGAATTCCCGATTAAGCTCTTTCTCTTGGCATGAAATTTTCAACAATTAGTGCTAGTGAAAGGTATGAAAATGGGTTTATCTTATTTTCCCCTTGGCCTGTAGGAAGGGTTCTCATAGATTAGTGATGCTATTTTTTTTTTTCCGGTACTCTCATGAAATGTTCCCCTCTTAAAAAAAAGACACAAGCTATAATTTCTATAACCGCACTACCCGAGGCAGCCCTAGTGGAACACATAGATCCTTCTCAGCAGAAAGAACAGAGTTGCAGTCACTCATGTAACTTGCACCAAACCAGAGGATGAACCCTCCAGCATCTGCACAGAACTGTGAGAAGGGAGGGAGCGAGGCTTCCAGGGTCCATTCCTATAGGATTCAGTTTGCTCTTCATGACAGAACTCTGGTCCTAATGTAAAAGCAGCATCCAACACAGAAAAGGAAAAACATTATATATTTTGTGGTAAGATGGTGAAAATTAAAATTTAATGGCATATGCCAATTTGAAAGGAAAACCTGAGAACTTGGAAGATTCAACCACAAGGTAGATGGAAGCGTACCACAACAAACTCCATCCTAATAGATAGTAAATGAGGAAAGAAAAAAAAATAAGTAAAGAAGAATGTTAAATTCTTACCCTACTGCCATTAAAAACAACAACAACAACAACAACAACATGTCTCTGGAAATTTCAGAACCCTATTCCCTTTTGAGAGGTTAATTTTATACAATAGGAGAGAAATAAAAACATATGGACTTGACTTCTACAATAAGCTGCTTTGTGTTGATATTTGCTGCTGTGTTGCTGACAATTATCTGACAGAGAAGTTGGGGTGCTTCACTGGCCTGGAAAAAGTTTAGCTAAATCAGAAAGCAGGTCTAATTAAGCAAGTTTATTCTATAATATGTGCAATTCATATAAAGCTCTTGCTGGTGCCAATCACACGTGTGTGTTTTGATCTGTCATTGTCGATCGTGAATTTGGTTGACACTTCTATTATAGAGAAAGGGCAAATAGCGATATTAAAATATTTATTTTAATTAATTTTCTTTCAATGTGCATGAATCCGTGCACCAGGACACTAGTTAAGTAATAAGAGTCACAGATTATCAAGGCTTCAGGCAGAAAGTAATACCAAATATATAATAATGTGAACATCTATTTTATTCTGATAATATATGTTTATGTTCAAGAAATCCACAAGTTGTTTTGGGTTCAGAATAAAAAAAGTCTGAGTCAAAGATGACTGCAAAGTGATATTCTATTCATACTAAAATAGTTACTCAGCACATTTTTATTGTGCTCCTGCTATGTACATGGCACCAACACAGGCAATCTTCTCAGAGTATATGCTTTCCCTTGAAATAAGGTTGGGATGGCAACCCTTTGGTTTGTTCCTTCACAAACTCGAACAGAGACTCGGTCGTGTGCCAAAATTATTCAGGTCTAGCAAGTCTCAAACTCCAGATGGTTGGTCATCTGGATCATCAGAAGAACTTACTGAAAGTGGTCAATACAAAGGTATGTTCCCCTCAGTACAGACAAGACAAGCTGTAATTTTCAAAAAAATTGTCCCTCAAAATTCAAGTTACTACTACTAATAATAATACCAATATTAAAAATAACAGCATTCAAAATTCCAGATGAAAAATTACAACTTTCTAACGTGATGATCTAGCCAGTAAGAGTGTATTATGTACTTGAGCATTGCTAAAAGAGTAATTGTCTTTTTTGGTTTTTTTAGTTTTAGTTTTGGTAATGGATTAGCATTGTAAAAGTTGCCAGAATCTGTTTGTAAAAGTGCTTTGTCTTATTGAGGTTCCTTTCCTCCAAATTTCAAGTCATTCTGGCTAATAAATGCCACCACCCTGATTATAAAAATGTTAGGTGTGCAGTTTTGTGTCTGCCATATACTTTCCATTAGCCAAGCACCGAAAGCCAAATGTCAGTTAAAGTTAGCAGAGATCTTTCTTTCACACCTGAGCAGGTTTTCCTAGTGACTAGTGAAGAGAGTGCTTGCCAAGCTGGATGGGGCATCATCAGATCATGGCACTGGGGTCCTGGACTTCAGCCAGCTTTGCACTCCCGCCCTGGGGACCTGTGCACTTGTGGAGGCTTCAAGAAGGGCCTCGTGCTTCTGACATGTTTGTTGGTTTCTGTTGTTTCTATCAAGCTTGGACGTGAACAGCACAATGAGGTTTGTGGTCCTTTTAAACCTATATGTTTTGGATATTGTCACTAAACAGGAAGTGAAACCCTGTAGTCAACGATCTCATTACTTAATCAGATTTTAAATACATGGCTTTAAAACATGCTATGGTAAGTAGATGCCCTCAAAGTATTTGGGATACAGAGAGGAATGTGAAAGAGGAATGTGATAATCAACCATGAAGACACTGGCCTCTTCGCGGAGGCACAAGATCACTTCCTACAGGGAGTGACTATGCAACACAGTTTATTAAATTAATATATAACTGACATATAACGTTGTATTAGCTTTAATGTACAACATGGTGATTTTATATACACACACACACACACACACACACACACACACACACACACACATTGTGAAATGATTACCACAATAAGTTTAGTTAGTATCCCTCAACACATAGATACTTTTTTTTATCCTGTGATGAAAACTTTTAGGATCCACTCTCTTAGCAACTTACAAATACTAGTATCCAGTAGAGCAGTGTTTCCCAACCTTCTCTCATGATGAGAATCACCTGGTGGAGTTGTTAAAACACAGATTCCTGAATCCCAACTAAGAAGTGCTAAACTAGAATTTTTGGGAACATATAGGTAAAATTGTATACTTAACTAGTGCTCTAAGACAGATTTTATATACAGAGCACTAGTTAAGTATACAATTTTACCTATATGTTCCCAAAAATTCTAGTTTAGCACTTCTTAGTTGGGATTCAGGAATCTGTGTTTTAACAACTCCACCAGGTGATTCTCATCATGAGAGAAGGTTGGGAAACACTGCAGTAGAGTGTTCTTAATTATAGTCAGCATGCTGTACATTACATCCCCAGAACTTATGTAGCTTATAACTCAAAGTTTGTGCCTTTTGACCATGTTCATCCATTTCACCCTCCACCCCCACCTGCCTCTGGCAACCATCAACCTGTTTTCAGTATATGCTTCGTTTTTAGGTTCCATATATAAGTGAAATCATACACTATTTTTGTCTTTCTCTGATTTATTTTGTTTAGTTTAGCATACATAATGCCCTCAAGGTCCATCCATGGTATCTCAAATAGTACTTCTTGGTGTGCGTGTGTGTGTGTGTGTGTGTGTGTGTGTGTGTGTGTTTTAATTGGCTAAATTATATTCAATGTTGCATATATACCACATTTCCTTTATCCATGTATCTGTTGAGTAAACACGTTGTTCCCATGTCTTAGATATCATAAGTAATATTATAATGAACAGGGATGTGCAAACATCTTTTCAAAATAGTAATTATATTTCTTTCAGATAAATATCCGGAAGTGGAATTGTGGAATCATATAGTTCTACTTTTAATTTTTTGTGAAAACTCCATATGGTTTTCCATAGTGGATGTACCAATTCACATCCCCACCAATAGCGCACATTCTTACCCACACTTATTTCTTCTTTTTGGCAATCCTATATAATAAAAGTCTAATATGCAAATTGACCAAAGGGTGGAACGACCAGTCACTGATGTGCACTGACCACCAGAGGGCAGTCGCTCAATGCAGGAGCTGCCCCTGGTGGTCAGTGTGCTCCCACAGGAGGAGCACCACTCAGCCAGAAGCCTGGCTCACAGCTGGCAAGCACAGCGGCAGTGGAGGAGCCTCTCCCTCCTCTGCAGCAGCACTAAGGATGTCTCCCTTTTAGGGGAGTGGGCCTAAGCTGTCAGTCAGACATCCCCTGAGGGCTCCCAGACTGTGAGAGGGTACAAGCTGGGCTGAGGGACCCCTCTCCTAAGTGCATGAATTTCATGCACCAAGCCTCTAGCATTTTATAAATTTGAGGTGATATCTCATGAACACATCTTTGAAACTCAAGACACTGCACCTGTGGTGGAGTTCATGGCTGAGAGAAAAAGGCTTTTGCATCTTATTGGGGACTTTCTTCACCTTCAGAATAAGGACAGTCACTCTTCAAGAAACACTTTTAGGAATAAAAGGCTATACTTGGTCATTTTTAAAATTCTTGAGCTCTCAACAATTTTTAATTGCAGATTTAAAAGCAAAAACTTTAGAAATTTAATCTCGATGCATATGATATCTATGTTATTATTAAAGATTCATACTGATCTTTTAGAAGGGAGTACGCCAGTGATCAGTACATACACATGGGTATCAATTAACTTTAAAATATTGGTTCCGTCAATAATATTGTTAGCCCTCTCAATGCAAAAAAGGATGTGTTTCATTAAAGCTGTAGGAAGGAAAAGGAGTGATGGTAACTACTGCTAATAACACTATATTATATACTTGAATACTGCTAAGAGAGTAGCTTTTAAATGTTCTCGCCACAAAAAGAAAATGGTAATTATGTGAGGTGATGGAGGTGTTGGCTAACGGTAAAGGTGGCAATCAATTTGCTATATATAAATGTATCAAATCAACACTCTGTACATCTTAAAGTTACACAACATTATATGTCAATTGCTGTATCTCAATAAAGCTAGAAAAAGAAAAAGAAAAAGAAAAAGAAAGGAACTTTCAGGTTATTCCATACCTAAAAGGCCTTTGAAGATTGCTGACCCACATTTACTCTTTGTCTTTATATGTCCCCATCCTTATTTTGGCCATACCTGCCTTTCAGCCTCATTCCACTCCTCCCCTGATTACATGGGCTTTGTTGGGGGGGGAGGGGGCGGCGAAGAGAGGGTTCACTTCCTTTAAAGCAATAAGTTTTTTCAAATCTTAAAGCTTTTGATAATAAAAAAATAAAAAATAAAAAAATAAAAACAAAAACAAATCTTAAAGCTTTGCTCTTTCTGGAACCTCTTCTCTCACCCAGGATCCAGTCAACTACTCCCCTTCCTTTAGGTCTCAGCTTGAGCCAGAGCCTTTCTGTCACCGTTCTCTCCTTGTGCTATGTTGTCATAGGGCCCTGTATTTCCTGTCCACCCATCTCCTCATATGATGGGAATAGAGGAATTATCTGTGAGATTCTCTGTTTGATGTGCATCTCCTTCAACAAATTCTGAACTCCAACATGGCACACACCACAGCTTACAACCTACTTATCCCAGAATCTAAAACAGCACCTACACTCCTATTATATGCTCAGGAAATAACTGTTTTCTGGATGGATAACAAAGACCAAATTTCTTTTCTCCGTGTCAGATCACTTTCACTTATTCTCCAGACTCTGCTCAAATTTTGTGTTCTCTGGAAGCTATTTTAATTTAATCTTACCAGGGATGTGTTTCTATTTATTTTTAGAGAGAGATAAAGGAAGACAGACAGAAAAATAGAGAGAGAGAAACATTAATGTAAGAGAGTAATATCAATCAGTTGCCTCCCATATGCCCCTGACCAGGGATCAAACTGGCAACCTAGATACACCCCCTAACCAGGAATTTAACATGCAATCTTTTGGTGTACAGGTCCACGATCCAACTAACTGAGCCACCTGGCCAGGCTGGAAGTTTTCCTTGACAATCCTGTGCATGAGATCTCAAGCCATCTAGACTGAGACCATTGAGTATAGGAAAAGACTCTAACAAATCTACCTAAGGGCAGTGTCTGCCACAATCCTTGTCACTTTGATAAGAGCTCAATAACAGTTTGCTACACCTAATTCAGTAGTTTGGGCTTGTCTTTTTGTTGTTGTTATTTTTTTGTGTGTTGTTTTTTTCTTGTGTAGACAATGAGGGACCATGGCTTATGCTTTAACATAAGCATGAAAGGTGTCAAAAGTTAAAACAGTTGTTTGTCTTGGCTGACACTTAACATTTGCAATGTGCACAGCAAGAGTAAAAACAATGAATAGTAATGAAGCATATAAGCAGCATTTTTTAAAAACATTTCAGAGGTATTTCCAGCACTCTGTAGCTGGATATTAAAATAAAAAGTCTCTGAAGGAAAGTAGACAATAGTCATAAATACATGGAGAGTTCAAAAGAATACTTATCATCACAGAGACTATCACCTGTAAAAAATGATTCTTATTCAAAGGAGTTTCTTCCTAGGCATGGCTTCCTTTTCTCTTTAGCATGTCATGCAATCTTTTTAAAGTATCCTGATCACACTTCAGGTGCCTCCTGAGTTTGGGGTCACACGGGTGAGAGAACAAGCTGTCTTATAAATGTCTGTGAGCTGCATTCAGTGTGACCTCTTCCAGTCTGAGTTCTCACCCATTGTCACGCACCTCACTATGCTGTTTAAGAAGACAATGTTGTCCTTAAAAGAGGAAAGGGCCAGTCTCAGGAAGGTTCTCTGAGCACAAGAAAGCTTTACCTTGGGGTGAAGAGGATAGAAAAATTCTAAGATGATCCATATACATAAATAGGGAATGTGCTAATTAGCCAGGCATCACAACCACTCAGGAGGAGCTGCTTGCAGAGATGGGCAGGAGGGGACTGCCCCAGCCTGAGTGGCCAGAGGGAGGCTGGGGCTGGGGGCGGGTCAGAGTGGAGACACAACACACAGAGAGGCTGGGGCTGGGAGGTGGGACAGAGCAGAGACACAACACACAGGAGCTTCTCCTCCGACCACAGCAGACACACATGGCAGCCAGGGGCATGTTCTGCCCACACGCAGCTCGGAGCGTGCCCCCACCCTAGCGCACACAAAGTGGGGACTGGTGCTAAGTGGGTCAGGCAAGGTTCCTGGCTGGCACCACCACCCCCGCCCCGCCCCCTACAGGGTGCTTCCTCATGCAATTTCAATAGCTTGCTGGGACTCTAGTATCTTAATAATAATTTAAAAAAAAAAAGTGTAGAAGCCAACTAATCAATAAGATGGCACTGCCTGCTTTCATTGCAATGTTAAGTCATTTTCATAGCAAAAACCGCACCCTACCCCAGAAACATGGCAATCATGTATTAAAAAGATCATGTAAGATCCCATATGTGCTTTCCTTATCCAATACAGAGGGAGGAAAATTAAGCAAAGACTGACAAATCTTTAGAAAAGCACTGCGATTTTTCAAGTTTCTCTTTCCTTAGAAGTGCTGTGGCCGCGTCATTTCAGTACTGGTATTGATATTGGACATGCTGCTGCGGCCGCAGGAAAAATAAAATAGGTGTGTTTTTTTGTGTAAAGCAGCTCAGGGGAAAGAAATGCCACCTCAGAGCTGCTCAGAGCCCTTCGTTTAAGTATCAGTGAATCCTCTCAATTGTGCAGCTTGCAAGCATGCTTTTAGCTCCGTGGAAACAAGGCAAAGGCATCAAATTTGGTCTCTGACAGCTGTTGTCTCTCATTTTCAACCTGACATAATGAGTTTCAAGACTTCAAGCCTGCTGCCCAGAAGTGGCAGTGGGGCCTGGGTAATTGGTTTGAAAGAGGGAAGAAATTGAACAATAGGGAGGAACAAACACAATCTCATTTTTATTCTCCGGCTATCAGTCTGGCATTTATTTACTTCTGGTGGAATTCTAAAAGTCAAATCATGATTCTTCATGTTGTGAAATATGCAAAGGTATTTTAATCCTGTCTTATAAACGCCCAGCTTAACGACACAAAGAGATAAAGGGGACACTCAGGCTGGCTAATCGAATGAATCTTGCTCACCACCTGTTGAAGGTATGATAATATTCCTTGCTTCCTCATAACCTAAGAACATTCTAATTATACTGAATCATATTTATTTAAAGCTACATTATCTACTTACAGAATGCAAAATAAATTATATCTTTTTATTATTATTATTATTATTGACACTATTACAGAGGTCCCCTTTTCCTCCCTTTGCCCATCCCTTCCCTCTGGCCATCACCACCTTGTTGTCTGTGTCAGTGGGTTCTGTGCTTTGGCTAATCCCTTTGGGGACCTTTTTTCATGTTATTGCTTTTGAATCCTGTGCTATCACTCCAATAGTAAGAATTAGTCATTCCTACTTGGCAATGTTAAAATCCACTGTATATAATCAAGAGCTAGATGTCAGGGATGAGGAGTGAATGGCAACTTTAACTTAGTATGACAGAAAATATGATAATGACATTAAGTAAAACCAGAATTTGACAAACAATAGCCCACAGGCCAAAACAGAACTAACCGCCTACTTTGGAACGACCTGTGAGCTAAGAGTACTCTTCACATTTTTAAATGGCTGAAGAAGAAAAAAAATCCAAGAATAACATTTCATATCACATGAAAATTGCATAAAATTCACATTTCAGTATCCAAAAGGAGTGGATTTTGTTTTTGTTTTTGTTTTGTTTTGTTTTTGAATGAACACATCATCTACAAAGCCAAAAATATTTACTATCTGGCTCTCTACTGAAAACCTGGAGTTAAATGAATAGCAACTGACTGACTTGAGTGGGCTTCCCACATAAGACAAGTGCCCAGATGGATTTTTAAATTTTCTTTCTTAGGATTAGTGAGTCAACAAAATTTCAAAATCTCACTGGAAGAAGGAAAGGAGCGTGGCAGATGGGTAAATATTCTTGTAACTTTCACAATGGGAAGGAGATAGGTCAATTGATTCCATCTTTCTTTGTTAAAATACCATTGTCATTTGGAAAGGAATGCATGCTATTTAAAAACTATAGTTGTAATAACAGTAACTGCTAAGTTTACTAAATGCTTCTAGTGTTCTGGGTAAAATGTTTATTATCTCACTAAATCCTCATATTAGTCCTCTGATGTCAATATTATCATTTCTATTTGACATAAGAGGAAACTAAAGTCAAAGAGTTTCAAAAACTTTCCTGGTTATTGGTTAGGGCTCATTGTTTATCCCTACAAACATTATTTCATTTTAAAAATATTGCTCACTCTTGTATTTTTCATTGATATATAATCTTATACTTTTGCATATCTACCTTTCGTGTTAGACAACAAAAGAATTTGAACATAAAACATGTATGAAGACTAAAGCAAAAAATCAGTTTGACCAATAAGCAGAATAGCACACATGCTGTGACTGGCACTATTTGTTGTCGATCTATTATTTGATACCCCCTTTTTTGTTAATAGAACCTGACCTTCTTTAAGGTGGATCTGTACCCAGCCTGGTGAGAGAGATACTTTCCAGACCCCCCTGACAGCTAAAGTGCTTCTAAAACATGGTTCTGGCCATGGATTTGCAGACGGGGGTCTGTTGGGAGCTCTTGGAATATATTTCTTGCTGGAGCAGTTTGAGTGGCTATAGATGCTATTACAAGAGATCAGTATGTTCAGGAAGAGTATTAATAGATGAAAGTTTAAATTATAAGAATATGGTGTCTCTTTGGAATTTAGCTATTTATGTCAAATCCTTACTAAAGTATCACCTGTCTTTCCTGGAATGCCACTCAAGCCTACTTTTTCCTGTGGCAACAGTGCAAGACTGGCCACAACATGATTTTAACAAACCGTTATGAATGCATTCGTGAATGCACCTTGATGAGAAACATGATTTCCAGCCCCTTTACAAATAATTCTATAAGGGCTTTGCCATCAGGAAACATGCTTCAGACATACTATTCTCCACCCTGCTGCCCCCATGCCTCGTGAAAGGCCTGGCAAGTGATGTGCTCAACAGTGTTTTGTTACTTTGATATAAAATCACACTTCTTAAGGGTCAACTCTAAGGTCTTCGATGAACATTGTACAAGCTCTGAAGAGACAATCATGGATGGCAGTCTCAGAAAGAAAATATAAGAAAGCTATTTGCATAAATGCAGGCTCTCAGTGGTTTAACTGCACATTCATGAAGATAGAAATATGGCATTCTGTGGTGTGAGCCCCACACTTTCTTCAGTGTGCCCATGATCAGTTCTTAACCTTTGACCCAGCTTTGCAAGCTCTTCACAATTTGCATCCTTCCCACCCCTCAAAATAGTGCATGAGCGTGACCAGTTTTTTCTGAAGCATGTACTCCATGCATGAATCCTGTCAGGCTTAATGTATGCATGACTCAAGCCTCTAGGAAACCTCGTGTACTTTTTTAGCATCCTTAATTTCACCTACCATTTCTTATATCTCCCCAGCAAGCCTAGTTCCATATATACTAATCACAGTGCAATAAGCCTGGAAAACAATGAATCCTTAACCTATGTGACGATGTTCAGGAACAGAAGAACCCTTACAGCGTCTCCCGCATTGACCTAACAATGGATATTGTAGGTGAGTGCGTCATCTCCAGGATGGATAAACAAATGGTAAGCCAGGCACTATTTTCAAATCTTTGGGCATAAGTTACAGATAATTAAAAAATGAATGAATGAAATGAGCAAAGTCAATGGACTGAACACAAAAATTACATATATGTTTTCTCTGAAATACTTATCTCCCCTGGGTGTAGTTACAGTCTCCTCTTGACTCTCCTGGAATGCCACTCAAGCCTCTTTCTCCTGTAACATCAGTGCAAGATTGGCAGCAATGTGCTCAACAAGAGGAGAGGAAGAGCACCGGGAGTTGAGAACAGTGCCCATACCCTTTCAGAGAAGACTATTGCCTAGGGTAGGGGTGTCGAACTCAATCAGAGAAGGGGCCAAAATCTAAAATCCAGCCTAAATAGCGGGCCGAATGGTTTACTGAACAGTCATAAACTGTCATTGTGATGGAAACGCAGCGGAGTGCAGTGATGACAGCGCGGTGCGGGCCACATTGCAAGGCCTGGCGGGACGGATTTGGCCCGCGGGCCTTGTGTTTGACACATGTGGCCTAGGGCAAACACCCAAAAGGCATTCCTGTGACAGAGAGAAAGCATGTATATGTACGGAAGGTAAGGGACAACTCCAAAGGGACAGCCATCTATTGAGGCTGATAGCTGCCAGGAAACTTACTTCCTTCTTCTGTCCATTTTGTGTTCCTGATTCAATCAGCACTCCTGTCCCACAATGAACCAATTGAAGTAAACTGCTACCTCTCAAAAGTAATGGAGTGAGAATGCCATTACTTTCAATTGTTTGAGGCCATGCAGACCCCAACTGTGTTAGCTCTATTTCTGGGAAACCTTCCTACCAAAGTCTATGGCATCTGAAGAGGTGTGGCGAAATCCACACCAATGCTATTCTCTTCATGTATATGGTTAAGATAAGTGATATACAAATTCATAGGCACTTGGGATTTATGGTGGGCAGAGAAGTGGTCCTCTGAAAATGTTCATTTCCTAATCTTTAGGAGATACAAATGTGATGAGATAATCCTAGAGTGTCCTGGTAGACCCAATGTAATCACATCAACTCTGAAAAGAAGAAGAGGAAGGAAGAAGTCATAGAGATGAGGCAGAAAAGGAAAGCAAAGGATAACAGGTACTGAGGAATTCACAGTTCTGGGCTGTGAAATGCTGGTTCTAGGAGCAGGGTGGCCCCTGGCCAATAGCCAGCTACCACACAATACTGAAGTCTACAGGAGGTGGGGGTAGCTAGGGGAAGGTCAATGCGGGGAGGGGGGGGAAGAGATATATGTACTACTATATGTAATACTTTAAACAATAAAAAATAAAAAAAAAAGCTGAAGTCTACCAACAACCTGAATAAGCCTAGAAAGCAGATCCTCCCCCAGGCAATAGTCCAGGCCAGCCAACACCTTGACACAGACTTTTTGAGATCCTAAGCATAGAACCCAATTGAGCCACCCATGCCCAGACTTCTGACCCATGGAAACTGTGAGATAATAAATGAATGCTGTTATAAGTCATGAAATTTATGGTAATTGGTTACTGCAGCAATCAAAAACTACCATGAGATTTGTTCAATTAACCCAGCAACATTAAAGTGCTAACTTTAATGTGCAATAAGTACATAAGTCTGTAAACAATGGATCCTTTTCTATGTACTGACAATGCTCAGGAGCAGAAAAGCCCGCACAATATTTCCCACACTGACCTGACGGTGGCTATTATAGGTGAATGCACCACCTCTAGGGTGGATAAACAAATGGTAAGCCAAATAGTATTTTCAAATCTTTGGTCATAAGATACAGGGGAATAAAAAAATGAACAGATGAAATGAGCAAAATCAATAGACTGAATGTAAAAATAATGTTAGTCTTAGTTTGATTCATCCATCCAAATATGTACTTTTAAAACACATCACCTTATCTACCCAGGCACCTGATGGGAACCCTTACCAAATCTAAGCTCACAATGATGAACAGAAATAAGGATCTCCTCCAATGCCTTTAGTCCAATTAAGTATATAAACATTAAAAAACAACATTTACATAAATACATAGGTAATAATAGACTGTGACCAGTAAAGTGGAGGGGAGGTGATTGGTGCTAAGAGTCTATATCAGACGTTCTGTGAAGGGTGCTGATAAATATTTCCTTGAGGTACTGACAGTGAAGCTAAGATCTATAGTATAGCTGGGAAGGATGGGAAGGTGCAAAGATATGGGGGGAAGAAACACTAACAAAGACGTTGATGGAAGAGGGAACATAAGCAGTATAAAAAAGTGAAAATGCTGGGGAAGCAGAGTTGGGCTGCAGAGGTAGGCAGCTGCTAGATCCTGAGGCATTGTGAAGCATTCTTGGGATTTTCCATAAAGAAAAGAAAATCATGCACCATTCTTCCTAAGAAAAGAAATTATTTGTTGATTAATGCAAAGGGCATATTTGTTGATTAATGTTGATAGAAACGTTTCATGGATGGTACTCAGGTTGTCCCTGTGGCTGTCAGCTTTCAAATTTTTATCCATGGTTTAGAAAATGAAGTATATGGCAGCCCTGCCCTTCAAAATCAGATCACTCACAGGTTTAGAAAAAGCCTTAAACTCACATGCTCAAACCTAGAGAGTCACAGAAAGTGATTTATCCTCTCGGAGATTTGGTTTATGTCTGCCAAATGGAAATGATATTTTAATGTAACGAGGTGACACAACAAATATTTCCTGAGTAAATAAGTAAATAAGTTCCTTCCTTACTTGACTCAGGATCAACGGAGAACCAAGTATATGAATGTGCTTTGTAAAGTGGAAAATGTTTTACAAATGTGAATAAGTATCGTTATTATTAGCTAACAATGTCTTCATTCAAGTCGAGATTGCTTAATGGTTCTAAGAACAGAAATGAGAACCCAGCTAATGATACTGATAAATGGACTGGAACAGGTCAGAGAAGGAGGTTATGGAATTTTCACCCATGGACACACTTATTCCTGGAATAGCAGACACCTGCCATGGGCAGATTAGGGGAATCAGCAGAGGGACAAGGAGTTAGACCAGATGAGGTGTCTTATATCCTGGGTTCTTATGCAAACTTGCTCTAACTAGAACAACACAAGGACCCAGATAACCCTGGGGCTTACTAATCCTACACAGAATTATCAGTAGTGAAAATCTTCCAAAAATTGCAATCAGTATAAATTTGATATTCTTTAAAACATTAATTTCGTATGGTTGCCAGAACCCTTCCTTGAAAAAACCTGAGGAAATTTTGTTTTTAAGATCTTAACTCTGGCCAAGAATTTAAGTGATTTCATGTCACAAACAGAATATCACAGGGTTAAAAGCATGGAGTCCAACAGGACTGTGATTGAGCCACAGCTCTGCCAGTTAGGAGGAAGGTTACTTAATGGCTAAGACTCGTTTTATTTCATCAGTAAAATAGGAATAATGAGATGGCGGTGCAAGCATTGTCTTTGTGCTTGGTGCAAGGCCTAGCACATAAAAATACTTGGGAAATACTATTATCACCATTGATCCATACTGACTGGAGGAACTAGAAAGCTCAAATTACTTAAAGGCCAAAAGAATGTTTAGAATACACAAGCCATATCTCAGTAACTATTCAGCAGCCTTTTTCTTTACTTCCTATACTAAATAAGGGGAAAAAATAGAATTAAAGTCTGTCTAAAGAAGATTTCCTAGCTGAGCTATTTGTCTTCACTGGGGTTTTGTCTTTCCAATGCAGAAATTAACTGCAAAATGCAGGGTTGTGTTACATACAGAAAGCAGCACGTTCTTATTTCAGAGCTAAACCTCAATGGCTGGCATTTGAAATACTTTGGAGAGAGGAGTCATCATAATTTCAGAAATGCCTTAACCCCAGAAAGCAGGGCCGACCAGGAAATCATTCATCTGTAACATCATAGCTGAAACCTGAAAGCAAAGCCCAGAGTTCAGGCATGTGGTAATTAGGTCTTTAAATGTACTCTACTGGCTAGGAAACCTGTCAAAAACATTCTTATCATGGGCAGTGTTAATCACACATAAAATGACAGAGCAGACACAGTGGGACACAAACAGTAACCTGGAAAGCATTGGCCAGAGGAAGGGCAGCCAGAGCCAGTGTCAAGACCTGGTTCCTGTGAATATGAAACCCTTCCAGTTCCACAAGAACAAATGAGTCTAGTGGGATTGGAAAAGAGTGTTTTCAGTGTCCAAGTAGATTTACATTAGGTTCACTCACAGAAAACTGAAAAGAAAAAAAAAAATACCACAAAACCAGCAACTAAGAATGTCCTAGTGCTTAATTTACTTACTCACCAATGGAGAAAGCTCTTTATATTTTGATTTCATTTAATTCATTCATTTAAACAACATTTATTGAGAATGGACACATATTCAGACACAAAACCCTGCCCCATGCCACCAACAGCTTATAGAGAAACAGGAAAACCCACCAATGGATCTTTATCAATTGTGATTGGTCTCTTAATGGAAAAGAACAAGGTTCTATGAGAGATGGACAATTTGAGCAGAGTACCTAGTTTCAATGGGGGGTTGGCTGGATTTCCTCTCCTCCATCCCCTAATATACTATGGAGATCACCTCCTATTGTCATCACACTTCTCTTATGAGCCAAACAAAATCCTCCAGAGATGGACAGGGATCCAAATTGAGCCTATTTGCTATCCCCCTTTGGATTTTGTGAGTAGGACCACTGGTTTCCCATATGGTACCATCCTTAACGGCTGGTTCCCTGCAACTAACTAACCACTCTTCTGCCTAAACTCTCATTGGAGCCAGCCCTGATGGGTTCCCAAGCACCAGCACAGACCACCGAATACTGTGTGCTACCCAGACCCCTTTCCAGGGGAAAGATTCATTCCCTCAGCTGCCAGGCAAGCTGCCAGCAGCCAATCCTCAGCTCCAAATCCTCTTTGAAAATTGCTCTAATGAGCCAGCCTGCAACCAATGACTGGTCCAGGCAGGGTTATGAAGGCCCAGTTTCTTTACCTCGACTAGTGACAACTGGAAAGAATCATCCAGCTTCATAGCTCCCCAAAGGGGTAGGCAAGGGCTTCTTTCAAAATGCATCACATCCCAACTTCTCCATCAGCTCAATCCTTATTTCCCTTTCCCTAAACAGATACTAATCTCAACATTTCTCCTCAGTAAAACCCTACATGCTAATCTCTGCCCCAGACTCCACATCCTGGAAACTGATCTACCCTGACCAGAAACTAGAGGATGGTGGTGTCCTTTTTTTCTCTCAATGGATTCATCTCCCACCTCAGGCCTTTACTGAGCACTGCTGGGTGGTATTGTGTTCCCTTAAGAACAGTACGTGTGTCTACAAAGCCTAATATAGTAGCTCTTATTCCAAAGAGTAGATCCTTAATATCCAAGGTAGTTGCAGTGGACTATCTATTGTTGTGTCAATCTGTTTCAAGCAAGAGAGTTAAAATCCTGCGAGAGAATGGAAGCACAAGTTTCCATTAAAAATTAGTGTGGCAGCATTTCCAACCCAGCTGTGAAGTGCTGCGTGGCTAAGAAAATACGAGTGTCCTCAGAGACACCCTGTGCCACATGCTAATGAAATTGGGACCAGGCCAGCTTTGTGACCTAATTGGTCATATCGAATAAAAAAGGAGAGGACAGTTTTTAAATCAGTTCTTTAAATAGTGATTTTCTTCCTGTAAATACACTGTCTTTTTAAGGCATCTTTATAGCTCCATTTTTTTCCACCTAAATCCTTAAAAAAAAAAACCTCCAAATTTTCTGTCCCACATTTTCTCTAAAGAAATAGCTCTGCTCCTGAAGAACAATTTTATGAAAATAACATAAAATGCTTATGTGCAGATTTGGGGACTAACAATTTCTGTTGTTTTAGAGCTTAATTAAGAAGGAGTCAGCATGAAAGGCCTGGGTAGATATTTCTACCTGGTGAGGGCTGAGTGTAGACAAGGGAAGCAAAACCAGCATTAATCTTTGTCATGCGCAAGTTAAAAGCAGGAACCACTATGCACAACAGATCAGCGAGCACATTTCAATGGTGTAATAACTCTGTGTCATCCTTCTTGTTTAAAGAGAATAGAAACAATCACTATAATGTCAAGATGTTCACCATTACTTGTGTCTTCATTAGTTCAAAAGGTTCTAATTGGCCAGGTATTTTAGCCTGTTTTTCCTTTTCTCCACTGCCCTATCCCAACTCCACTATCTCCTTTACTATTAAAATATAGATAGATGCTTGGGGTCTGGTCCCTCTGAACCCTACCAATTCACAATCATATTCTAAAGGTGCTCTGGAATTTGCACTTTCAGTAAGCACCATGTGATTATTACATACACTGATGTTTGGACCTAATTATTTTGAAAAATGAAATCACAATGAGAAGCCCCAATGTTTGGACCTAATTATTTTGAAAAATGAAATCACAATGAGAAGCCCCAAATACTGGTGAACTATGCCACGCTCTGGTCTCTTCATAGATGTGTGCATTCCCACACTTTATATAGGACTGCTCCACCTATGGAAACAGCCATTCTGACCCTCAGTTCTTCACCCTTCACTTCCTTGGCTCTTTGCCCAACACTTTAAAAAATAATTTGATTTTTACAGAGAGGGAGGGAGAGGGATAAAGAGATAGAAACACCAAGAGATGAGAGAGAAACATCGATCAGCTGCTTCCTGCACACACCTCACTGGGGATGTGCCTGAAACCAAGGTACATGCCCTTGACTGGAATTGAATCTGGGACCCTTGAGTCCGCAGGCAGACTCTCTATCCACTGAGCCAAACCAGTTAGGGCTGGCCCCCACACTTTTGACTCCTAATAGCAGTGTGACACTCCCTTTCCTGTGGCCCTTCTGGGTAGCTTTTCATCCTTCAAATCCATCCACCGAAACATAGGTGAGAGACAAACTCAGGCCACAGGTAAAATAACTGAGGCTTCTTTCTGATCAGTCACCACATCAACAGAAAAATACATTCATTCATTCACTTATTTATTTATGCCCTGAGGATACAGCAATAAGAACAATAGTCTGGACTCATATTATGGTATTTATATTTGAACAAACTTTAAAGTGATTACACAATTAATTGTTTACTAGTAAATTTGTTAGTACTATGAAGAGTGATACAAAATTCTATGAGGGGTATGGAGCATTGGATCTAGCTAAGTTTTGGAAGAGACAGAAAAATCCCCCAGGAAATGAATAAATAATACTTGACATGAACACTAAACAGTGGGCAGCAATCTACAACTTGGCCAAGAATGTGAGATGGACATGGACATGGGTCCAGGTGTTGCTAAGGTTTCCTTGCATAAGAGGCAGTGTGCCAAGATCCTGAGATGCAAGTTGTTTGGCCCAGTGGCTGGAAAACTAAGAGACTATTGGCAATAAAAGAGACTGGTTGATATCCTAGATTATGCTTGATTTTGAACTACATTAAAGACTTTCTTCTTATTCCAAATGCCATGTGAAGCCCTGGGAAGGGAAGTTAAGGGATCCAGTCTGCATTCCAACCACTTTGTTTGAGTGTGGAAGATGAAGAGGATCAGAAAACAGAGATAGCTGTCAAGAGGCTACTGCAAGCCGAAGACCATAGTGACTGATAAGAGGTGGCAGTGGAGATGGAGAGAAAAGGGCGGTTTGAGGATTTAGGAGGATTTGGTGATGGATAAAGATCTGGGAAGAGGACTAAGGCAATGTCAAGAGAATGGACACATTGCTTTTCCCTTGGCCCCTACGGATTTTGATTCATAGTCACTCCTCTGGGGAGGAGGAAGAACAAAGGACACTAAATACACATATTCCCAATGGCATATTCTCCCCACGTGCCTCAGTGTCTTCATCTCCCACATGAAGGATATAAAAGTGGTTACTACCTGGGATTATTAGAAGATTAAAGGAGTTAATACACATCAGCTACTGAGAACAGTGCCTGACACACAATGAGCTCCTGCTACTAACACCTCCTCCTGCGTTGGCTCTTGTGGGAGAAGTGGTATGGTAGGGAATAACATGGGTGCTGGAGATACACACCACTTTTACCCTAGACCTGGCATTTAGCTGACTGTTTGCTATTTAGCCTTTTATATCATTTTAACTCTACTTGTAATCTTTTTCAGTTTTAACTCTGTTTCTTTTTCCAAATATAAAATATTGCAAACATCCAAAAAATATGAAAAATAATGTACTGGGCACCAGGAGCATACTCCCAGATGTAACAAATGTTTACATTGTGTTTCAGCCCTCTATTTAAAGCATGAACATGGTGCAAGACCCAGTAATGGACTCTCCCTATTGATTTACACTTCTGTCCATTATTCTGTAACCATTATTCTGAAATAGGTGTGTATGTCTCCTACAGGGTGTGTTGTTTTTACTTTTTTAATATTTTTACTACATATGTAAATGTCCACAATAATATATGGTATTGTTCTGTATGCTTAAATTTTTTAAATAAATGGCATCACACTGGGACTAAATAGAATTTATCTCAGGAATGAAAACAAAATGGTTTTAACATTTGAGAATCTATGGCTAGAATGTATCACATAAACAGATTAATAAAGAAGTAACTTATGATTCACTGGATATAATGCAAGCATTTAATAAATATGCAACACCCATTCAAGATAAAGCTGTCTTCAACTTACAATGCATCATGTTAGACCAGGATTTCTTAACTTGGGCATTATTGACATTTGGAATGAAAATTGCTATACCATGAAGGGGACAGGGGGCTTATATGTATATTGTGTGATATTTAGCCTTTAGCACCCCCTTTGTATGATGATAAAAAATGTTTCCAGCCCTGGCTGGTGTGGTTCAGTTGGTTGGAGCTTCATCCCATACATCAGAGAATGATGGGTTCAATTCCCGGTCAGAGCACATAGCCAGGCTGGAGGTTTGATCTCTAATGAGGGCACATGCAGGAGGCAGCTGATCAATGTTTCTCTCTCACATCAATATTTCTCCTTCTCTTTCCCTTCCTCTCTCTGAAATCTTTTTTTTTTTTTTTTTTAATTTTCAGACATTGCCAGATGTTCCCTGAGACAAAATAGCCCTTGATTGAGAACCTTTGCATAGGCACATTATTTAATCCTATAACACTCAGTTTTCTCACTCATGGAGAAAATTATAAGACTGACACTATAGGGAATCTGTACAATAAAATAATATAATGTATTTCTGATGATTTCTGGCAATTTCACAATAAGTCCTCAAAAAACATACTTGTTCCATGGTGGTTGTGGTGATAGTGATATGGTGATGATGTGCTATCAGTGTGGGCGGGGGCAGGATGACGATACTGTTGAAATACACACAAGTGTGGTTGTGTTGTCAGGATCCCCATCTCTCTTTTGGCCCATCTTCACTCATCAGAGACATTCTACAGACACTTCCCCCAGGAGGGAGGACCCAGCAGGAATACTCAGAGACTACAAAGAGGAATCGCTGTCCATCCCAAGGGAATGGGTGGTCTCATTGGCATAGAAAGTGGATTTAGGTGTGGATGAGCTGATGATGTGGAAAAAATGTCCACCCTAGTCTAGAATAAATGTCCTGGGTGAAAAGGAAAGATAAGGGTGCTGGTAGGGGAACTGGAGGTCAGAGTGGTGGCAGAGAGGAGAAGCCTGCCAAAGGAAGACGAGGCCCCCGCCAGGGGTTTTCCATCTTTTGTGGGGTATTACCTATTAGAGGTTCACTGTCTCGCATACTAGGAGGAAGCAGGCAAGCTCAGTCATCCTATCTATTCTGTTTATATGAGCAGTTCTTATCCTAGGAGGCCTCCAGTCGCTGAGCTTCCAGGTGTGACCAGCAGGGGACGCCATACCCACTGCCAGCACACTGCACCCAGGGCTGGGCCTGCCAGTGGGAGCTGCACATGTCTGTGGCCCAAACATCACCAGATACCTCATGTGTTGTGACCTGTGGCACCACTCTTCCCAGACACCTAGATGTCCTTTGACACCTGGAGAAAGAAAGTGTGTGGAAGAGAAAGTCACCTTATACCTGCACCTCATCCTTGGATGGACAATAAAACCAGCTTAAGACCTCCTTGAACCTTTACTATTTTATGATTTATCTCTCTCTAATTTGCCAGATTAACTGTTCTTCATAAATATGCAGTAACTGCTTGCAAGATATTCAGATGTCATTAGTTTTAAGTTACGAAAAATTGAGATGTAACAAAAAATAAAAAAAAAATGAGAAGTTGGGTTAAAACAGATAGCACGAATCAACTGCCAGAGAGAGAACTTGCTTACAAAACGCCAAATTAATGGCAATTTTACTCAGTTTTTATTCACCTTCTTCACTTTTACCTGCTATGATTTTTAAATAGTGCCTGCACCTGAGGCCAGCATATACTGATGGTAAAACAGGTCACCCAGATTTTTTATAATCAACATTGAAATGAAGGTCAGAAATGATAAAATAAGGGAACTTTAGGTAATGACCATTGCATCTGTTACTCCATTTTAAAGATAAGGCAACTGAAGCTTTGAAAAGTGAAATAACTTGTCTCACATAATAATTAACTAGAGAAGCCAGAATTCAAGGACAGGCCTATAGAATTGCCACACTCATAATCAAAGAATACCGAGGTATTGATTCTATATATTTTATACCATTATTGCCTCACTAACTTGCAGATTTAGTTGAATGGCCATTTCTTTTCTCTCGCACTTGATCATTTTTATTCCAGTTCCCTCCATTTAGAAAACCTATCACTATTGACAAGTTTGGGTTGGGTTGAGCCTGTGATTCATCAGAGAGAACATCTGGGCAGAACAAAAGCATGAAACTTTCCAAGAAGTTATGCCTGTGTTGTTATAATTGAGCCACTGACTCTCCTTCAAAACCTTCTCTGGCTAGAGTTAGATTCAAAGGGAATTATATTAAAAAACTGAGTCATTCGTCTTTCAGACTAATTTTAAATGGTTAGAAAATGAGCAAGTCTGTGCAAATATGCTATGGGTTATTAAATCCTGATTTGGACTACAATGCAAGTGAGTGTGGGTAAATATCAGCCACAGAATTATAATTACTCAAGTCTAGCGAGCTCCCACACTGCCAAAGTTCCACTCAAAATAGATTTCCATTTTGAAATACGGTACAATCAGACTGCTGCTGACTTTTTATTGACAGTTAAAAAACAAAGTGAGGGTAAAAACAAGCAACAGTTGCAGGGATTTCATCTCTAATATCTAGTGTGTCATCAGAAAACAAAATCAATCCACTCTGACTGGTGTGGCTCCAATGAGCATCATCCCATATACTGGAATGTTGCTGGTTTGATTCCCAGTCAGGCACATGCCACATTTCAGGTTGGAACCCTGGGCACATGCAATAGGCAACCTATTGATGTTTCTCTCTCAAATTGAGGTCTCTCTCTCTCTCTCTCTCTTTCTCTCTCTATCTCTCTCTCTCCAATCAATATAAAATATGTATTTTTTAAATTATAAAAAAATAATCTAATTGAAAATGGGCAAAAGGCATAAAATGACAAAAGAAAAAAAAGAGTGACCAACAATCATGTGGAAGATTCTTAAAATCACTATTAATCTAAGAAATGCAAATGAAGACAGACATATAATTGTTTTGTCTTCCAGATTAATGCAGACTAAAAATGGACAATACCCAGTACCAGCAAGAATTCAGGGGAAAATTCATTCTTGTATACTGCTGGTGGAGCGTAATTTGGTCATATCTATAAAATTTCAAATATGCCTACTTTCTAATTAACCAATACCACTTTTGCTAAATGCTAAACATCTGCTTAAAGATACGCATATAGGTTTAGGAATACTTATAATAGTTTTAAACAATTTTTTTGTGGGGAGATTAAATTGTAATTATTGGGGGATTGGCTATAAGAACTATAATTCATTCCTAAATAAAATACTTGAATTAAAAACCAATTAGGAAGTTATAGATATACTGACATAGAAATATCACAACATATTATTCATAATATAGGGTTAGATAGAAAATGGTGTAAAACAGTATCATATTTCATCAATAATGAAAATATAATAATTATAAAAATAACCATTGCAAATCGTTATTGAAAAACATCTAAAACATATAAACTAACCTGCTAATGGTGCTGTGACTAAAGAGAAATTTCACTGTGTGGTGTAAACATTCTTTTATTTTGTGCATCTTTGACAATTAGCAGGTATTACTCTTTCCTTTCATTAAAAATGCCCATAAGACATTTTTTAAGACTTGATGATCTAATCATTTCACTTTAAAAGACTTACAGAAAAATGCTAGAATGAGTAAATTGATGCCAATTCTAGGAATGGTCATTCTGTATCTGACCAATGACAGTTCAGAATTTCTACACAGGAGGGAACTGGGGACAGTCATCTAGCTGAAGGGGAGTTATGGGATCTGCTTTAACAGCGTTGTTGTTTTTTGTTTTATAATAAGACTAGGAATACCTTCTTAGAAAATATGAAGTTTGTCTTACTATTTTAAATACTTTAAGTCATTCAGTATTTTCTATATATCACTTTACTCATATAAGATAGCAATATTGATTCCTATATTATTTCCCAGATTAACTGTTCGAAACAACTGAGTCAATACAGGTAAAACAACCATAATTTCAAGGATACTCAACAGGTATGAAGGACTCTGTGACTCTGGACAATTCCAAAGTAATAGCACATTGTTATTTTTTCAGAAGATAAATTATTTACTCAGTATTTTCCCTGTGACCTGGTACCTAAATTGCTCTGCAAGCATATCTGTGGTCACGGTATTTGCAACAAATCCATCAAGGAATTTGCATTCATCATAGACCAACTCTTACGACATTGGCCAATCATAGGAAAAGTTTCACAGACAAATACCAATGCCTGGTAATTATACTTAAAAAGAACAGAGAGCGGTATTACCGCCTCATAGCAGCCAAAACTTTGTTGTAACCTCCTGTATTTACTGCTGTTAGTATTTTAGTAGGAGCTGCCACTCACATTAGTCACCTCCCCCAGATCCCGTAAGAGACAATGCCTATCCCAAATGAATCATATAAAGATAGGTTAAGGGAACAGAACATAGCTGCCAGGTAGACCTGGCTTACCAGACATAGACTGTCGGGTATGTAATTTATGACAAAGCAAATATGAACCCCAACACTCACTTTTAATTCCTCCCTTATTTTCCTCCACTAAAAGGAATTACAAACTAAATACTCACTGCCTCAGTCTTTCTCACAGCAAGGAGTGGCCGGGTGACACTAATCTTCCCAAGAAAATCTGCCAAGTCTACTTTCTTTTCTGATAAGAGAGACCGATAGAGGAGGTGTTTTCCTTCCTTGTTGACTGTGGAGGCCGTGCTCAGTCCAAGGGGAGAAGGCTGAGAGCATCCCAGAGATGCTGGCCTTGACGGCCCCGAGGTGCCTAAGTCAGGGCCACAAGCTGCCTCCTCATTAGATTCCTGTCATGCCCATTTGTTTAGGTCACTGTTAGACAGATTTTCCATTACTTGCTACAGAAAACATTTTTAATACATATTTAATGTCTCTAAACAACAGTTTACTTATCTGTAAAATGGGGATAGTAACAATGACCTTGTTGGTAGTATACATACACATGTGTAACTTATATGCACACATATGTAAAATCTACGATATATTCATATCATTCATATCCTTGCTCAAATGATAGTCCTCAAAGAAGTCCTACCTGGCAACCCTAAGTAATTAGGATCCTCCTATCATTATCTGCTTTATGTTTCTTCATAGTATTTTTAATTAGAAATATATAATATCAGCTACTTCTTTATCTATTTGTTGTCCACAGCTCTCTACCAAAATGGACCTTCCATCAGGCCAGAAACTTGTGTTATTGCTGCAGCTACAGCACTTGGAATTGTGTTTAGTACATAATCCTCATTCTACCCCTATTTATCAACTAACTAATGAACAAATGAATGTCTGTTAAGTGTTAATAAATGATAGTGGTTTAGTTGTAAAGTACAGAATGACAATTATTGCACTAGCCACACCACTGGGAGAGACAGAGCCCAGAGCCGGAGAACAGGATGTCATCACATCTACCCTGGATATCCAGTACACGTGCACACATAAAGACATACACAGTAATGTTCTCCTTGCAAAAGCAAAATAAAGCAATTTAAATGTGCATCAGTGAGATAAATAAATGGTGGCGCAACCATATTAAAAATAATGTGGTCATCCTCACAGAAGTGAAGGGAGCTGCTGGGTGGGATGGGATGAGGGCTGGGAGGGGAGAAGAGGGAGGCTCTTTGGCAGATCCCCTAGGTAAAGGGGATCTCTGCTCTATACTGGGACTGTCACTCGTTGCCTATTTGAGGCTCTGCCTTGGAAGGACCTGAGTCCTATGGTGTTACAAATCTAACCCACACTGTGTATGTGTGTGTATGCATGTGTGTGCCATGCATGGGTGCGTTCTGTTCCTAACAGGCTTACAAAGACAGTGAATACAACTTTTATTTCTCAAAAGGAAGAACAGCTTATCAAAATGGTAAAACTGCAAAGGACCTCTGAGATTATCCAATTTAGCTTCTTTATTAAGCAAATATCAGACTTGGTGAGATTCCATTCACTTTGCCAACATTGTAAGTATGAAATGTTGAGAGTACTAAAACTTTGTAAACAATATAATACCGATGGCCCACTGGGAGGCAGGTGCTGTGCCAAGCATTCCACACACACTAGGGCCTTGCATCCTCCTGACCATTCCAAGAGGCACGTTACTGTTCACCCTGTTGTAAGGAGGCTTGGGGAAAGGGCGTTACCAAAGATGTGAAATCCCCACCTTATCAGAGACACAGGGTTCAAATCTAGCTGTTCTGGCTCCACATGCCATTATGTACAATGTGCATGTGATCCTCTGCAAATATGGGAAAATAATTCAAGTCCAACGTCCTTGACATTCTCAAACACATACTCGTTCTCACTTTATGGGAAATTACCAAACGTTGATGATGGTGAATTATATTTACTTTTTTTAATTTTAATTTTCACAGTTATCTCAGATCTCAAAATGTGCATGTTCAGCTCTGCAGGGATTCTAACAGGCGAACAAACACTTGCAAATTACTGTTATGTTTTAATTCTAATTTGACACCTTTGTCCAACACAACCCCATGGGCTAAAATCCACACACGCTCACAAATTTGTACCAGTTAGCACTTTCTATGTAAGTTACCTTCAGTCCAGGATGAGCAGTCAATAGGCTCCAATAATGCAGTGTTGCAATAAAAAATAGATGTTTACCCTAGAGATCTAGCACATGCACGCATAATAAGATCAGATAGATAGATAGTCATATCAACATATTCTCTGTAAAAGCAAAATAATGCAATTTACATGTCCATTGATATGTTAAGCAAATTATGGTACACATACATCATGGAATAAAATTCAGCTCTAAAAGAATGATTTTTTTAAAAAGCCTGGCCAGTGTGCTCAGTGGTTGAGCATAGATCCATGAACCAGGAAATCCCGGTTCAATTCAAGGTCAGGGTACATGTCCAGGTTGTATCGGCTGCATCATTGACATTTCTAACTCTCTCTCCCTTCCTCTCTCCGAAATCAATAAAAAACACATTTTAAAAAATGAACTAGGTCTATATATATTGATGTAAATACAGTGTTAGGTTAAAAAAAAGAGCTACAGAAAAAATAATAAAATATGATCTCATTTACTTAACATAATCACATAGCAAAACTGTATACCGCTCTCCGCAGCAACCTATATACATATATGCATTCATGCAGAAACATCTGGAAGATTCTCTTAATTAGTATTAATGGGACCACTAGTAGGTTGGAGAAGGGGATGCCAGTGTAATATTTCTCTGTTCCTCATTATGGGAATTTTATACTCCCCAAAAGAGTGCACTCATTTATATTTGCATAGTAAAAAAAGAAAATGATCTCAGAAAGAGTCTAAAAGCATCAATGTGTCATGAGCCACTTAAGCAAATCTCTTTTCATGAGAAATGTCTCTAATACTACCTACCGCTAGACAGTAGCATTTAGGAAACTCGTCAATTTAGCTTTAAATTTAGATCGTCCACAAAAATGACCTTTTTATTTTTGATCAACCTCCCTTACTGCTTGTGTTTGGCCCCAAGAAAGAGATGATCCCTTGAAGGCCTGTTTCGCCTAAAAAGGATCACCATCACTACCGCATTCCAGTCACCCCTAATGAGGCCGTTTATCTGTGTGTGAACAGTTCCAGGAAAAAAACAACAAACCTTTAAAGTCTTTTACATTCCTTTCTGAAAAAAAATAAGAATACTCATCGGAAAGCTAAAATGTGTTGAAGGAGGAAGGCGAGACCCAGAAACCTTTTCCCACAGTGTTCAGAGAAGAGAAGGAAAAAGGGTGTCTTGGAGCTTTCCTCCTTAAGGAGTCTGTGTGACTCCTTCTTCTAGAAGCTCCACACTATCCCCACGAAATTAAGAGGAAATGGGTTGAGGAGATTGAGGCAGTGAAAGCAAATTGTCCATTCACTCCCGGCCGCCTAGGAAGACATTACGGACGTATTCCCCAGGATAATAAATAAAACTGATTGAGTGTGTGGTTAAGAACATTAGAGAAACCTGGAGTGCCTTTAAAAGAGTGTTGTGCCGAGAGAAGAGTATTAAAAAGTGAGGCATTTCCTCTCTGCACATTTAAATGTGGTGGCTCGGGAGAGAGAAGCATGCCCGTAATGGATAGGAGTCATTTCCCATCATTATGGAAACCTTAAACCACCTCTGACTGCTTATACCCTCATCTCGGAGCATCCTACTAAATTGCAGTTATTTGTTCCAAACAAACAGAAAGGCCCATGGTAAAATAGAGCAATTTAAGGCTGGGAGAATACGGGCACCTGTAATTCAATTTCATGCCAGCTGGTTTCACAACATGCTCCTCCACCTCTGCTTCTGCCACAGGAAACTTCCCTCCAAGTGTAACAGCGCTTCTCCTGCTAAACGGAGGGCTCAAGATAAGTGGGCCTTAAATGAACAGAGACAATCATCGCAGGCGAGGTGTAACTCAGCTGCAGTTCCCCAGGCCGCTCAACAGCCACCCAGTCCTCAAGCCAGCAGGGAACTGTTCAACTCGCTCAACTCCGAGTGGAAAGCAAGGAAGAGCGGGAGAAGAAAGAAATGCTCCAGGGGAGAAAATCCGCTAATTATCACTCCAAATCTCCAGCATATAAGACAATAAAGGAGGATATAGCCCGGCCAGAGTGACTCAGTGGATGAGCATAGACTTACAAACCTGGAGGTCAAGGGTTTGATTCCAAGTCAGGGCATATAGGGTTGCAGGCTAAAACCCCAGAGTGGGGCATGCAGGAAGCAGTTAATCAACGATTGTCTCTTACCATTGATGTTTCCATCTTTCTCTCCCTCTCACTTCCTATCTAAAATATATAAACTGAATAAAAATATTTTTTAATGGAGGATATGTGTGCGTGTGTGTCTGTGTGTGTATTTAGAAAACCTAAACTATTTTTTATGAGAAAAAAAAACACACCCAGAAGACTGTTAATAAGAATCGCTGATTAAAACCTGATTGGTGGTGATATAATTGAATGTCATTGACATTCAGGATGGGGAAGTCAAGTCCTTATAGATTCACATTGACTAGATGGGCATTTATTAAAAGGGTGGCGATCCTATTTGGATTTGACAAGAATGTATTGAATGAGGGACATCCAGATACTCCTCTTGGTATCAAGAAATTCCTTGAGGTTTGTGTTTTAAGTGAGTGCATGCTGTATTTAACAGACTTGCACAGTTTTAAACATGATTTTGGAAATTGGTTAACTCAAAGAAACAAATCTATCCTTTCATGAAGAGAACACCAAGCAGGGAATTTTCCTTTTCCTTATTTCCTACCAATATTTATAAAAATTAGCTAATAACTATAGAAACAGAATTAGCGTGAGACATAAGAAAGAACTTCCCTGTTTGGATGGCTGGGGATGTTCTCATTGTGCAGTATTAGCCTAGGCAGGATCTGAACCAGGGCACACAGAGGTCAAAATAAAGAAGAGAGTGCTCCCTCTTGTACTGGGAGGTGACCAAGGTTAGGGACCTAGCACTTCTCATACTAATGAAGTATGCTGAGGACTGGATGCATCCTAGGAGAGAGCTTTGAGATGCCGGGTGGAGGGCAGCACTATGTACCATGGAAGTCTACTTAGCCAGGATTCTGAAGCAAGATGTAACCTCAAGTTTGCAGAGATTAGGGAGAAGGTTTAGAACCACCATTCTCTCAATTTCTCTGATTATACAGGACAGAGATGCACAACAGAGACTGTCTGAATATTGAGAGAGATGGTAATGGGGACTGACATTCTCTGAAAGTTGCCTTCACCAGCCTCCATGCTTTTACACTCAGGTAACCATGAGCAATTCCAGATCTAGGACTGAGTATCCTAGGGCGCAGGAGGATTCTAAATCTACAATGACATTCACCTGTACTAAGATGAACATATAGGCAGGGGCTGAATGGCCTTTACTTAGCAGAGTTGGGCAAATATCCCAGCTGCTGGTCCTTTCACAAAAATAGATGAGTTCTGGACACAGGATGCAGGGGGAATTTCATGGACTTTGTTTTTGTTGTTGTTGTGTTTTTTGTTTGTTTGTTTGTTTGTTTGTTTGAAGGGAGAGGAAGAGATAGAGACATCAATAATGAGAGAGAATCATTAATCGGCTGCCTCCTGCATGCCTCCTACTGGGGATCGAGCCCAAAACCCAGGCATGTGCCCTAATTGGGAAGCAAATCATGACCTCCTGGTTCATAGGTTGACGCTCAACCATTGGGTTCCACTGCATGGGTTTTGCAGCTCCAACTCTGACATGCCATCCTAGCTCTGTTACCTACTGGCTGTGCCTTCAGTTCCATTATTTATGCAGGGAGGAACCTTAGTAGAATAATTATAAAAACTAGAAAATCAATATTTATTGCTGAACACAAAAACTAGCCCATCTAGATGCCCTAGAAGTTTCTCTTCTTTGCTTCCTTTTCCACCTTCATGTGGAAAAATAGACCTTGAAGCATGTTTACCCCAAAAGTACCCACCTGTCATAAGGAAAACATGACCCTAATCATAAAATCATAGGCAAGCAAAGAAGATCTAGAATGGATACAGATGGTCTTCTATAACTACAGCAATAACTAACCATTACTGTAAAAAAATAAAGTAGCCATTCACTTTTGCAGGTATCTTCACAAACACTTCACAAACGTCCCATGGAAATCGGATCTGGCACAAACAAATGTGAGGCTATGAAATATGAACAATGACATGCTCCAAATCATCAACTTTTTTTGGTGCTTCAATTTCAGGTGACTTTTATTTTTCTGATTTTGGGGGCTCTTTTTTATTTAATTTGAAGATGAAACTCCTTGTGAAAGTACAATAAAACACTAAACATATGTTTTTCAACAGAGTACAGACTGAAATACATCATTGCAACAGAAGAGAGGGGAATAAAGATGCCAGGGTTCTTCCTGGGTAATAGATCACCTTTCTTAATCATGGAGTTTTATACAAAACCACTCTCTGAGTTTCAGTTTTCTTATCTTCAGAATGGGAAGAAAAGAGTAACAATTTTTTTCCTTATAAAGTTGTTGTGATGATTAATAAGACAATACACAAAACATAGCAATGACTACTTATGAAGTGAGGGCTCAAGAAATGCCATCATGGTCACAACTGTTATTGTTCTAGATCATTCTGCGAACCAACGAGCCAATTCTCAAGCAAAATAAGAAGACTGCTGGAGACTGATACATGGTATAGGGGATCCAATGACTCTTCAATCAGTGTTATACCTAGGTAAGTGCTTTAGGGGGGGACATCAAATAATTGACAGTAAAATTATGAGTATAAATTTCAAATCTTGCTGATGAAAAGTATTTGCCTAAAGATGCTAGATTATTCCAGAGTTACAGCCAGTGTTTGGAACTTTTCCCCCCAATTAAAATCAATAGACTTTTGTTGAACATGTATGATGACATGGTCACCCTGGAGGATATAAAGAGAAGCTTCAGAATCGCCTTAGGTGTGTCTTCTTTCAGCACCCACAATGAGAGAAAACGTCTGCTCTTGAATGTTAGCGGTGATTATTGAAAACAGTTCAGGGCCAAGTGCGGGCAAGGGACTGAGCTGGTAACAAAACTGAGGCCTGGTCTGAATAGAGTCCAATCTCCTTGTATGCCTCAAAGTAAGTGTCAAAGCAATTTTCAGAGGCCTTTGTAAAGGAGCACGGGCAGCTTTGCTGAGAAGGAGGCATAGATTGCTAAGGTGACTCTTTGGAAGAACCATGATGATTTAAACATGTAAGGCCTGGTGGCTCTGTCAGAAACCAGTCTCTTCAAAGTGTACCCTGCACAGACCCCAGGTTTTCTGTTGCCTCTGTCTTCCTATGCCACTCGTACAGTTTTGCACACACAATGCAAGCTCAATCAAACACCTATTACACTGGCTGTGAAAGATGCTCCCGGGTGGTGACCCGTGCCTTAACCCCCCTAATTTCTCCAGGTGGTTCAGGAACTGTTCTTATTTCAGTCTTGCCACACTCAAATGAAGCAGAACCCATTGCTTTCTGCTATAATTGTATTTCCTGCTGCCCTTGCTACTACCTCCGAAGGTTTCCTGACAGGTAAGCTTGCAGGACTCAGAGGAAACACAGTAGCTGTAAGGAAATGACTGGAACGGTGTCTGGTGGAGGGCACTGGGAGTCCTCCCACCATCCAGGTTAGTGGACCGACAGGAAAGCTCCAGTCAGTGACATTTGAATGGCAAAGCCCAAATTTACACTAGATTAGTAATTAAGGTGAGAGCATTGGAGGGAATGACTCAAAGCCATTTCTAAAAGGTAAATACACACTTTAAAGGTTCCCACACATACCCGACAGAATGACTTTTTTAAAGCTCAGTAAAGCACCGTGGGTTTACAGTCAGTAAAATGTAATGATTAGGAAATAAGTCCTTAGACATATTTAGGTCTAAATGCCAACTCTTCCTCCGATTTCTCTGTGACCAGACACAGATAACAAAACCTCAAGAAGCCTCAGTTTTCTCCTCTGTAGAACAGAGATTCTAATAGTTCCAACTCATTAGATGTTGCAATGATTGAATGCAATAAGCGCCTTCCTTTCCTACTATCTGAAGTAACTGATAACTCTTGGTCTTAATTTCTGGCCAGTGGAGATTAAGCCTCGGGAAGGGGAGAGTAGGTGAGCGAATACAGCATGGCTAATTGGATTTTTAATCTTCACTAGTGTTTAGCAAGAAATACCAGCAATGTTTATCTGTTGGCTACAATGTTAAATTGCCAGCCAATTAAATGCCAGAGGGAGCAACCCGTTACCTGGATATTTATAATAATTCATACTGTTTTCAAGGAGACATTTTAAAATTATTTCGCATCCAAAGTATACAAAATAAAGCTGCAGTTGAATTAAAATAGGAAGTGTGAATACTCATCAGCCTGAGGAAAATTGTTTTTGAAGACTAATTGAGATGTAGTTGCTCCAAAACTAAGATAAAGTATACAGAATAATAAGATCTAAAACCAAGATAAATGTTAAAGCCAATAAAAGAAGTATATTTACTTGTACTTTTAAATAAGTCATGATGGTCTAAATATTAGTTTAGCATCTAAATATTAGTTTAGCATAACAATAGAGGGGGGCATCTGAAGCAAGTTAAAGGAAAGCTGTGGTGATTATGATATGCCTGAAACACTGGAATAACATCAGAAATTTCTGTTAGTAAACCTGATCGGGAAAAGGTTATACCTAATAGTTGTGTTCACAGAAGTTCTCCCCATGATCGAATTCATATTTAGCTTTTTCCAAAACCATGCATAACCTCTGTCATTTTTTCCTGATCACATACTCAAAAGACTTGAGGTCTTCAAAGTGGAATGTGGAATTCCTGTTACAGCAATAGAAGTCACAGAGACCCCTTGGGCCCAAGTAGAAATTGAAAAGGACTACTTGACACATGCCTGTCAGTTTCAGCATTCCAGGGGAGAGGCCAAGCTTCCTTGGGTAGATAGATTATATCTCTGTCCTATAGGGAATGTCTAGTATAAACCCATTTAGATGTGCAAATATAAACTAATGCCTACATACTGTTCCTGTGGAAGTCTTAAGTCCACACAGCAACCCAAATGCTTTGAGATGGTAGGGTTTTGGCTTAGTGAGGTACAATGGGTTTATTTTTAGCAGGGATTTCCCCTTTCCGCTGTATTTTTTTCTGAATATAAATGTTCACTGGGCTATCTTGAAAATTATTGTATGGACTGAGTGGGGATATGTATTGGTTTTCACTGGTTTTGGCAGAGGATTTGCTCAAAGATGATCATGGAACTGGAACATGTCAGGAGAGAGACGCAGGCCTGAATTCTTCACTTCATGCTAGGTAAAAGCATAAAACCTATCTGGCCTGGGCTTGGTGCTGAGCTGGGAAGGATTATTGCTGCCTACCCCTGATGTAAGTGAGCACTCAGAGCATTCTGTCAGCTCCTATGAGTACCTCCCTTGGCCAACCAGGTCAACAGAGCGACAGGCAGGGGCTGGACTTCCTATGAAGAAATAGGAAATTATCCTGTCAGTTATAATGGAGCAACAAAGAAGAGGTGGGAATAAAAAAGGGGAAGGGAAGGTAGAAGGGAGGGAGAGAGAGGATAGGTAGAGGAAGGTGGGAAAAGATGAAGGAAGGAGGAGGAGGAGGAGAAAAAAGAAGGGCAGGGAAGGAAAGGTAAGCAGAGGAGAAAGGAAAAAGGAGAAGGGGGAATGGCAGAAGAGAGGAGGGGAGGTTGAAAGGAGAGGGCAGCTATTCAGTGTCTGGTAAGTTAATGTTCGAGAAAAAAATATTAATTTTTATTAAAATGTTCTATTATTTTATGTTAATGATTACTCATTTATTTCAGCCCTTTGTATTCAGCATGTCTATATAGAAATAAACCTATGTTTCTATGAAAATTGAAGCTTTTGTTTTCTTGTGGTCCACATAAACTTAAACCTTGTTTATTTGGCTCATATTAGTATTTGAGTTTGACATGCTTGCCCTACAGCAAGACTCATAGGAGCCAAGTGCTGTGGAACCAAGAGAGGGTGGATCCTTTGTCTAGTCTATATATTTAGGGTGTGTGCCATGCCTACTCGGGCCACTGACTGGCTCACAGGTGTGATTGACAGGAAAGCAGGTAGGTACCTTCTCATGTCACTCAGGCCTTGGGCATGGATCTAAACTGCCTTTGTCCAATATCTTCCCCCACCAATCAGTGGGAACAGATTTGGAAAGTGTTAACCACAGCTTTTTCGCAAAGCTGTATCAATGGCAAGCCTATATACTATTGGGTCTTCCCTGTTAGATAATAACCAGGTTATTACAAAAACATCATCAGAATAAATAAAGAATAGCCAAAGAGATTCACCAGGAGATGTAAGTATTCAGACATCCTTTATTACAAATTGTAGAAATTGAGGACATAATAAGAAATGCTGCTTGGCATGCTCTCCAGCCTGAACTTAGGACAAGACCTGGATGAGCCACAGGGAAGGAACTGAACAGGGAGATAAAAGAAAGCTGTGTGCTGACCCTATGCACCCGAAAAAAGGCCTGACTCAGAAACACAAATGAAATGAATGAATGAATGAAGAAATAAAAAGAAAAACTACAAGTAACTGTGAAAGATTGATTCATGTGCTAAGTTATGTCACATAAACCTGAGAAGTGAGGTCAGTCAACCAATAAATGACCTCACTGTGGCTAAGTGCTACAATTAGATTTCCACAGTTTGTAGCAAACTTGTATTTTGGCTTAACTGAATTACATTAGTACATAGAAATATTTGTTGAATGCATGAATATAAGAGAAAGCAAAGGACTAGATACTGAGTACTTGTCCAAGGACATATAACAAGTGTGAAAAATGTATAAAATTCTCGACGTTTTTGGACTCAAAGTCTAGTGCTCCAATTTTTCCTTAAATAATGGGTGTTCTCCCTGACCTCTCTTCATATATTATAAGTGGAGAATAAAACTAAATACAAAGACGAGATCAAAATGGCATTGCTGAACTCCCAATGAAGAAAAAAATAGTTGGGGAGGGGAAGACAATATTGGATTATAAGCAGTAATGAGTAGCTATATTTGAATCAGAATACATAATTTAATCCATTTGAAAATGTCTTCATAGAACATTATTCATTCAGCAAAAGTACCGAGTACCTTTTACCTTTTATATGCCAGGCATTGTACTAGGCTCTGGAGATAAAGTTCTTAAAACAAGGTAGACATGTCTGTCACCCCCTGGACTTCTGATAGCCTCATCCTATCATATACATTTAGGCAATAACATATATGTGTATTAAAAATGGAAAAATGCAACTCATGTGAAATCAAATTTTTTCTTCATACAAAGTACAAATTTCGCAACTTATATTCCAGGTGATATCCAATGAGAACTAGTATTTTGGCAAAAGTATCAAATCACTGAATATCTTGATAAAATGTTAATTTAACAGAAGTGATTTGAATTATAAAGATTAGAAAATGTTTTTGCTTCTCATATTCAATGTGCTCCTTACATAGAGGTGTCTCCAGCAATTACAAAGCAAGTAACATGAAATTTCTATAATAAACTTTGAAAATTACTTAGTCGAATCACTCATATTTCATCCCAAATATGCCCGCAAACCTTAGGCTCTCGACAGTGTTGTGCTAGCAACATTGCGGCTCCTCTCTAGTCTGAATGGGAAAGTAAGTGACCTGGGTTGCAATGCAGTATCTCTCTCCACCCACTCCAAAAAAAGATATGTGCAATTTATAATCCCTGGTACCCGTGAATGTGACCTTTAAAGGGCATTTAAAGACATAATTGAGTAAAAGATCTTGAGAAAAGATCATCCTCAGAATTAACAAGACAATGACAAATGTCCTTAAAAGAAGAGAAGACACAGAGGAGGGGAAACACCCTGACACACAAAGAAAGCCACAGGAAGATGGGGCAGAGAGGGGAGCGGTGCCGCCACTAGCCCAGGAAAGCCTGGAACTCCAGAAGTTGAAAGAGACAAGGAAGGATTCTCCTCTAAAGCTCGAGCTACGTTTCCCCTCCCAATAGAAAGAGCAAGGCCCTGCCAAACCAGTTTGGCTCAGTGGATAGAGCATCGGCCTGTGGACTGAAGGGTCCCAGGTTCGATTCCGGTCAAGGACATGTACCTTGGTTGTGGGCACATCCCCCAGTAGGGGGTGTGCAAGAGGCAGCTGATAGATGTTTCTCTCTCATCGATGTTTCTAACTCTCTTCCTCTCAGTAAAAAAAATCAATAAAAATATATTTTAAAAAAAGAAAGAAAAAGAAAGAAAGGAAGAAAGGAAGAAAGGAAGAAAGAAAGAGCGAGCAAGGCTCTGTGGGCACCTTGATTTTGAACTTCTCATCTCCAGAACATGGAAGAGTACACTTCTGTTGCTTTAAACCATCAAGTTTGCAAGGATTTGTCCCAGCAGCCCTAGACCACTGATACAACTAATATACCTGGGATTACCAGAAGGAAACACTTGCACCTCCATTATCTCCCATGCTAGCTCAAGGTATGAGCAAGCCGTCAAATGTTAGAGAAGAACCTCCATGCATTTGTGGTTTTGATTTCTTCTCCTCAAAGGTGATTAAATCTAGTCAGATTAAAACACAGTCTTCTATTGGTCAAAACATTCCTAACTTAAAAAAAAAAATCTCATTTCAAACAACCAGCTGCCAAGCCAATAAAACCACCCCTTGTCAGCCAGTAAAATCCATGATAGATTTATCAGAAATAGCAAGGAGTACCTAAATCACGACCACAAATACTTCAGCCCATAGTACACCTACCCAGATAAACCAGAGGGAATGCTGAGGCTGTGGAAGGTGAAAGATCTGAAGCTAAAAGAGCAAGGAGTTGTTTCACTTAATACAGATCACATATCATAAAAATGTACACTTAAAACCTGTATGATCTTATCAACCAAAATCATTCCAATCAATTTATTTTTTTTAAGTTGGAAAAATAGCAAGGAGGCATTGGAAAACACCAAGCTAAATGTTTAACATGTGGATGCAGTAACTTCACTCTTTGCCTCTCCCAACAATTACAAGTACTTCTGTCTGCTTCTTTTAATTCATTTGTGCTCATCATCAATGTTGTACATGATACACTTAATTCCCAATAGTTCTGTATTACCAATTAATTGTTATATGACTGTCTAACTCAGTAAGTTGTTTGAGGGTATGGAGGATGTCACTTTTTTTTCTTCTACTCTCACTTCTTACCAGGGCTAAGTAAAGAGTAGCTCATTAAGAGATAATTAACAAATTGGCTTACTTTTGGGTCCCAGTTCATAAACACCTACTCTAATATCATAACTATTTTGACTAAAGAATACCAACACATTGAAGTGTACAAGCAAATGTAAAATATCCAGAGGCACGATGCTTAATTATGTGTGGCTACACAACCCACATACACACTAACATTCAGTAGAAATATCTGACCCAAAATCAATTCTGGCAACAACTATCATTACATCTGAGAGTTCTAATAATATGTTAGGTATTTTTTTTTTTACAAAGGAGAACAAAAAAACAAAAAAAAAAAGAAGAAGAAAGAAAAGAAAAGAAAGAAAGAAAAGAAAATATCTTCAATACAGCCTACAAAGTAATGATTACATAAAAATATCAGTCTAAACTCTGAAATATTACATACTTTTTATATATAATTAATATAACTCAACCCTAGTTCAAAAATATCTCAAATACTTTTGGGAAAATTCATAATTTTATGTCAACTTGACTGTGCCATGAGTGCCCAGACATGTGCTCAAACATCACACTGGGCGTGTCTATGGGGGTGTTTCTGGATGAGAGTAACATTTGAATGGGTAGGTTGAGTAAAGCAGATTGTGCTCCCTCAAGGGGTGAGCCTCATCCAATCAGTTGACAACCTCATTCGAACAAAAAAGCTGAGGAAGAGGTAACTTCCCTGCCTGACAGATGGGAGGTGGAACACTGGCTTTTTCCAGCCTCTGGACTCACACTGAAATATTGGCTCTTCATGGGCACAAGCCTGCAGGTTCCTGGACTGAAACTTATAACATTCTCTCTCCTGGTTCTCAGACCTTCAATCTTAGAATCAAACTACACATGGGCTCTGCTGCGTCTCCAGGTTGCCAACTACATATCTTGGGACATAGCCTCCATAATATATTAGGTCTAGTAATAATTAATGTCGTTTTCTAATACTTTTTTTAAATCGAATTTATTTAAACAATACAACAAAATTTAATTAACAATATAGTTGCCGATGTTTTCTACTACTTGAGCCCAACGCTCAGGAAGCATTTTAATCCCTCTGTTGTAAAATTCTTGTGATTTTGATGCAAAAAATTCGGTCAATGCATTTTTGAGGCATTCTTCATTATTAAATTTTTTTCCAAGAAGAAAGTTTTGCAAAGAACAAAACAAATGGTAATCGGAAGGGGCAATATCAGGAGAATATGCAGGTTGAGGGAGAACTTCCCATTCCAACTGGCGCAGTTTTTCAGCAGTGATTCTTGCAGTATGCGGTCGTGCGTTATCGTGGTGAAGAATTATGCCCTTCCGATTAATCAGCGCGGGTTCTTTTTCTCTTAAAGCTTGGGCTAACCTTTCCAATTGGGCACTATACACTGCACTTGTAATGGTTTGGTTAGATGGTAAAAGTTCATAATGAAGAATTCCTTTAAAATTCCACCAAACACACAACATCACTTTTTTCGCATGCAAGTCAGGTTTTGGCGTGGGCTGTGGAGCCTCATTTTTGTCCAACCATTGAGGCCGCCTTTTCAAATTAACATACAGCACCCATTCTTCATCTCCAGTAACAATGTGCTCTAAAAACGGCAAACGGTTTTGCCGAGAGAGGAGCGAACTGCAAATTGTGACTCTTTGATTACGGTTGTTGTCGGTCAACTCATGAGGAACCCATTTTCCAAACTTTTGGACTTTGCCAAGTGCACGCAATTGATTGGAAATTGTTTTTTGTGAACAATTTAAAGTTGTCGCAAACTCTTGTTGGGTAATTTGAGGATTTTGCACCAAAAGAGCTTGAAGAGCTTCTTGATCAAAATTGGACACACGGCCTCGACCACTCTTGTCATCTAACGAAAAATTTCCCTCGCGAAATTTCTCAAACCAACGCTGGCATTTTCCGGCGCTAACTGCATCTTGACCAAGAGCACCACAGATGTTTTTTGCAGCCTCACTTGCTTTTCTTCCTAATTGGAACTCGTAAAGCATGCAGTGCCGAATATGCTCTTCATCCACCATCTTCTTAGCCCTAGTTTTGCAACAAAAACCAAACCAAACACAAACTTTTTCAAGCAAAACTTGTTAATTGCACTTCACACGTTCTGTAGATACCACGTGTTTGAAGGTTATGTCAATACAAGTCAACGCCAAGTAAGATTTTAAACGAATGTTAAAAACGACATTAATTATTACTAGGCCCGATATATGTGTGTATATGTACACACTAACAGACAGACTAACACACACACACACACACACACACAAACCTTATTATTTTACTTGCCTGGAAAACCCTCACAGAGTACAGAGTACAAACAGTAATATAGGATATAAACTTGGTAAAGGCAGCAGTTTAGGTCCTGGTGCTTCCATTGCAAACAGAACAGATCAAAAAATCCATGTGTCAGAATTTTTACATTAGTCATTTAGTCTGAAAATAATACCACTGGGTACCCATATTAATAATTTCTTATCCCTATTTTACACATAGGGCACTATGAATCACTTGATCCTGGACCTGGGTCACCACTCAAAGGGATTCCAGTTGCTCTAGCATGGGTCTAGTATATTTAGCAGTGTTAATTTTATCTTTGGTTTTATTAGTTCACATCTCATCTATCAGTCTAGCTACTGCATGTTCCATGCATGTGTGTACATATATGCACACATGTGTGCTCTAGAAGAGACACATCCTTTTACAGCTAGTTCAGTGAGTGCTTACTTAGGAGGTAGCAAGCAAAAGTGTGTCTTTTGTCAGGTGTCAAAGTTTAAGGAGCAGTAACTGTTCACAAAACATGACTATGATTACTGACAAGACATAGGTAGTTTCAATATATTTTGAAAGAATCCTTTGTTTTATTCACAAGCAGAAAAATGGTACAGATCTTTGGTCCATATGGTGGGGAAGAGTTGAAGTTAAGAAGTCAGGGAACACAGTTTTAGGTCATAGTTTGACCCAACTTATGAAATTCACCTCCTTGTTTAACCTTCTGTGCCTCCATTTCTAACCTGGAAAATGGGGATATGAGGATACCTGCTTCCAAAGGGTGGCACTGGCTATGCAATGTGGCCATGGAATGAAGCCCTGAGCCCAGTGCCTGGACTAGATTAAGTGCTCATTACATAAAAGTAATGCATAGAGATATTAAGGTTAAACTTTAGCATCAATTTCATATTAGAATGCATACCTGAAAAAATAATATTAAGTCTCGCAGACACACAGGAAAAGCATGCATTTGTTGGGGGTAATACAAGATGACATGGCTGCCTAGGTCTAGCAAATGAGCATTTATTTACTAAGTGCCTAGTTTGTACCAGGCACTGAACACACAACACAGCTCAATCAGTGCACTGCATTCTCACAGCCACAATGCACAGCGGATCTTTCTTAGGGAGATTCTGTGTACCAGGCTTGTATTTGGTGTTTGAGAGTCAGTGGTGAGAAAATTTGGGAGTGCCTGGCCTCATGGAGCTTATAGTCACTAAGCTGCTGGTGATATCTGTCTGAAAGAAATGCGGATCCAGGCACACTTTTCCTGTAAAGGGCCAGGCAGTAAATATTTGGGACTTCGCAGGCAGTGGTCTCTGATGCCACTGCTCTCTGTTGCCCTGTAACACAAAGACAGCTTTGTAATGTGTTAATGAATGAGCAGGACCACGTTCCAATAAAACTGTACCTTCAGGAACATGAGACAGGGGACCATAGCATAGATCTCAGGGTAGCGGGAGACCCAGTCATTCCCAGTCTAGGGGAGTAAAGAAGGGCTTCAATAAAGAGGGAAGCTGCTGAGCTGTGCTTTGAAAAACAGTCTCCCTAAAGGCCAGCAAGAAGGAAAGTTCTAAGGGCACAGGAACAGACACCAAGTCCTTGAAGGACACCGCTTGTTCAGCAAGCGTGAGGAACCCTGAGAACTGAGACTGGGGTCAGAGAAAAGTGAACAGCGACTTTGAAAAAGGCTTTCTGTACATGGCTCCGTGGTGGTTGAAAGCAAAAGGTCATACTATCTATCAGTATTTCCAAAGGTTGAGCTGCGTTTCCCCTCCCAAAAAACTAAATGATAGCAGGATGCAGTTCAAAAGCTAGTCCTATCAAATTGCCATCTAATCATTTAATTAAAGCCCCTGCTGGCACCAGCCATCCTCAGGGCCCATTTTTCATTTGGGCACATTTCATTACACTTTTCAAAGCAAATTTGCCTTTTCAAAGGCAAAAAATGCAAATGACTAGGTTTGAAAGGAAATGCACAAAGCTCTGCATAATGCCAGGGATTTTCTTGGAAAGCAGTAAGGCACAGACAGAGTTATCTTTAGGGGCCGAGGGTGGCTTATCAGTCCTATAGGAATGCTACATGATATTTCATTACAGCACCAGGATGCAAAGGAAGAAAAATATCAAGCACCAGAAAGCAAACAGCCATCCCCAGTCCGTCTCCTTTTTCAGCATCATTGAAACCACACTTTGAAACAGGATGCATCCTTTGGACCAGCAAGACCAAGGCGGGCATTGACAAATGGAGGACATTTATAGTGCAGCCAAGAAACTGATGAGAAGCTAGGAGGAACTGGCCTGTTCAAGCGTTCAAACAAGAACACCTAAAGGCCAATTAACAAAAAGCATGAATAAGGCAAATTCAAGTACATTCAAAAACTTCTCAGGCCCTGGACAGATAGCTCAGTTGTTAGAGCTTTATCCCCATATACTATTAGTACCTAGTTGTGTAGTTGATCCCCGTTCGGGTCACATACAAGAATCAATGATGCCTAAACAAGTAGAACAATGATCTCTCTCTCTCTCTCTCTCTCTCTCTCTCTCTCTCTCTCTCTCTCTCTCTCTCTCTCATCAATAAATAAAAATAAAATAAAAATGAATTCTCAGGCTTAAGAAAACATCCAAACATCCACTCCGAGGCAGTATAATGCACTTTGGTGGTATTAACAAACACTGAATGAAAGTGACCTCAACAATATAAATCAGCACCTTCCTCCTCAGTTCCTGGAAACTCTTGGAAGCACTGCATCCCAATTATTTGTGTCTTTCACCTTAAGAGATGAAGCTTCAGCATGAGTTTTATGAATCCACAAACCCCGAAGTGAAAAGCAACTGGTCCAAAGGAGAAAGAATGATACAAAATGAGCACCTGCTAGTCTATTATAATTCATTCTTTCCCATCAAGGAGAGAAGGAAAGCTTGCCTTCAGGTTTTCACCCTGTGAAAGAACTGTCAGTAGCTGGAGTAGCAGCATCACAGTGGGAATGAGAGGCGAGACAAATTTCAAGGTTGCAGACTCTTCTGACTTGTGGCCAGAGTGCAAGTGGGTATTTCAACACTAGCTTCTGACCAGGGGAGTTCATTGGTATTTGAACCAGGGCTGATTAGCTCAGCTAAGACCACAGTCTGGAATAAGCTAAAACCCTCATTCTATTCCTTACAAAAAGGGCCACAAAACCTGCATACCCAGATAGATCAGATCTTACCCCAAATGCAGCATTCAGTTCAGAGTGCTGCCCCACCTTGAAAACATGAGGGAAAACGAGTACAGTAGAACATTTTGGCATAGCCTGCCTATGGGTTTTTCCCCCTATGTCAATTTTAATTATATTTAAAAGTGCACATATCATAATCATACACCTTAATTAATTCTCACATGAACACACCTGTGTAGTCAACAACTAGGCAAAAACAATAACGTAACATCACTACACCCAGAAGTTACTCTTCCACGTTCTTTTGGGATAACCACTGTCCTGACTTCTAACATTAGCTAGTTTTGCTTGCATTTTGTATAAATGGAATCACATAGTATATTCTGTCTGGATTCCTTGAGTCAATATTAAATTTGTGAGATGTATCATGCCATTAGTTCTAGTTGTAGATTGTTCTTCCTCATCGCTGCATAGATTTCCATTATGTGAATATACCACAATTTATCAGTTCCACTACAGCTGGTTGCTTACCTTATCCTGCTTTGGACTATCATTAACAGTGTTGTCATGAAGATCTATGTGTCTTTTGGTGAGCATGGCAGATTTTGATCTTACCACTGTAATATGGGGGGGGGGGGGGGGGGTTGTGGTGCGGCATTTTGACATGGCTGTTGTCAAATTTGTCATGCTGAAATGTGAAATCCTCATCTTGTGTTTGAAGCAAAGGATGAAGGAAGCATTCCTGATTCCTATTCTGTCTCTGAACCTCCCACCATCCTTAACTCTGCCCCGGCCTGGCCCTCCCCGATCCTGTCTGGTTCAAGGGGCTGAGGTTGGGGAGAAACACACAGAAATGAAAGAAGCCTGGCCGCTCACATGCAGTATTAATCACCCTCCTAAAAGGGACAACAAAATATGCTTTTGAAACCATATAAGCATTCCTTAAAGGAGAATTTTTAGGTGTGAGCTTCCTGCCTCCGGCACAAGCGTCAAAATTATAACAGACTCTATGCAGAGTATCAAGTAGTAGCAGTTGTTGAGAGAGAGAAAGTATACAACTCACTATAATTCAGACCTCCAGATGGGAAAAGCTCTAAAGTAAAGAGATAAACTCTGCCCGCCAGGAAAAGGCTCCTGAAGAGAGAAGTGTGGAAGGCTTTGGGACACAATGTTGAGTGGGTATTTGTTGGCGCCTTCCTAGCAGGGGCCTTTTATTTCTCTTTCTTAATCTTATCCCAAATCCCTCATCTATGTGACTGCAATGGGGTGCTGACCTAGCCTCTGGCTGGAGGAGTGGACACTGATTGACTTAATCCAAACAGGGTATCCCATCTTTTTAGCCATAATAATTGGTTTGGGGAATGGGTTTCATCCACTTGTGAGCCAATCAGCATAATCCCTTCTCTTGATCCCAGACATTACCTGAGGGCATTCAGACACATTCTGAACTAGGTGGTGTGAAACAGAAGCTATACAGAGAAAAGCTGGATATATGGCAGAAAAGACAAGAATTATGTTCTGATAATATCATTTTGGTCTGCAATGAAATTGCACCTTACTGGTATACCTGATGTGAGACAAATTTGGATGTTTCTTCCATGGGTTATTTTTTAAAAATATTTTTATTGATTTCAGAGAGGAAGAGAGAATTAAAAAACATCAATGATGAGACAGAATTATTGACTGGCTGCCTCCTGCATGCCCCACACTGGGAATTGAGCCCACAACCAGGGCATGTGCCCTGACTAGAATTTTAACCATGGCATCCTGGTTCATAGGTCAATGTTCAACCACTGAGCCACACAGGCCTGGCAGAAAGTTTGCAAAGTAAAATGTGATGCTTGATCTGGGCCTGAAAAAATAAGGCATTCAACTAGTAGAACTGACATTAAAAGTTGTTCCGGAGCAAGCATGGTAGAAATGAAGGATGGGAAAGAGGCTCTGTGGACAAGTCCCCAGGCTAGAGAAGGCATCATAGCATAATGGGAGGTGGTATTCTTCATGGGTTAAGATAGATCAGGGGTTGGCAAACTTTTTTGTACAGGACCAGAGAGTAAATATTTGGGATTTTGTGGGCCAGGTGATTTCTATCACCACTACTCACCTGTACCAATGTAATAGGAAATCAGCCATAGGTAACAGCTAAACAAATGAGCATGTTTCAATAAAGCCTCATTTATGGACACGGAGATCGCAATTTCATAAAATTGACACATAACTCAAAATATTGCCCTCCTTTTGATTTTTTCAATAATTTAAAAATATAAAAGTCATTCTCAGCTCATGAGCCATCATCTGCTGACCCTGGAGGTAGAATGAAAACAAAATTTCCATGTTTATATTCTTTTTCCACCATATCCTAGTCATGGGATATTGGACAAATTATCTCTCTGCACCTGTATCTTCATTGACAGAACAGGGATCATTATAGCAGCTAACTTGTAATTTCATTCCAAGGATTAAATAACTGAATCCATAAATAAATGCTTAGCAAAGTGTCTGATACACAGCACCCAACAAAGGCGAGCCATCTTTCTTATGATTGATCATGAAGGTCCTTTCGTACTAGGCTACACATCTTAATAACAGATAACCATCAATGTTTTCTGAGCAAAAAATTTACAGAGTTGTGCCTTCGGAAGTATCTATTTTAATTGGCCTGATGTGTGCCATCTAGCCTGCTTGGAAACTCAGATGTCTGTTAAAATCATGCTTTTCATTTTGGTATAGTGTTCACTTAAAAAAAAGGGGGGGGGGTCACAATTTTTGGTTTGGGGTTTGTTGTTATTATTGTTGTTTTAATGGGGAACAAAGAGGCACCATCTTACCCTAAAGCTGGATATATAAAGGCTGTTTTGTTTTAGTAGATAGAGCAATAGCCTGCGAACTGGAGGGTGCTGGGTTTGATTCCTGTCAAGGGCACATGCCTGGGTTGCGTGCTCAATCCCCAGTAGGGGACATGAGGGAGGCAGCCCATCAATGAATCTCTCTCATCATTGATGTTTCTTTCTCTCCCTCCCTCTCCTTTCCTCTCTATGATCTATATATATATATTAAAAACAGCCACCATCTTCTCAGTCCTATGACACACACTTCTTTAAAAACAAATTATTTTACAGTGACTCAGCTGAGCTCACACATTTTTTAAAACCCATGGTCACTTCTGATTTGAACTTCATTTGTCAGTTTTGATAATTTATTCCTTTACTAGTTAGTTAAGCCAAATCTTATTGACTATATCTCTCTCCATGAGCCCAGATGGTACCTCATCACACAGATAATGGGGAATCAGGCCCCATACTGTATTTGTCAGACACCCCACTGGGTTACTGATAACCAAAGAATGGTTCAGTAAAGTTTTGCATTTAAGGTCTCTTAAGGTCCTCTTATTCTCTCCACCACCACCCTCTCCTACACACACTAAAGATCTTAGCCCCATTTGAGATCATTAGCAAATCCCAGTCTTCATAAATATCACAGGGGAGCTAATGAGATGACTTACAGAAGGTTTGCAGCTCATTGTATAAGAGGGCCCCAAGCTAGTTTAATTTCTCTGGTCCATGCTGCAGGGAAACCAATTAAAGTTTGCTTTTTCTGGAATCATGAAAACAAAAAAATAGTATAATTTGGTTGACTAAATCTGTTAAAGGGAGATATTGGTATCCACATTAACAGCAATAAACAAAGGCAATAAGAGATGTGTATTTTTCTCCAAATCTGCCTCTGACCTGGGCAGTCACCCAGTATGCAACAGGTATTCATTGAGTATCTACTGTATGCCAGACACTGTATCGTCTTATGAAGTCTTTACAATTACCCCATAGAGTAGGTCCCCTTTACCCAGTTTTACAAATAAGAAAAGTGATGTTGAGAGAGAGCATGCTCTCAGCTGGGTTTATAGAACTTGTAAGCCTGTGCTCTCAGACCTCACTTTCTCTCCCCAGTTCCTCCTCTCTGCCACTCATTGAGTCAGTGTCCAACGGAACACTCTTTGCTCAGCACCAACATTTGCCTGCTGGCAGTAGTGAGCAATGAGTTGAATATGGGTCCTTCATGCTCTCTCACATGTCCATCTCTGTCATACTGCTTTTTTAACTTAATTTTGATTGCATTAATTTTCAAAAGTTTCTCTTTCTCCCTCTGGGAGAACATTATACACATTTTACAGTCAAGAAATGAAGCAAGAGAGAAATAAAATAACTTGCTCAAAGTCTAAAACTAGTAGATGAATGAGCCCTATTTGTATCTAGATCCTAGTATTTATAAGATTCCAAGACTTTGAAGAAAAGTCATAAGGTTTCCTCTGAAGTCCCATTCTTATATAGAAAGTTCCATGTTTTCTAGAGACAATTGTATAAAAATAAACACAGCTCAACTCATGAGGCACAGTGTTTGAGCATCAACCTATGAACCAGGAGATCAAGGTTTGATTCCTGGTAAGGACACATCCCTGAGTTTTGAGCTCCATCCTCAGTAGAGGACATGCAGGAGGCATCCCATCAATGATTCTCTATCATCATTAATGTTTTTATCGCTATCTCCCTCTCCCTTCCTCTCTGAAATAAATAAAAATGTATTTTTAGAAAAATAAAAATTAGCCCTACCTGGTCTGGCTTAGTATATAGAGCCTTGGCCTGGGAACTGAAGAGTCCGAGTTCTATTCCGCTCAAGGGCACATTCCCCGGGTTGTGGGCTCAATACCCAGTGGGGGGGCGCGGGGGGAGAGAGGGTGTGCAAAAGGAAGCTGATCAATAACTCTCATCCTTAAGGTTTCAATCTTTCTCTCTCTCCCTCTTTGAAATCAATAAAAACATATATTAAAAATTAATTAATTAAAATTAAAATATAAATTATAAGAAATTCCTCAGATCCTTAAAAATATAAACACATATACATAACAGGTATTTATGCTAATATTAAGCTAATAATTTGAGCCTTGGGTTCTTCACCTGTTACATGGGGCTAATAAGACTAATATCACTAATTGTTATAATTAACAATTGTATATAATTGTTTAAATAAGAAAAACAAGTAAAGCATCAGCATTTAGCAACTGTTAAGGGGAAGACATTTATCCATCTGTCTATTCCATCTATGTCCATCTATCCCTCCACATACTGCCTCTCCAACTCTCTCTCCATCACATATGTTTGTTGGCAGAAAGGAAAGAGTTGATGGTCTGGAAAGCTGCTGGGTTCCTGGCTCTACTCTATCACCAGCTCTACTGCTCCAGCCATCTTCTCTTCCAGGTTCCGTGACCCACGTCTGTAAAATGAGGGTATTGCTGGATCGCCTCTAAAGTGCTCAATATTCTCAGTCCCTACAAGCTCATCATCATTAGAGCGCACCACTGAATGTGACAAGTCCATTCAGTTTCCCAGAGCAATCGGCGAGAGGATGAAATTATGTGCAGTTCTCTCTTAACGATCCAGCTGGTGTGGCTGCCCATTCATTTTGAAGAGAGCTATCGCTAGTCTGTGTAGTGGCTGATGAATTTCACAAGATGATTTTATCGTGGTTATATAAACAGTTACCTTCAAACCACTGAGACTATGCTGTGCTGGCATGAAAACCTGCCTTGATTAAGCTAGGGAAATCAATCTCTGACTATTTAAATCTTAGGAAGATGAAGAAAGAAGAAATAAAGGAGGGCATAACCCCATTTGCATTAAAATACTCTTATTTTTCTAAGGTTTCAAAACACCATTAGGAAAAGGGCCTCTGTATTTATCAACAAGATAACTACTTGGCAACATTTGATTAAACTCTCAGTTAAAAACAAATGAGTAGAATAGCAAACACTTGGAAGTTGGGTAGATCTAGTTTCAAACCCAGGCTCTTTCCTAATCAGCTATGTGACTTAGGGCTATTAACCTAAGTTTAGTACTTTGATATCCTCAGCTAGAACATGAGTAAAATAATATCCAACTAGCAAATGATTATGAGAATTAATGAAATAAAATTTGCAAAGTATCTAATAGTGCCTATGACTCCAAGTACCTGAAAATAAACATAACCTAAATAGGAATCAGGATTTTTCTTCTACAAACCTGCTGTTTGCAATCCAGTGTCAGTCCTGACTCAGTGGACACTCTCAATCATTCTGCTGCTCCAACCAGAAACCTAAGAGTTAACCTTCCTACTGCTTGTAATCTTCCCCTTCTCATTCACTTCATCCCAATGCCCTGCCCACTTTCCTCTCATATCTCTCCAATCCATCCCCTTCATCCCCATCATTACTATCCCTTCATGCCCCATCCTGTCATATCTAAACTGCTCTCTCCCAGCAGAACTGGCTCTACCCATCCATCTGTCCCTCTCCAGGTGATTCTTCACAATGCAAGCAAAGGGGGCTTGTGGAAAGCAAATCTCCGCATGATTCTCCTTGCCTTTAAGCCTCCTGGGGCCCCTCATCCTCCTAAAATGGGAATAAATTCCTCACATGGCCTTCAAGGCTCTGCCCACACTGTCCCCTGGCCACTTCTTCAGCTCCATCTTCTCCTGACACCCACCTCGCTTCTCCAGGTTTCAGTAGCACTGGCCTTCCTGGCATGCCTTCAGGGTTCCTGATACTCTCCAGCCACACAGTCTGCACTTATGCTTGAACACTCCACTTATCAGCTCCCACCTATGCCCCAATCTTAAGAGCAGTCATTCCTGAAGTGCTGCCCTATACATGTGTTCAGAGCTTCTTAGGCTTTTCTTTCAGGGCCTATGGTCGCTTATAGTCAAATATTTATATAATCCCTAGCTTAGTGTTTGCTGTAAATTCAGTGGGCCAGAGGAATCACTTCTGACATGCTTACCTTTGTTACCTGGGAACTAGCAAAGAGCTAGGCCCAGAGTAGGTCTTCAATAAATATTTCTGAATGAATAAATAAAAGTTCTCTATCTCCCCTCTCTCTCTTCCACAAACATTTACTAGGTGTCTACTGTATACAGTTACTGCGCTTGATAGCATTAATATTCTTTTCCAAACTCTGCTTGAACATTTTCAAAAACACAGATATCACTGCTTTTGCAATTCTTCATTTGCAGGAACTTCTGATACTCATTCTTTTTCAAAACAAGAATTTTATCTTTATGAAATGTATCTTTATGTCACATCTATCCACTTGTAGGTGTAACATGGCTTATGATATGTACTAAAAAAAGAGAGAGAGAATAAAACCATTGATATTTGCAAGAACTCTTGGTATCTGTTAGTTAACTTGGGCTCCCATCTATATGGTGAGATTTATACTCAGTTTTCATGGCTCCTGAAACTTTAATAGCACGTCAAAGGCAGATAAAAGGTAATCTATTCTAAAACTTGCCTAACTTAAAAAAAAAAAAAAAAGTATGTGAAGTATTAGTTTGCAAGGACAAAAGAAAAGAGGCAAAAATAACTGAAGTTTAACCAAGTCAGCATGGTTCAGTGGTTGAGCATCAACCTATAAACTGGGAGGTCAAAGATTGATTCTGCCGGGTGCATGCCCAGGTTACGAGCTCCATCCCCACTGGGGGGCATGCAAGAAGCAGCTGATCAATGGTTCTCTCCCATCATTGATGTTTCTATCTTTCTACTTCTCCCTTTCTCTCTGAAATAAAATAAAAATGTATTTTTAAAAAACTGAAGTTTAGGAACAAATTTTAGTGCAACCATACATTCATCATACACCATACAGAGGGAGCCCAAGTTAATTAACAGACACCATCACAAAACTTTTTGTCAGATTGTCTATCTTTGCTACTGGACCATGAGTTTCTTTAGGGTAAGTTCATATATCCATAGTGTATGTCTTTTTCCCAGCACTTAGAACAACAGGCCTTCAATACATGCTTGTGAACAAAAGAAACAATGACTATTATAAGAGATCTGATTCTACATTGTGTTCTATTCTGGACTCTAATGTCGGATGTCATGTGGTCCAGTGAGGTCACCAATAGCTTGAGAAAGAACAATGCTTATGTTAGACTAAGTTTTTTAAAGTTGTAAATCAGTACACACAGTGAGATCCTATTTTCATAAGAGAAAAACATGTATGTGTATACAGATAAAAGCACAACATATATCTAGACTTCATATGAAAAGTCATCCTCAAACTCTTAACAGTTGTTCATAGAAATGTAATTTACCAAAGTGGGGCACATTTGCTTTTTATTCTACTCAGAACTATAGTTTTTGATTTGTCCAGGCTTTGATGTGATTTTACCTTAATTCAAAATAAGTATGTATTACTTCTGTGATTCAAGGACACAACGTACAGAGCCATTCCACAGTTAGAGGCTAGGAAAGGGTCTGGATCCCGTGAGAAGTGAATAACTAGGAAAAGCAACGAAGACATACAGCCTAGAGAAGACCAAGGCAGAATGCAGTAACTGTCTTCAAATACTGTCAGGGCTGTTGTCATGCGGAAGGGAGCAGGCTGCCCTCTGCAGGGCAGAATGAGGACCAATGCATCGGTGGAAGGCTCAAGGATGCAGCTCAATGTGAGCAAAAGTTCTTTCCCACCTTTGACCTACTTATTATTTAACAATAAAATCATATTGGATTCTGTTATTCTTTCAAAGCAGCCCATTTTACATCACCAGAAGCTCTCTCTGCCACAGAGACTCTTTGAGCAGGTTTCTAGGGTCTGAAAAGCCAGTAAACCTATTAAAAGGTTTAAGTGTGCTGGTGTGTATGTTTTCAGAAGAGGGGCTCTACAACTACCTTCACCTTTCTGTGGGATTCAGTAACTCCCCAAATAAATGAGAACTGATTGGGACTGAATGACTTTATCATTTCTGACATTGAGGGATTCATACACTCTTAACATTTTCATCATCTCATCTCTACCCAGTATTAAAATTTAGGGGGAAATGCAGTTCTGGAGTTTCTTATCTCCTCCTCTATGCAAATTATTTAATTTCAAAAATTTGTTATGATAGTAAATTGATGGCAAAGACTATGTCTTAAATATGGCTATATTTCCCCTCTTGACAGCATAGCTTCTTACACAAAGTAGGTGCTTAGTAACTGTTTAATAAACCCATGAAGCAATACATGAACAAATTCCAATGGTAGATTTTCCACTTGATGTTATAATTACATCAGTAAAGCAGGATTCTATGTAGTACTTGATGGTGGCACAATGATAATGATGATGGTGATGATGATGAAAATTAAAATGGTATTAACATTACCATGTGTCAAGCACTTTGGTAAGCATTTCATTTGTAATAGCATGGATGATACAGCATCTATGTAATGAAAACTATGCTTAAATTAAATAACTTATCAAGGTTATATAGTTAGTAATGGATTCAAACCAAGGCAGATCAACTATATCATGTGAGCTTTTACCTTCTACAGAAAATTCTACTAAAGGAGTACAGTTACCTGGGTTTGCGTCTAAATTGTCATAGCTGTGTGAAGAATTTAAGCAGGTGTGTCTCTGTCGTTTAGTTTTCAAATCAGTTTTATATAGAAAACAGAATTTTAAGAAAAATATGGGATGTAGCATAGCATGATGATGACAAGCATGGTCCATGCTTGTTCATTTCAAGCACTTTCTATCTACATGCTTGGACATAACTGTAATACCTGTTTTAAAACCTTTGCCTGCTAATTCTAATATTTTAGTCATCTCTGTTTATTGCCTTGAGTTTGTTCACATTTTCCTGTATCTTCACATGTCTATATCTAGTAATTTTGGGGAGTATCCTAGATATTGTGCATGATAGTTGTATCTGTATTCTGTTATGTTTCCCTGAAAAGGTGTGTTTGTTGTTGCTGTCATTTATTTTAGCAGACATTTAACTTAACTCCAACTTCTGCCTCCATTGCAGTGATCATCAGCTGAAATCTCAGTTCATTTCTTTTAGTTTTCATACTGGCATAATTCAGGGGTCATTCAGAGACTGGAGAAGAGTTCACATAAAGAAACGTGGGTCTCCCACTTATGGTGCTTTCCTTTCTAGACTTCTCCTTAACTTTCCAGCTTCTCAAGTAACCCCAGATTCTTCCAACTCAATTCACCAGTAAGGTGACAGGTTTTAACCAAGGGAGCAGTAAACAACCATAAGTAAAAGCAATAAAAACAGAAAACTCACACAGTGACATTCCTTTCCTTCAAACACAAGCTCCCCACCAATTCCTATCTATTTTGGGCCACTCTCCATCCTCATAAAAAAAGCAGATGAGTCCCCACCCTGACTCTCCCTAAGAGGAAAGCACTGTAATTACTGGACTGAGAATGGGTTACAAGCGACTTTCCAGCCATTAGGGCCTTTTATCTCCACCACCGTTTGCCCCAATATTCAATATTTTTATTTTCTAAGTGTGGCCACAACATAAAAAAGATTGAGAAACACTCTCTTAAACAAAGCCACTTCACCTCTTACAGCCTTTTTCTATCTGTCAAATAGAGATAATCATGATATCTATCTCAAAGAGTTACTATTAATATAAGGATTAAGTAAGAGAATATAGGTAATGGTAGATTTGTGAGACACTGAATCTAAAGGCATTCAGAAAAAGCTTAGTATTATACTAAAATGGTTGATTTTTAAATTAGTAACAACTACTAATGCCAATGTCACTGTAATTCATATTGATTTAAATAATATCCATGATTATTAAAGTTAATATAACTGTGAGAGGAGTTCCCCCACCCAACGGTGCATGGGATAATTCGTAGTTTCCCCTCTCTACACCTTGTCAGGAGAGTGTGTCTGTTTGCTGGGTTCCTGCATTTTGCTCCTCATGGAATGAATAAGATAACAGCAATAAGTATGATAATAACCTAGTCCACTGTCTCGGCCTATGCTATATTAGGACTATTCTCAGCACTTTTTATGCATCACTTATTTCATCTTCCTATCAGCCCAATGATGCAGATATTACTGTCATCTTTACCACAGAGTAAATTGAGACTCAGATTGGTGGAATACCTCGCCTACAATCACACAGCTAGAAAGGGCTGGAGCCAAGGTTTGCATCCAGGGTCTCTGCTACCCAGGCCTGCTTTCTCAACAACTATAATGTAGAAGCTAAAGAAACAGAACTGGCAAAGTGAAAATGGTTAAAATGATTCACACTGTAGAGGCAAGGGGCTGCTTGATGGAGAAAACCCTGGGCCTACAAAAACAGAGGAGGGAGAAAGGGAAGGAAAGCCCAGGAAGGGGTGAGTTTTGGAGAAAGACTTTGGGAGTGTCTAGAGCACCTCAGGTGAGAACTTTGGGGAGGAGCACACTTGGGAAAGATGGAAAGGAAATCTTCTCTCTTTGAATATGTTGATCTGCAGCATGATTTGTATCCCTTTATAGGCATGTTCCAAGATCTGAGATCATTTTTTTTCTTACTTTTGTTTTTTTGAGATAAAAATGTTAATTCTTTTTTGTTTGGCAGCATGGGATATTTTTGTCTGTGCTAAATACTGATATTGTGTGGCTCTCAACAGTAAAGCTTCGTTTGGATGACAATGGTGTTGCTGGCTGATACCAAAGGCATTTTGATGTTCAAATCCCAACTTGGACACTCGTTGGGTCCTTAGACAAATTATTTTATCTTTCAGTGTGACAGCTATCTCATCTGTGAAATGGGAATAATGTCTTCTTCACTGGGGTATTGGTAGGGTTACATAAAATAGTACATGGATATATACAGCACCTAACGGTGCCTGGCATTGTGGGAGATCAAACACTGACAGTCCCATTCCCCACCCCCTTTTCCTTCTTCCTCAAACTCTCCAATCAAAACTTTCCCTGTGGGGAACAGCTACTGCCTAGGTACAAAAGCACTGCCATGGTACCAGCACTTTGGTTAGTGGCCCAATTAAGTAAATGCCTACTAAATTCACGTGTATTTCAATAGATGCTACATGCCACCCAGGCTAATGGAGGAGAAGAAAATGGCAGAGTGATTAATGAAGCTCTGTAACAACCAGCCTGATGCCTCATAAACAGCCACATGTTTGCTTACTCGTCTGTAATTTGTTTATTTTTCCATTTTGAGTCTCAAACTCCGAAGGGGCTGTCAGACGAGAAAGTCGCTCTGAAGCAATTCCCTAGGCACACTTATCCTGGGCAGACCCCAGTTTATTTCAGGCTGACAGCTGGCACCTGTGGCCTGCAGTGAAATACTCTGACACTGATGGAAAGGGACAGGTGGTAGGGCTGCCACCAAATGCCACATTTGATTGATAAAGTGATCTAAGTATCACAGGCAGCAAGAGCGTCATTAGCAATCCCTGCTTCCCCGCAGAAAGCACCCGCAAGCCAAGGAGGGAACAGAGAACCCAGCCTTGAGTGTCTGTATATGCAGATGTGTGTGAGCAGAGCTAGTTCCTATCCCTGTTGCTCAGAGAAGGAGCACTGGATCTGAAATACAGAAGAGTTGAGTGCAAATCCTGCTTGGTCATTCACAAGCTAAGATGCCAAGGGTAAGTCATTAAACGTGTGAATCCCAGCCTGCATCCTTATCATCTCATTTATAAATGCTCAGCTGTTAAATAAACAAAAGTCACTAGAGTACATAAAGATATAACAAATGGACACAGACAGTGGGGGATGGGAGGGAGGGCATGGGGGCAGCTGGGAAGAGGTCAAATGGGGGGAAAAAGGAGACGTATGAAATACTTTAAACAATAAAGAACTTAAATTAAAAAGAGGGGGGGAAAGATTGAGTAACAAAAAACATATAAAAATGCTTTATGTCAGTCAAGATTCTTAGTTGCAAGCAACAGAAACCAATGCCAGCTGATTCAAGCACAAAACGAATTTGACCAGAGGGTATTAGTTAACTCACAGAATTCCTCGGATGATTCAAAACCTGCTAGGGGTTTAGAGCCAAATAAGTATATTAACTACCTCAAAACCAGTCACAGAATCATGCAGTGAGGATATCACAGGTGCTACTGTCCCCAAACATTACACAAGGCAGCTTGCACCACCCCCATGCCTCTTGTTTGGGACATGAGAGGCTCTGAGCCCTGGGTGCTGCTCCTGCCCAAGGAAGCCAGTCAACGTAACAGGAATCCTGCCCCCATGGCAGTCCTCAGCTTCAATATGTCATCAGCTCACAGTCCAAGTCTACGGCAGGCACAAGCAACTGGCAGAGCGTAGGCCAGATGCCCACCTTACTGTTGGGTATGGGCAAAGCAAGCAGCCAACATCCCTTAGCTTCAGCAATGGGAGAAAGATGTGACGCCTACCTTGAATCACAGAGAGAGGAGTTTCCCAGACATGACAATGAGACTCAGATCTGAATCAATCCAAAGTAATGACACACATCCACCAAAGCACTCAATGAATGTTAACCACACAACAATCCAATTACCCAGATCCTTTCTCTGACAAAGAACTGATAGTATTTGAAAAAGAGAAGTTACAAATCCTACTGCTTAAAAAGCTGCACCAAGTTGGGAACACACATTTTACCACTTTTTCATGTTATTCAGTTTGTCAACTAGCTGGGTATTAAGCATGCCTTAGTATTGATTGGAGGGGACTCTTGCCCTGCATCATTCAGAGCTACACAAAAAAAGATCGTTAAAGAGGTTTCTTGCCGACACAGCTCCGGGGATGTGAGCTTGCTGCCAAATAAGCCAGACCTCTTTCATGACTTGCTGCTCACCAAGGAAGAGAAATCTTCAGCTGCTTTCCAGAAATGCAACGTCAAATACTTCTTGCTGAGGCGGCTGCTGACTCAGAGAGGCTGTGTGCTCCCAACATGCCATAGCAGGAGTTGGTGACTTGGTCTGGGGGCCCAACCAGTCTTAGGTGACACAGACTTGATGCAATGATAAATTAAAGGTGCCCATCCACTCCTAACAAATCTTCATCAATCCAAGTCACTCTCTTTCTGAAATTTGAATCTTGACAGATGTCATAGGACAGGAAAAAACAAAAACAAAAAAACTTTCCCTAAAGTTGCTAATGTCTAGCTCATGGTTTTACTCAAGTTCCCCTTCTCACTTTTACCTTGAATTTTAGCTTTCCCTTAATTTGCTGAGCTTTTAACAAAGAATCATATTCTATTAAACAATGTGCTTTATTGTGTATATGTTTGTTTGAGTGTGTGTGTGTGTGTGTGTGTGTGTGTGTGTTGAGAATATCTGGAGTCCTATTCTCTTAGTAACTTCCAAATATACAATATAGTATTATTGTGTTATTAACTGTAGTCACTATGTTGTACATTAGAACCCCAGACACATACCTATCATACTAAAAGTTTCTACTCTTAAACTTCCCCCCAATTCCCCCAGCTCCTGGCAAACAACAATCTATTCTGTTTCTGTGAGTTCAGCTTTTCCAGATTTCACATATAAGTGAGGTCATACGGGGTTTGTTGTTCTCTGTATGACTTAGTTCATTTAGGACAATGCCTTCAAAGTTCATCTATACTATTGCAAATGATAGAATTTTATTGTTTTAATATATTTTTATTGCTGATAGTATTACAGATATCTCCCATTTTTCTTACCTTCCCCCCCTGCCCTCCCCCCCAGGTCTTCACTACCCTATTGCCTGTGACCAAGGGCTATGCATAGAATAAGATCTTTGGTTTATCTCTTCTCATCCTCCCAACCCCATTTTGAGTCTGTTCCATGCCTCCTTCAGGTCTTATTTTGTTGGTCAATTCATTTTGTTCATTAGATTTCACAAATAAGTGAGATCGTATGATATTTATCTTCTCAGTTTGGCTTATTTTACTTAGCATAGTATTTTCTAGTTCATTTATGCTGTCCCAAAGGGTAAGAGATCCCTCTGCTTAAAGTTGCATAATATTCCATAGTGTAAATGTATCACAGTATTTTATCCACTCACCTACTGATTGATACTTGGGCTATTTCCAAACCTTGCTATTATAAATAGCACTGCTATGAAAATAGGAGTGCAAATATCCTTTCTGATTGGTGTTCTGGTGTTTTTAGGTTGGATTCCCAGAAGTAGGATCACTTGGGCAAATGGCAGTTTCATCTTTAATTTTTTGAAGAAACTCCATACTGTTTTCCACAGTGACTAAACAGATCTGCATTCCCACCAGCAGTGAACTAGTGTTCCCTTTTCTCTACATCCTCACCAGTACTTGTTCATTTATTTTTATTTTTTTATAATAGCCAGTCTGACAGGTGGGAGGTGATATCTCATTGTGGCTTTAATTTGTATTTCTCTGATGATTAGTGACTTTGAGCATTTTCTCATGTTTCTCTTGGCCATTTGTATGTCCTCTTTGGAGAAATCTCTATTCAAGTCTTCTGCCCATTTTTTAATTGGGTTGTTTATCTTCTTTTTATTGAGCTGTCCAAGTATTTTTACATAAAAAATAAAAATGTAGAAACTAAAGTCAGGCTGATGGGCATGCTTCCAACTATAGACCTGTCCCTAATAAGAGTAGTTTGTCCCAGAAACTTATTAACTATTATAGTTCCAGATTCTTTCCTTAGCTGTAAAATGAGAATGGAGAAGTATAATAGTAACAGGGGTCTGAAGGGTCTTTCCTAGCCTGACATTCTGTAGTGCGACGAGAACATGATGAATGACAAGGAAGAGGTAAAAACTGAATAATGAATCTGGCCTCTCATGGTGGTCACCTTGAATGTCTCCCAGTGTTTTGGCCTATGATTCAATGTGAAGTTTTATAAATAAAACCACTCTTTCCAAATATTGTAGGCCCATCTGATAACCATGTTTGTTTCAGGATTCATTAAATACAAGAAGATAAGCCAAATGCCCCTGACATGTAAATGAAGGAAATTAAGAACATTTTGAAAGTCAGTAAAATGCCCACCAAGTTGGTGAAATATATTGATCTGATGAAGGTTCAGTTTGAGATATTTATTGAACACTTCTTTATTAGTGAATTTTTTAAATTGCACCTGGAACCAGCTATTTTGAAAGTGAGTCAGTCAAATATCTTTGAACTAAAATAAGTCAATCTAATTCATGCAATTCTGTCATATGCATAATATAAAGATAACCTACATATATATCTCTTAAAATCATCCCTGGTGATATAAAATTATCCCTGGTGATATAAAATTCCTAGAGGATATATCTGTATGGCAATTACCTGATAAGTAAAGGAATAGCTCATGTCTGGAGTGAGGTTCGGTCACTAACCAGTGTGTCCAAGTTCAAGAAAATGTATTCATTTCTTCTCTGTATCTATGAGTTTGTTTCTGTTTTGCTTCTTCATTTATTTTGCTTTTTAAATTTCATGTATAAGAAAAACCATATGGTATTTGTCTTTCTCTGTTGGACTTATTTCTCTTAGCAATGGTAGCCAGGTGGCAGGGATTTGGGGGAAATGGGTAAAAAAGATGAAGGGATTAAGAAGTAATAATTGCCAGTTATAAAAATAGCCACAGTGATGTAAAGCACAGCATAGGGAATGTAGTAAATAATATTGTAATAACTATGTATGATTGCAGGTGGGAATTGGACTTATCAGGGTGATTGCTCTGTAAGTTGTATAAATGCCTAATCACTACGCTGTATACCTGAAACTAAACTAATATGTGTCAACTGTAATTGAAATTTTAAAAAACAAACCTATTAATTTCCTCAAGAAACTTAAGTACTAAAAAAACCTACAGTCAGGAAATAATTACATGAATGAAAGATGTGAAAAGTGCATCAATAAAAGAGAGTAGTGCTGTGGGAGTCCATGACAGTCTGACCAAACTACTACACTGTTGAGTAACCTCGACAGCAAGTGACTTGCATATAAACAGACAGTAAGTGGTTAGAAGCAAATCCAGGTTTCCTGATTCTGAAGCTATATGTCATTTTGCAGATAAAATGCAAAGAATAGCCTATATATCCCAGATTCAATATTACCCTGGAATTTATTCAGTGACAAAATGCTTATAATATTTGTTTATGTTAATCAAGAAAATGTATTATTTACTGGGATACCAGGAACACCTGCTCAACATAACTGGCTCCTCTTGGTTATCTCTTCAATAGCTCCTATACAAATTTAAAAAGCACCACAGCTTTTATGCCTCATATAGAAGCAATTACACTAATGACATTAAATAAAGATGACTACAAAAGATTTGGAATATTTCTGGTGCATGTGTAACTCAGTCTGTTTAGGTTGAAATATATTCACAGACAACTGCTTATGATACAACAATAAAAATGAGGGGAAATCCATTAAGATGTTGAAGCAATTTTTATTGAATTTATTAGGGTTACACTGGTCAATAAAATTATATAGGTTTCAAGTGTACAATTTTGCAATATACCATCTGCATATTGCACTGTGCACTCACCATCCAAAGTCTAATCTCCTTCTGTCACCATTTATCTCCCTTTACCCTCTTCCACCCTCCCCCCTTCCCTCTGGTAATCACCAGACTATTGTCTGTGTCAGTTTTTTCTTCCTTACTCTGGTCACCTACTTCACCCAGCCCCTCAGTCCCCCTTACCACTGTCAGTATGTTCTCTGTATCTGTGAGTATGTTTGTATTTTTTTTTTGTTTATTTATTTTTCATTAGATTCCACATGTAAGTGAAATCATATAATATTTGTTTTCCTCTGACTGGCTCATTTCACTTAGCATACTATTCTCCAGGTCCCTCCATGCCACAAAAGATTTCTTTATATTTTACAGTCTAGTAGTAATTCATTGTGTAAATGTACCACAGCTTTTTTATCCTCTCCTCTACTGATGGGCACTTGGGCTGCTTCTAAATTTGGCCATTGTAAACAGCACTGCAATGAACAAAGGGTGGACATATATTTTCAAATCAGAGTTTCAGGTTTCATTAGATATATCCCCAGAGGTGGAATTGCTGGTTTAAAGGCAGTTCTACTCTTAACATTTTGAGGAACCTCCATATTGTTTTCCACAGTGGCTGCACCAATTTGCATTTTCACCAACAGTGTACCAGGATGCCCTTTTCTCTATATCCTCACCAATACTTGTCTTTTGTGATTGTCATTCTGACAGGTGTGAGGCAATATCTCATTGTGGTCTTAATTTGCATTTCTCTGATGATCAATGATGTTGAGCATCTTTTCATGTGTCTATTGGCCATCCGCCTGCCTCTTTGGAGGTCTGTTCAGGTCTTTTGTCTATTTAATTGGATTGTTTGGGGTTTTAATGATATTGAGTTGTTTGAGTTCTTTAAAATTTTGAGTATTAACCCCTTATCAGATGTATCATTGGTGAATATGTTCTCCTATTCAGGAGGCTGCCTTTCATTTTACTGTTAAGGAATTCTGCTTACTTTGAAGATGTCCTCTTAGTCAAGCAACTGACCAAATATAGACAGTACTAGGCACTTAAGATGAAGCCCTGAGGAGAAAACTTAGGCATGGTTTTAGCCTCAAAGAACTTACCATTTTATCATATCAGAATGAAGACCAATATTTCAAGTATGAAAATAAATATATTCCCACCCATTAAAAACAGTAAAATCTGCAGCAAATTTAGAATTAGATTAGATTGGAAGGCATCACTCTGAAATCTAAAATTGAAAAACAGATTTTACTGTTCACTTATAAACTGTTGCATTGTTTGGCATTTTATAATGAGGAGATATTATTTTTAACACTTAAAAATTCAATAAAGATTAAAAAGTAACTAAAACAGATTCACAGTTCAATAGACACCCCTTCCCCAAAAAATGAAATTTCAAAAGGATTCAGAATAGAAAGAGAATTCATGTACATTTTAAAGATGTAATTGAAGAAGCTTGCTTTTGGTTCTTGCATAAAATATGGTTAATTTAATTTCTTTGTCTTGAACATTACCAGAAAATTTGAAGGAAAATCCAAAATTTTTTTTGCTTTTATTTTTTTCTTGTTCAATGTGAGACCCTAAAGACATTCATATTTTCTTTCACACACACTGTTTGCTTTTTTTTTCTTAAAAAGAATAAAGACAAAATACACTTTAGTTTTCTATAAATCAAGATTCAATTGATTGATACATAACACTATTCAAATCTGGTCTCTTCCTTTGAAGAAGCAACTCAATTTCTGTATGTGTAATTCATTTAAAAAGCCATTACTACAAAGAACCTTTCCCAGTGACTTCTCTATTAAATAAAGGGAGCCATGTAGGGAACAGGGCATCAAAAATAGCTGCAGGTCTTCTTTTATTCCGAGCTCCTCACTAGCAAGTGTCATGAAATATTACTGGAAAGAGTGGAAGTGAGTCACACTATCTCCTTATGCCTGTTCTACAGATACAGTAGTTCCCCCCTACCCAGAAGGGAATATTTTTCAAGACCTTCAATGGATGCCTGAAATCACAGATAGTTCTGAACTTTATATATCTTCTGTTTTTTTCTATACATAAATATTTATAATAAAGCTTAGTATGTAAATTATTCACAGTAAGAAACTAACAACAGTAACAATGATAAAATAGGACAGTGATAGCAATATACTGTGATAAACCTATATGGATATGGTATCACTCTCAAATATCTATTGCACTATACATATAGCATGGATACCGTGAACAAGGGTGATTCACACCCTGGAGGGTACAGAATAGTACCACATTTCATTACGCTACTCAGAACAGATACAATTGAAAACTTATGAACTGTTTAGTTCTGGAATAGTCTATGCAGTATTTTCAGACCACTGTTGGCTGCCAGAAACTGAAACCACAGAAAGTGAAACTGGATAAGGGGGTAAGGTGGGAAGGCCACTACAAGATTTCATTCTATAATAGTATAGACCTGCCCTCTTCCCCCATGAGCATGCCTTCTATTATTTTTTACTTAACAGGTATTTATTCTAATTACAAATATAATACAAGTTCAAAGTAGAAAGATTAGAAAATACTTCTTTAAAGTGTTGAGAAAAATTAAAAGTGCTGAGAAAGAAAGAGCAGCCTCTGACATTGGGAAGCCGGCCTGCCACTCACAGCTAGCCATGCTCTTCTCCTGTTGGATATAAACTGTCTTACAAATTGCCAACCTCAGACAAGATTACTCTAAGTCCATGAAAAGATGAGACAAAGTGAGCCCACTTCATAGCTTTTTCTATGCATAGATGACTACAAGGTCACTGTGCCTCTCAATAAATATCGAACAATCTGCCCTAGCCTGTTGCTTAGTTGTTAGAGCACCAGCTCAAGACTGAAGGGTCCCAGGTTCAATTCGGGTCAAGGGCACATACCTCAGTTGCAGGCTCTCTCCCCAGCCCTGGTTGGGGTGCATTCAGAGGCAACCAATCGATGTGTCCCTCTCACATCGATGTTTCTCTCTCTGTCTTTCCCCCTCCCTTCCACTCTCTCTAAAAATCAATGGAAAAATATCCTCAGAGGAGGATTAACAATAATTCAATACCAAACAACCTTTTCAGCCAAAATATAAAACTGCTGTTTCTTTTACTAAATACAGCTCTATCCTCATTTCCTCTGACCCTTTCACAAGTGACCTCAAGTCACAAAAATGTTCCACAAATAATAGATTATTATTTGGGGGTGGGGGAAATGATGTGCTTAGAAGTTAAAACAGGTAAATAACTCCCTACTAGGGAAAAGAAAAAAGAAAAAATGCTAAAATAAAAGGCACTAAACAAATACTAAGTGCTCCTCATGAAGAAATATTGCTTGCATTAGCCAAATTTGTTTATCCAATTTCCTTGATTCCTTTTCTTGCTTCTCCTTAATCCTAATTGAAAATGCAATGACATCGCTCAGGTTTGCACTGACTGTCACATTAACAGATCGATCAATGGATGATTTTTCCAAGGGCCTTATGTGGAAATGTCCATTCACAAGGAGCTTGTTATGTAAAGAGCAGGGGATAAATACTTATGCATGTTCGTCTTTGCCACTTTCCAGCTCTTTCTGCTGAAGCAAGAGATCAGAGTTCATGGCAGAGTCTAGTAAGTTTTGATCTTAACCATTCGTTTGGAAAAAGGTAGAGGCTCCACTCATGGGCTGTAAAAGCACAGAAAAGTATTCCAGAGATTCATCTCTAAGTCATTTGATAAGTCACCCTGTTAACAAAATAAACTTGAGCATATACCCCTAATTTTTGTACTTTTTGTATGATATTTACATATTGTACATTTCAAAAAACATGCAAAAAATTAAAGGGATAAAATACAAGTTTCTTCATGTTTTCTCCACCACCTGAATGAATAGTCTTACTGACTATGGTCTGCTGTGAGATCCCCACAATAGTTCTATCACATCAAAGAGAGATACATTAATAATGGTAAGCTTGTGCCACCTGCTTGTACCCTGTCCTGTCCAAAATAATAACTACGTTTCTGCAGGGCAGTTATGCTAATATATCTCATCAAGAAATCCATGTTTTTGCCATTGTACACATGTGTTCATAACCTAAGGAAGCACTGGGATATTATCTGATGTCCAAATTTTTCAGTGGGCATTACTGGCAGGAGCCTATGGTGATTTATTGGTCTTTCCAGATGAAAGAGTCAATCTTACATATCCTCTTTCTCTACTAACTTTTCTTTGGGGGCTAAAAATACTGCCATTTGAATGAAAGTACTTGCAAACTTTCACACCAAAATATTTGCACTAGCAGGGGACAGGATATACGTGTCCCTGGAGTCTGGAATTATAAGCAGAAGGGCAGTGCTGAAAAATACTCACACACATACAAACAACCACTAAAGCTCTTGGAGAAACACTCACCAAATGTAATTTTTTAAAATAAAAAATTACTTTGAAGTTTCATTTTACTTGAATATTATATTCTGTTCCCTATTAAGCCATTTTTAGTACTAATATAAAAATAATATTTTAAGACTAATTGATGCCAGAAGGAGAGAAATAGGGAGACTGAGTAAAGAAGGTAGAGAACTTAAGAACTATAAATTGGTAGTTATAGAATAGTCAGGGACATGAAAAATACAGCATAGAGATTACAGTCAATTATACTGTAATAACTATGTTTGCTAGGTGGGTAGTGGAAATATCAGGGGAAGTCACTTTGTAAGTATATAATTGTTTAGTCCCTATACTATACACCTGAAACTAAAACAAATTATATAGAACGTGAACTGTAAAGGAAAAATAAAATTTAAAAATAACAACAATGTTTTAACAATGAGGGCCTTTAGGGAGACCATCCATGCTTACCCTGTTACTGGGGATTTCCCCATTATACCTAGGATTTGGCTCATGATGTATAGCAACTTGAGGAAAGGAACTCAGCTGGGAGGTGGGGATTCAGCCAAGTCCCTGCATGTTGCTCACTGTCCACCTTTCGGACGTTCAGAAGTCACTTAACTTCTCTAAATCTCACCTAATGACATCCATTCATAAAATGAATATTGGGGGAAATTCATGTCTACAAACATTCTTCCTTTTTTTAAATATATATTTTATTGATTTTTTACAGAGAGGAAGGGAGAGAGATAGAGAGCTAGAATAGTCGATGAGAGAGAAACATCGACTAGCTGCCTCTTGCACACCCCCTACCGGGGATGTGCCCACAACCAAGGTACATGCCCTTGACCGGAATCGAACCTGGGACCTTTCAGTTCACAGACCAACGCTCTACCACTAAGCCAAACCAGCTTCAGCGAAACATTCTTCCTTTAGGTCACACCTCAAAGAGCTCCTCTTATAAATTCAGAGCATAGGAGCTCAAAGGAGGCCTAGTGATCACCAAACATTTTGAAGATGAGGAAATAGACAATGAGAAAGGTTGGCTGCTTGTCAAACTCACAGAGTTAGTATCTTCAGACACTAGAAATAATCATTTTGATTTGAGGAGAAAAAAAATGTTTCACAAAAGCAATTAATTTTCCTTAAAAGTTTTTAATATGCCAAGAATCGAACCTTGTGTCCAAGTACAAGTTCACTACCCTTCCCACAGTATATGTCCTCTAGCCCTTAATGCATGCCTGTTAGGATGAACTGACTTATTCTACATGAGGGACAACTTTTAGAAGCAACTATATATTGCATTCCCATGACTGCTTCTTTAAGTTTAATATGCTTTCTAAGTATTTTCCAATGGCTTCAGAGAGGGTTTGTATGTGTATGGGGGAATTTTCCAACACTGCCTCTGATTATGGGGAATGTACACCAAGCTCCAACTGTTGATATACCAAGTGTTTATTATGTAGTTCTCAGTAGTGCTGCTCTCTATGTGGGTTCAGACTTCTTTCTAATTTTAAGCAGCTAAAATCCTCAGGGGCTTCACATTCCACTTGTGATTTGAGTCTGGCCCCACCTGCCTTTTCACCACCTCATCTCAGCCACAAATCTCAGATTCTCTGCCAGGTCCCTTGACACTGCTACATCCCCACCAGTGCTCAAACATATGCAAGTCTTTCCCTTCTTAATGTAGAAATAAACAAGGCGCACTTTCTCTACTATATCCCATTAACCTGATTTAAAATCTCAACTTTAAGAAGTTATCTGCACAAATGGTGTCATACATTCTAATTTTCTGCTCTTCTCTTCACCAACTACACTCTAGCCTAGGCCTCCAAAGAGTCACAGAATCTTTTCTCCCTCTAATAACAAATAATCTCTTGGGTATTAAATGCAGCTGGCATTTCTGATGTGCTTTCCTTCCTGGACTCCCATTACCCATCTGCCTTGAGTTCCCATTCTCCTTAGACACTCATTCTTCATGTCCCGGGATCCTTGTCTTCACCTTGCCCATTAAGTTGTGATATGGCCCAAGGTTATAGTCTAGTCCTCCTTCTCTTTTCACTGTTATCACACACCTGACTTCAACTATTTTCTACACCCTTATAAATGCCAAGTTCACCTCTTCAACCAGACTTCTCTTCTTACCTCCAGACTCATATGTAATCTACCTCCCAGACATCTCCACTGACTACAGTAGTGGGTATTTCGGTCTGCTACCCAGAAAATCTTCCTCTTCCCTATCTGCTTGGAATGCCAGCTGCTGACTGCTCATAGCTGTGCCTCTTCACTAGAAATTGCTTTCCTCTGCTGAGAACTGCAGTGTCCAAGCTTATGCCCTCTGCCAGAAAGAAGCCCTCCTAAGTGATCGGTTAATGTGGTGATTAAAAGGCCAGGTGCTTGCCCTACCTGGTTTGGCTCAGTGGATAGAATGCCAGCCTGCTGACTGAGGAGTCCTTGGTTTGATTCCAGTCAAGGGCACGTGCCCAGGTTGTGGGCTTGATCACTATTAGGGGGCATGCAGGAGGCAGCCAATCAATGATTCTCCCTCATCACTGATGTTTCTATCTATCTCTCCCTCTCCTTTTCTCCCTGAAATCATTAAATGTATACATTTTTAAAAAAAGACAGGTTCTATTGCCTCAATTTTCAGTAGTCTCAGAGCCATCCGGAATTCTGTGTAGAACTGGTTAATATCTCAGTTGCAACTGTTTTTCACATCTGCTTTTCTCTTTGACTATTCCACCCTTCCTTTCTCTACTGGATCATCTTCTATAATTATGCACCAATAAACCAGCTGCATTCACTCTGCCTCTCAGAGTCCCCCATCTTGGGGAACCACAGAAAACAAAAGGAACTCATCATGCTCCCCTAAAAATGTCTTCCTCCTCTAATATACACCATCTCATTCAATTGCATCATCATCCACTCAGGTTGGATCCTAGGAATCATCCTTGAGTTCTTTTTTATATATCAGCCACTGACCAAGTCTTGTCAGTTCAACTTCCTGAAGATCTTTCAAATTAATCTTCTTTTTCCATTTGTACTACAACTCCCTCAGTTCAGGAAAACATTTCTCCAAAGACTACTTCAGTGCATTCCAATCAGCAAGCCAGAAATAGATGTCAATCATTTCACCCCTAGGCTGGCCTTAGGGACCCTGAGACAGACCAAACATACCATATTTTGCCTCTGCCCAAGAATAACCTCATCTGGGATTCCAAATTATCACCACTGTCTTCCAATATATCTTACATTATTATCATTTTCTGTATATGTCATGCTATGAAAGCCTGGAATAAACTGCTATTGTTACTAGGTCCCAATGAGTCACACTAGCAAGTGCTCTCCTTCCCTATGCTAAGCAGGAAGCACCTTGAACACAAGGACTCTGAATTTTCTGTCATTCTGTTCCCAGTGTTTCACCTATGACTGGCATATAGGAGGCATTCACCAAATGTTTGTTGAATAAGTCAATAAGCTACTCAGTCAATCCTTCAGAAGAAGTAATGAATCACAGGATGAAAGGAGGAGAAGCAATAATGCAAAGAAGAAAAGGAAAGGATAATCAACCAGTTTCCCATCCTTCCAAGAGTCTTGTCCCTGATGTTAAATTGATTGCCATGATGAGTAATCTATTTTAAAAGATGAGTGTTGGTAAAGTTCTGGAGAATAAGGTTTGAAATTATAGCTACATTCTCTCATTTTGTCTCTTCTAGTTTTTAATCTCCAAGAAGGCTTCTAATACAAGTTTGTGCAGTGAAGTAGTTTATCCAACAGAGGGGAATCAATAAATATTAATTAATGAAAATAATGAAGGAGAAATAAGTAGGTGGAAGACAGAGCTGGCATGGCTAACTAAGTTTCATCAGAGGCAAATTTCTCTCTTGAATGGAAGTTTTATATTATTGGTATTGCCTTTGGCATTGAAAAATGTTTTTTTATAGTAGAAAACACTGCTCAATAAGTGGGGGGGGGAGAGGGGGGGAAGGTGTTCATATCCCTGTTCAATCACACACTAGTGGTGTGACCTTGGGGGAGGCACTTAACTTCTTTGAACTTGGATGTCTCTGTATGAAAAAAAGAATTATAGTAGATGATGTTCATGTCCATTTCCAGCTCTAAAATTCTACTCTGTTCTGACCTGTTATTTTTAGCTCTCTCTCTGCCTGTCAATCCAGTGTTTTCTGCAAACTGAAAATGAAATCAAACTGGTTAGTGTTTTATCAGAGTTAGCTAAAAATAAACTTTAAAACCAGGACCAGGAAGCTGCTCTGGAGAAATAATGCATGTAGGCAAGCCAGAAGCTTTTTACAGAAACCATTTTCATCTTTCTTCTTCACCTCTTGAAGCATCTGCTTCAAACAGGGAAGAGATAATGAGTGAATATGATACTGTTGTAGTTAGCTAGTTATTATAATAGCAGAGAAGCAAAGGGAAAACCAGATATTATAGACATTTGGGCGACTTCACCAGGAAGCTGCAACTCTGTACTCCCCATGGAGTGGGGTGGGAGTGAGGTGGGGAAAGGGTCCAACAAAGGTAAAATAGAATCATACACAGTAAAGTTGGGGTGACATAGGGAAAATACCTGTCAATCACACCTGAGGAACAGAAATGATTGACCAGAATGGGTGTGGTGACATCTGGGGTAGGAATATCTGGGGATACATAATCCCCTTAAAAAAATGAATTTCCTCTCTTGAATTTGCCCCTATGGCCCACAGCCATGCAGACCTCACATACAATGGATTAATGGACTACCACTAACCTGATGCTGAACTGGATCTGGCTCTGACATGGAAGGGAAACTCTGGACACTAAGTTTGATTTTAGCCCTACTGAAACCCCAGCTGTTACTTCTTCTATGACTGGACTAAGGAAAATGGGACTTTGGAAACCCAGGGGTATAATTCCACATAAATAAAGCTTTCTACCATCTTTCACCATCCTGTGAGGGCCTCTGGAAATGCTTATGTCAATGGCACCCCAAGAAACCTACTCCCAGGAGCAATAGGGGGAGATCAACCCCTTTCCTGCCTAGTAATAAACATGCATAATGATTTACTAAGCTGACTTATGTTGCACGAGGGAGAACACAAAACACAGAAATTTAGGCAACTGTTGACTGCTAGGGATTGCAAAGAAGTCTGAGAGAGAAACTGGATCAGAAATGGAAATCCAGTGTCTATTGGCAGACATTAACTGGACCTGTTCAATTATTTGCCTCTCCCACAAGCATGTTCCAATTGGGAGAGAGAGAAAAAAATATATATATATATATATATATATATATATATATATATATATATATATATGCATGCTGAGATAGGGAAGGTTGGTGTTGGTGAAATATGTGGTCCCACAATTTCCTAGATATATTTTATATCACTTTATCCACTTATAAACTCTCTTCTGGTGATCTTCATTTATTGGTTATTTTGGTCAATATCACCATTTTATTTTTCTCTTTTTTAAAGGAGAACTGTCATAACAGAACTTTAATCTCAGGAGCTGGTACATTTCCTTTATTTTAGGAGGGTGAGATATGAAAGAGAAGAATGTGCATTGAAAAAAATTGAACCATTTGTAATATTTGCCCAGCCAGTAAATTTTCCAAGGCATTAGATACCAGAAAGCATAGTTTGAGTTAAAGATCAAGAGAAATGCAGCCAAAAATATAACACAAACATAGACTGTTTCTAACAACGTAAATGAAACATGGGTTCCTAGTTCAAGGGATTCTCTGTGACCAGATCCACTGAAAGAAGCCTTAGGGTTCTTTGAAAAGTCCTATCAATGGTCCCATTGGAATAGTCCTGATCACAGCCCACCTTTGTAGAGGGGTGCCCCATGGCCACCTTTCCAGCAGAATAGGCTAAGGTGAGTCCTCATCTGACAAGCTGTCTTTCAGCCTGGTTTCTGAGTGTTCCTAGAAGCAAAGTTCCTAGAGACATTTTGTGTGCTATCTAGAAAAGTTATCTTCTTGTGGGTGAGGCTGCCAGTGACATTTCCATAGACAACTCATTCTTTAATTACCAATACCCAGCTCTCAACTTTGCTTCATAATACTATTCTAAGTACTATAATTTCTAAATAAGAATAACTAGCATTACACTGCTTACCTACTGTGGGCCAGACTCCATGTTAGATGTTTCACTTGGAACCAACTTTTCATTCCCGCCTCACCTGAATCTTAGGTCAGTATGTACAATACTTCCATAAACCTCACTGAACACAAGGGATAATCTGAGCAAACACTCATCTACATTGCACCATTCACCTGTGGAAAGTCAAGGTAATTGCTCTCAGCTTTGTGAAAAGTTCTCCATTTGGCTTCTGACCAAAATGGACTTAGCGGTAAGTAGTTCAACTGAAAGCCACTGAAAACTTAAGAATGACACGTCTGGGGTCAGAAGAGAAAATTGGAGCAAAAATTCCAAATTCAAATGCAAGCGAACTCTTAGATATAATTGATTTTTATCCTTCATGATATAAGACTTAGAAATGTATACAGTACACATGCACATACACACACACACACACACACAAAAACACACAACCACACACACATACAAACCCACATACACATAAATGTTTACATTTTTTAATAGACAAAATTAAATTCTAAGAATGCAAGATAGTCCAGCTAGATAATTGAGGGCACGTCATTTCATGTCTGTGCTTAACTTTCAATGAGTCTAGAACACACGCCACCCTCCTACTCTCCTACTCTTGTGGAAGATTGTAAAGAAGCATATGAAATGACAACGCTGAAAGAATTTGCTTCAAGTTCAAATGTTACATCATTCCAATTCAATTCAATTTTATTTCCAAGAAATTCTGTGAATATAAATTTGAATAATAACAATAGCAAACTTTCTACTCTTTTCTCATAAACATCACATCTTTTGTAACTGAGCTCTAATAGCATAGTCCTCCTTGAAAGAAATAAGAATTGAGGCTGGAAACATGAAGATCAATGAAGGCCTGCTGTTCCTACCAATACCAAGTTTAATGTGGGATAACTCCCACACCACATCTGTCAAAAAGATTATTAAAAAAAACCATGGTGAGCACCGTACTGGGGCAAACAATGGTGAAAACTCAAAATCAGAGACATCATATCCAACTGTATTAAAAATCATAACTTATGATTTTTAGAAACTTTAAAAGAAACAGTAAACTAATCCACTAAAATATAAAGAGAATAAACCCAAGAGTTTTTTAAAGAAACTATGCTGTGTCCCACTTCTGTTCTGTCTTTTGTTATAGATCAATAGATATTTTACTTCTCCCCAAACTCCCCTAATGAAAAACATCCATAAACTGGACTCATGGGAAGTTTACAGGATTCTGTTATGAAACAGTGACAATATGTTAACTTATTTTCTTTACATGGTAGGTCTGCGTGCGCACCCTGTATGGTTCACAATTGCTAAGAATGCCATTTGTACAATAAATGTAAATCATAGGGTGTTTGTAAAACGGTCTTTTTTAACTGAAGATAATTAATTCTCTCAAGTACTTTTCTTTTGCATCATATCAAATGAAGAGGGAATATGCAAAATGACCATCACACCATGACAAAGATGGAGGTGCCCATAGCCACAAGATGGTGACACCCAGACCTGCTGGAGTACCCCAGACCTTTCAACCCTGCTGGGGGATTGCAGGTGTGTAAGGTAGCTAAACCTGCCCTCAGGGCTGGCCCAAGATGCAGGCAAGCCTCAGATGCCTGCTACCCAGCCACCCAGGGCAGGTCCAAGGCACAGATAAGTCTCAGATGGCGGCTGCCTAGGTGCCCAAGGCCACCCAAGGCTCAGGTAACCAGGGCCGCTGAGGCTTGCACTGATGGCAGTGGCAGCAGCAGAGGTGTGATGGGGCATCACCTTCTGATTGCCAGCTTGCCTCCTGCCCCTGAGGGCTCCCAGACTAAGAGGGGGCAGGCCAGGCTGAGAGAAATCACCTCCCCTCCAGTGCATAAATTTTCATACATCTGGCCTCTAGTATGTATATGTGTGTGTGTGTGTGTGTGTGTGTGTGTGTGTGTATCAACCATGTAAGCCAAAAATGGGACTGCCACATTCCTGCTGCTTCTCCTGTCCCTCTCTCTCTTTCACATCATACCCATTGGGCAGTCAAGATGTGACTTAGATTTCACTTTCATCAGGAAACCTTCCCAAATCTATTTTTGGAAGTTCCACCCAACATTATGTCACACAGAAAAGGTAACCATAATCCAATTTAATTTTTTTCTTTTGTGATAAAATCTTTGAAATGTTTAAAATAATCTAAATATGAACAACTTTGGTTATGAGTATCTCGTTTGATATACGATTGACCATGACTGCTTGAGAATTTGTTTAGGCTCAGAGATTATTACAAATTGATAAGATCTAACCTAAAAATTGTTTCCAAGTACAATCCAATTTTTAAGTGCTTAAAATTGAACAATAACTGAAATTGATACAATATTATGTTTTAGACATTTAAACATTACTGATTTTGATTTTGCAGATTTTATCTTTCATTCTGTTTTCTTTCAAGCCTTCTGTCTACTACTATGATCAGTTGGGGCCTTGTATGTAGCTAATCTATCTTGTATTTTATTATCTTTTATTTAGGCCTATATTATCTTAAACCATGAATTCTCATGGAAGAAATAAGACTCATAAAGCAATGAAAATTGATTTTAGGAGAAATAAAACTCTTACTCTAATTATATATAGAATATATATACATATACATATATATATACACACTAGAGGCCAGTGAATTCTCATACACTGGAGAGGGCATATCTCAGCCCTGCCTGTACCCTCTCACAGTCCAAGAACCTTCAAGGGTGGGAAGTGATTTGGCAATCAAGGGAAGGCGATGCCCCATCACACCTCTGCTGCTGCCACTGCCAGCAGCGTAAGCCTTGGCCAATCCTTGGGCAGCATTGGACAGCTCTGGGAGCTAGGCAGCCACCATCTGAGGCTTGCCTGCACCTCAGGCTGGCCCTGGGAAACTGAGGGGCTGAGAGGACTGAGGGAATCCAGAGGCAGGCACATGGAGCAGCCACATGCCTGCAGCTCTGTGGGGGCTGAGGAGACTGGGTGCCACCATCTTGTGGTTATGGGTGCTGCCATCTTTGAGGATGTTGCAGTCAATTAGCATGTTCCCTCCTTATTGGCTGTGGGCACTACCATCTTTGAGGGTAGAGCAGTCAATTAGCACAGTCCCTCCTTATTGGCTATGGGCACCGCCATCTTTGAGGGAGGGACAATTGACATATTCCTTCATTATTGGCTGTGTATGCAGCCATCTTTGAGAAAGGGACAATTAGCATATCTCCTCCTTATTAGCTGTGGGCACCACCATCTTTGAGGGAGGGGAGGTCAATTAGTATATTCCCTCCTTATTAGTTAGGAATACACACACACACACACACACACACACACACACACACACACACACACTAGAGCCCAGTGCACTAATTTGTGCACTTTGAAAGGAATTGTGGGCCACAGGCTGTAATGGGCACAGGGGCAGGTCTCAGCCCATCCTCTGAGCCCCTGCCTAGTCTCTCCTGCCACAGCCCCATCTCCTGATTGCTGGCAGCCCCATTCCTGCCATTACCACCACTGCTCCCACATGCTGATGGCGCTGGCCACATTCACACCCACTAACAGCATGAAGCAATTCAGGCTGGTGCCAGCAGAGGGAGGGAGCCATGGCTGCCGGCCCTGATAGCCCCTCAGGAGCAGAGGGAGGTGGAAAAGCCCTGAGGGGCAATCAGGGCCAGCAGCTACTACTTGCACCCACTGACAGTGCCAAGTAATCGGGACAAGCACTGGGCGCTAGCAGTGGGTACAAGCAGCAACTCTGCACCAGTTGTGGGTGCGAGAAGGGCCAGCACCAGCAATGGGTGTGAGAGGCAGCTGCTGGCCCCAATCACCCCACAGGAGCACGAGGAAGTGGAGAAGCCAAAAGGGGCAATCACAGCTGGCAGCCGCCACTCGCACCCACCAACAACACTGAGCAATCAGGACTGGCACTAGCACTGGCAGCAGATGGGAGCGCAGGGTAGGATTATGGTGCTCAGGAGCAAAGACTATTCAATAACTACCAGAGGCTTGCCCTGATGACAGCAATCAGCACCACTCCTTAGTCTGGCACCCCTGCTCACCTGCTCTACCATCCTGCCATGGCCAATGCCAGCCATGTTCCACACTCTGTTGCCTGCTGCCAAAGCCCTGGTGGTCAGCACACGTCATAGTGACCAGTTGTTTAGTTGTTCTGCCATTGGTCTATTTGCATGTTAGAGTTTTATAGATTAGATAGATAGATAGATAGACAGACAGATAGATATAGATAGATAGATAGATAGATAGATAGATAGATAGATAGATAGATAGATATAGATACACACACATTATACTTGTGTATAAAGTTTTCATGGGGTGGGCATGCAACTAGGAAAAATGTCTAAAAAGTTTCTTGGGGAGGTAATAATGGTATAAAAGCTGAGAAACACTGCTTTAGACTTTTTTCATAGGCCTTAGATGAATCTGTTTGATTTTCCTAACAGAGTCAAAGCTATTAAAGAAGCAGGGATTGCAGCTTCTCCTTCTCCAGATTGTTTACACCACCTGCTCAAATGCCCCAGCATTTTTTTGTTTGTTTGTTTTCTAGCCTCCTGGGAATACACTATGGTCTGATTTTATGCAACCTTGAATTATAAATCTTAAAGAAAGAATGCCATAATAAATTCCCAGAATTAGGGTTTAAAATATGAAATAATGCAAATTCCTTAAAACTAAAAATTTGCCTGGTTTCAAAACCAGTGAGTCAAGTGAACTGTCAATTGCATTTGCTGCCATGTAGTAGCATGATAGGCATAGAAATTCCTTCCATCTTTGATAGGACACACATTATGTGAAGTCTCCAGGAACAGTTCTCTCCAATAAAATGAACTGTAATAGACTAGAATCTTTTGGAGCATACTTGCAGGAACTTAATATAGAACTATATAACACCACATACATATTACATATCCTAATATATAAAAACCCAGGGTTCATAACGTCCAAAATGATTGAAGTCTCAACTGAATGACAGGCTAGGGAACTGAGGGGGTGTGGCCATCCTTCAAAACATGGGGGGGGGGGGGTACCTAGCCCAGGCTGGCCAGTGCCCTAGAGGAGGCCCCTGCCATGATCGGGGAGCATGGCTGGCCTTCAAACCACTGGTGGCCCCTAGCCCAGGATGGTCTCCTAGCTGAGGATGCCGGAGTCTATACTGGACCTAGGGCCATGCACTCTCCACAAGACACTCAGAAACTGCTAGTGTCTAACTGCCAATCTCGAGGAGGTTAGAGTGTATCCACCATCCACCAAAAAGTAGGACCATCGAACAGTTCAGTTTCAGTGTAGGCACCAGTCAGTGATTGACAGGGTGGAGGCCAGACCAAAACAAAACAGCAGAAACACCCTGCCCACCTTGGCGGGTGCAGCTGCAGTCCACGTGGGCCTGGGCATTTGAGAAAGCGCTACCTTCTCCAGGGTCCTGTGCTGGCACCACAGCCTCACTCACCCTCCAGCCCCCTGAGTCCTGATAGAGAAGTATGTAGGGCATCCTGCAGGATTTGTGCTGTTCTGGGTGCTTTTGCCCAAAGACATCCTTTGGGATGAATTCAGAGCCACATCTCACTTCCCAAAGACTGGAAGAACCATGTATTAATAAAAGGCCAACGTGTTAACTGCCACTTTGTATAAGTTCTATGTTCAATAATAGCTATCAACAACTTATCATAATCTGACCTGGGTTTGAATTTCTAGCCTATGTTCCACAGTGCAGGTTAGCATCAAGGAAATCACTCCAAGGGTCTCAACATCTCTGCTTTTGAACTTTGCCTGATGAGCACAGACCATGCAAAAATCTTCCACTCATATCAGGGCTAAAATCAGCCCTGGTTTTCACAGTATTATGGTTTTAGATCTATTCTTAAAAAAATAAAAAGAACCCTATTTCAAATGTAATTCAATATAACAAGTACAAGCTTTAGCCGAAACTGGTTTGGCTCAGTGGTAGAGCATCAGTCTGTGGACTGAAAGGTCCCAGGTTCGATTCCAGTCAGGGACATGTATGTTGGTTGCAGGCACATCCCCGGTGGGGGGTGTGCAAGAGGCAGCTGGTCAATGTTTCTCTCTCATTGACATTTCTAGCTCTCTATCTCTCTCCCTTCCTCTCTGTAAAAAATCAATAAAAATATATTTATAAAAAAAAAACTAAAAAAAAAAACAAGTACAAGCTTTGCCCAAAGAAAGGAATGACAATATCTTGACTCTCAAGGTGTTTAAAGTTATTGAAGAAATACAAAACCTAGGCATACAAAGCAATTAAATAATAGGAAGGAATGATATGAATCAAAATGTTTAATTGAATGTCTGCAATGGCAAATATGTAGGGTTTAGCTGAGAGTGGTCAGAAAGGACAAGGCTGTTGATAGCAGAATTACCAAAAGATTCAGTGAAGGAGGCAGTGACTAAAACAAGAGCATCCTGGATTGGACTGTAGGGGTCTCACAGGTAATATAAACCAGTCTATCTCTAGCATTTCATCCCTCTGTACCACCCAGATGTTCACTAATGTCGCTACTGACAGAGAAGCCAACACCTCACAAGACAGTCCATTTCTTTTTCAATAAACCGCTAATAGGACTGTGCCTTATGCTGACCTCTTTCTTTGCTTCTAATCTACTGTTCCATATCCTGCTCTGTGGAGTCCCACAGATCAAGTGAAATCGCCCTTCCAAGTGAAATCTCTTCAAGCATTTACAGACAGGGCTCATTTACAGACTTGTCTCTTCACCTGGGTGATCATTCCCACTTCCTTCACCCATTTCTCTCACATGGATTTGTCTGATCTGACCCCATTCCATCTCCCCTCATACCCTTATCCCTGACTGAAAGGTAGCCCTCTTTCCAAAGCCGCCTTGATTGGGTCATCTAAAGGTGAATAGCCCCAGGAGTACGGAAGATGGTCAGGATTCTTGTTAAAAAGAGAAGTTTGGAAAGACATTTACCATATGACTACTGTAAAAAAAAAAAAAATCGCAATAATATTACAAAGAAATTCATGACTAAAAGTATAAATGTTGACATGGAAAATTGTTAGTAAGTCATCTTTCTAAACTTAAGTGGCAAGAATATAAAGAGGGTGGAAGGAATGAAATTAGGAAGTGAGGAATTTAGGAAGAAAGAAATTAGGGAATAAAAATGTTAGAAATTAAAATCTTTGAAAGGGATCTGGGATACAATGAAGCTAGAAAACAGGACACTAATTATTAATAGAAAGAAGGGAAGATAAGAAAAGGAGGGAGAGAGAAAAGCTGGCCAATCAAGATGAACATAGCCTTCTTAAAAATAAATAAAAATGAGTGTGAGCCCAGCTGGTGTGGCTCAGTGGTTGAGCACTGACCTATGAATCAAGAGTTCACTGGTTCCATTCCCTATGAGGGCAAATGCCTGGGTTGCGTGCTTGATTTCCAGTAGAGGGCACATAGGAGGCAGCCAATCACTGTTTCTATCTCTCTATCCTCCTTGCTTTTTCTCTAAAATCAATAAAAACATTTTTTTAAAGACATGAGCATGAACAAATGAAGGCCATGTAATGAGGGAAAGACACAATTCAACACAAAAATCTGGCTTCCACGTTATGCTTAAAATGCTGCCACAAAGACCACGGAGTTGGAACAAAACGCCTCGCTGTGCGATAACTGCACACTGAGCAGGCTGTGCTGCGCTATCTGGCACTGTGTGAAGAAACTTGTCCTGAACACCGTTTGGACAGAACCCAAGGTGTTCATGCCCCAAGAGGAAGCACAAATCGTTAAGAGAAAAAATGCTGAAAGCAGTTTCTAAGCTACTGTGTAGTTTCTCAGTGCCAGCACTGGCATGGTTTGATCTGAAGTGCACAGAAGCTAATGATGCACTTTGATGAACACGTGTGGTACTCCTTGCTGTATCCGCCTGACCTCAAGCTTCCCGAGTCTCTTCTAATTCCTTCCCTACCCACTCTGTGGAGATGGCATGCTGTCAACCCGCTAAGGAGTTTTCCATCTCTCTTGTAGGGTGAGCTCAACAGCCCTCAACTCACAAATTGATTGTGAAATTCTGAAAGGGAGGTATTAGTTCCATTAAAGCTGAGAATAACTAAGTGAAGTCCCTGACCATCCTTTCCATCTAAGTCTAATTCACAGAGAGGAAAGGCACTTGAAAAGATGAAGGTTTTATGCACAAAATCCTTAGGCCCCAGGCTGAGTGGGCAATATAGAGAAGGTTGTCCAGGCCCCAAAACTGGGGCCACCCGGTTTAGAGAGAAGGCTGCAGGCTGTCGCAGATCTTGTTGTCACACGAGGCCCTCTGAGATGCAGGGCACAACAGAGCCTGGGTAACCCAGGTATCAAAAGTGACACTGACTGGAGGACAGGGCCACCCCCTCTATTTTTCACGCCACTGGGTTCTGATCTATTCTATTCTTTTGGCAAGACAGTTTGAGAGTTTTAGGACATGGCACTTTGAAACATTTAGTTCTCATGGTGGGTGCTGACCACAGTGGAGGTCAGAGGCACCAATGAATGCATCCATAATCAGAGGACACTGACACTGACAGGCCACACTGGCTACCACACTGTGAACTTGGATGACAGGGAGGCCCCTGAGGAACTCTCAGGACTCTTTGCGAAAGATGTTGCAGTGGGTGGGGCAATGGACACGATCAGGTCTGAGCAAGAATCAGAGTGTATGAAATACAAATATCATTGTGAACTTATTTGTGCCCAGAAGGGACTGAAGTCAAGAGGAGTTTTAAATTCTACGCCATTTATCTTTGCTTATGATTTGGTTAATCTTAGGTGGACTCTGGTATAGGATTCCTCTGGAGAAATATATTTGGTATATGCCTCTAAGTACGATTGTCTTCTGTAAATTTTTGAAAAAAAAAATACAGAAATGAAGCTTTTGGGAAAAATGTGGAAATTTGCATGCAATGGGCAATATTTGAGGACGGTGGACAAAACTCAAGAACCTATAAATCCTGGACTATGGCCCTTTTAAACCAGCAACATCATGGTGGTGCTCATACAGGTAATTACATATAATGCATTGCTATTCAGCCGACATCCATCCTACTCATCTATGAAATGAGAGTCACTGAAGTCGGCTCGGATGGAACAAGGAGCTAAATACCAAATTAGGCCCTGAAACCCCCTCTGACAATTTTCATGCAGAAGGTGTACAGCTCCCCTTTCTGAGCAACAAAGCCCAAATATTTATGCAGCAGGTTACAAAGCAATTGGAGAAACAACACAATGAATCATCGGGCTGAGGGGTATCTTCGCTTGGACAGTACACTCCCCTATTCTTGGGAATTTTTTGTGTTCATGATTCATGTTCTCTCCTCCTACGATCACCAAGTGACAAATTAGCTACCATTATTCCTTTTTTCCTCAAGGAGGAAAAAGAATTCTATGGGTAGTCAGTCTTCTGGTCTGTCCTTTCTCACTGACTCACTCAAATTTGTCATCCCAGTGTTGTGCTTTCTCATGGCCCTTGGTGGATATTTTTTACTATCAGAATTGACATGATATGCAACCACCATGCCACTATCTTGGCTAAAGTCCCTGTGCTAAGGGATCTAATGACCTTCTTGGGATCAAAGCTCAAGATAGGCTTTCTTCCCTAATTCCATTTGTCAGTCATCTAACTTAACACTCCTGAATTTCTTCGAATGATTCTTTTTACTAACACCTGTCACTAGAATCCTGAAAACTTAGGTTAAAAGAAAAAAAAGATGAGAGACTTAAGTTTTTTGCGTTGTTTTCTCAATCGTTGATTTTTAAACTTCTTTATGAGTAGAGGATGTCTTATTTTTAATACAAATTAGGCAAAACCCCAATCTATTCAATAGAAAATGGTGAAAAGAGACCATATGTTAGCCAAGGATATCAGGGGGGTGAGCAGATAAGATGATGGATCTAGGCTACCATCCATAGACATTTAAAGACCTCACCCTACTGTCACCCTCTGTAGCCTCCAGAATATAAAACTTGAAACAACACATTCATAATATTATACAACTTCTTGTTTTAAAGGTATTTCAGTGAATAATTTTTTTAAATCAGCATATATGAAATCATCAACCTGCTCTAAATGTGGCTATGAATCACTAGCCTTTTATTCTCAGGCTATTAAAACATTGTATTGTGATTTGATCCAAGCATGATTCATTCCCTAGGAATGATTTGTAAGTTATGAAATTTTATTTTAATTTCCCTACAAAAACAATTCTACATTTTTGAAAAATTTTGCCTTTGTCTATGAAGCTGTTCAGAGAAATTGTATGCACCCAATACTGGTAAAAAGTTCAGTACTTTTGGCTAAGGTCTACTACAAGACATGTAAGACAAAGTTTAAGTGCCTCTGACTTTGTTAAGGGCCTGCACAACACTGGAGGAATTGAGTAGTGATTCCCCAAAGCTGAAGAGTTTGTGATCTCTCTAACAAGAGATGCTCCCTTCCCTGCCCTCAGAAGCATCTGCTATTATTTATTTATCCCAGTCTGAAAGACTCCATAATCTCTGCTTTAGTTCCCATAATCTGATTTTTCAAATGCATGCCATCCTAGAAATAGCATTCTAGTGACTTGAGAACAGACATTTAACCACCAGTTAAAAAGCTCCCCTTCAATAACATGAGAGCATACACCACATAAAGGAACTGTGGAATAGCAGGTGAATAAAGGGTAAATAAATGATGGTTATTTATAGAGATATTTACCGCACTGTTCCATGAGGACTCTACTTGAGTAATTCTCTTGAGTATATATACCCAGGAGTGTAAGTGCTGGGTTGTATGGTAACTCTATGCCATAACACGTTGAAGAATTGTCAAACTTTTCCATTTTACATTCCCACCAGCAGTACTTAAGAGTTTCAATATCGCCACATCTTCTGTTATCTTTTTCTTTCCCTTTTTAAAAAAATTTATTACATTTATTGCAGTGACATTCGTTAATAAAATTATATAGTTTTCAAGTATATAATTCTATGATACATTACCTGTATATTGCAGTGTGTGCCCACAACCCAAAGCCTAATATAGCCATCCTAGTGGGTGTGAAGGTCATTGATTATGTCTACTAATATCCTTCTTAGATAAAGATCCTAGGTGGCCAGAGTGAAGAGTGTCCTCTCCCACTTTGGGGGGCAAAGTTTATTGTTCCTGTTGTTCTTTCTTTTTCTCCCTGACACTTACAGAGGGAGTGATAATAATAAGAAGTATACATTGTGTTGGCACAATGTTATACTATAAAGTCTTTCATCATAACATACAATTTTCTCCACAACCTTTCAAGAAAGCAACGATGCTGTTCTTTTTACAGAATCTCCAGTGTGTTACAGACATGGTACCAGGGAGACAGTTGTATCTGTGTTCAATGGCTAAATTCCATTCATTTTTACAGATAAGGAAAACTGAGGCTCAGAGAAGGAATTGTCACGTTCAAGATTGTCCAATTATTAAGGGCCAACGTTTCCTAACTTGTGACCAGTTGCTCTTTGCACACGATTAAAGATGGTATGATGGCTAATTCAAATAAAACATGATGTTTAACATATAAGTAAAGTGTATTAGGTCAAAAAATAAGATGCTACTCTATGCTGTTTCTTTGAGAGTATGGTTTTATCAAAAGACTATAGTTATACAAATCACAAGCCAAAATGTGAGGCCAGAGTCAACAGCTCTTGTGCTCTTTCTTTCTTTCTCTCTCAGCTTGATGGATCATGACTACAATCCTTCACATTCAAAATTTGCCTGGCCCTAGTCAGTTAGGCTCAGTGGTTAGAGCATTGGCCCATGCACTGAAGGGTCCAGGGTTGGATTCTGGTCAAGGGCATGTACCTCAGTTGCAGGCTTGATCTCAAGTCCTGCTTGGGGTACATGTGGGAGGCAACCACTTGATGTGTCTATCTCACATCAATGTTTCTCATTCTGTACCTCTCCCCATCCCTTCAAACAAAAAAACTTGGCTGGGTCCTAGCCAGGTGGCTCAGTTGGTTGGAGAATTGTACCACACGCCAAAAGGATAGGTTAAATTCCCACTTAGGGCACATAACTAGCTTGCAAGCTCAATACCCTTGTTGGGGTCCAAACAGGAGGCAACTACCGAAAATAAGACATCCCCTGAAAATAAGACTTAGCACAACTTTGGGAGAAAAATTAATATAAGACATTGTCTTATTTTCGGGGAAACAGGATAGTTGATGTTTCTCTCTCTCCCTTCTTCCCTCTCTGAAAAATCAATGAAAATATATTCTTGGATAAGGATTAAAAAATTATTGCCTAGAAAATACTTTACCCACATCTTATGTAAGCATTTAGAACATGGTCCAGGAAGTTATTTGGTCTGGCCTTGCCAAGGTAATAGGAGTGAGTTAATTAAATGTTTGATCAAATACAGCAGGCTAATATTTAATTTGATAATTTTGTATGGCCTGCAAATGATGTTATAAATACCCAAATGGCCCTTGACAGAAAAGTTTCCCCACCCTGCATTTAGAAGGTAATTACTCTTTAAAATGTTGCATTATACATATAAAAATAAAACATATAAACAAATAAAAAATAGGTAAAGTGTGGTTACTTTAACTATTAAAAAGAGGCTATAGTGGCAATAATTGTACAACATAGTAAATGTACTAAATGTCACCAAATTGTACATTTTCAAATGGTTAATATGGCAAATTTTATGTTATATAGATTTTATCACAATTTAAAGAAGAAGAAGAAGAAGAAGAAGAAGAAGAAGAAGAAGAAGAAGAAGAAGAGGAGGAGGAGGAGGAGGAGGAGGAGGAGGAGGAGGAGGAGGAGGAGGAGGAGGAGGAGGAGGAGGAGGAGGAGGAGGTTGGACTTCTGCAAAGAAGCCTATAACACAACTTACTGGTGAGTTCTATTCTATCAAGATTGGGTAAGGCCATGAGGGAGTGACTTAAAACATGGTTGCCAGGGAAACCAGCTCCTCATTGGAAGAAGATATCCAACAGCTACAGAAATATATCATGCATGCTTTTCAAAACATTTTCTTCTTGTCAGACAAAAAGATTTCAGTCAAGTCATGGGAGACAGAGAAATTCATTCTTTCCAAAGGCACATCCATCTACACATTTTCACCCTTTCTCACACATATTCACAGTCACACACTAGCAGAAACACACAGGACATCTGTCTGCTAGCTGGTGAGTCAAGGCTGACATGAAGTCAGCTGCAAAAAAGCATCTGACACAAATCTGAAGCTCCAGAGCCCCGCTGAGAACTTTGTGCTCCCAAAGGCCTTTGCTTCTAAGAGAACATCCACAGTGAGTTCAAAGTTGTTTTCTATCAAAGGAAAGAGAAACTGGATACTTAACTGAAGCTGAATTACGTGAGAGAAAGAAAAACATTGTGCCCAGGATTTATATTACTATACAACTTCTTCATAGTTCTGCACCTCACATGGTAGGTGTTTTATGAGTTCTTTATTAAAGTGTATTCCACCATTATTGGTCATTAGGAATTAATTCATAATCGATGGCTGGCCCAAAAAAGTTTTGTTTTTAATTTGTAATCTATGCCCATCAGAGCTCGTACTTTACTCATTGTCCCTGGGGCTTCCCCAAGAGATTCCTATTTAATAAAGAAACACTTAGACTTCTCCTAGAACAATGGGTGGGTCCTGTTTGACCCAATGGAGTTTCACTCACTCAAGGTGAACCAATGCACAGATAGTTTAAAGACCCATGAAGAGAACTTGTTGAAAATAAAACAAAACAAAACAAACAACAGCAACAACAAAAAACACTGTTCCATTAAAATAGCAGTAATTAGCTGGTCCAACATTTTTTTCTCCTTTCAAGTTTATACAAGAATACATGGGAAAACCTAGCCAGTTGTTAATGAAAGGAGGAAGGATAAAGTGAGGAAATTAAAGAAGAGGGAGAGATTGGCTGAGAACCCAGCAAAGCCCAGGAGAAGCACATAGGAAGAAAGATTGCAGCTTGCTGGAAAAATGTTGGCATGACATCCTCTGCTTCTTGCAACAAAGAATGCATGAACGTACACAGCAAACAAAATCAGATTATGAGAAAAATTCTAATCTCCATTTTTCATCTTCCAGAAATGTTTAGCTAGTTCAACTGCATACATAATCATAGCCCAAAGTCTTGGTTGAAAATACTTGAAGTGCAGACATAGGGCTCAAAAGAAATGAGATTGTCTGTATATAATTCTGTTCAACAAAATGCTAGCTAATAGCTACACATTAAAAGGTGCTTTATTATTGGTTAGGTATGGATAACAAAATAGATTTTGGTACCTATCTGGAGAATTCTACTGCTACAACTGCTTGGTAAATGCATAATTGTAATATCCTTAATTTTGAGAAAACAAAGGAATAGCAGAATAATGTTTATTGAGCACATACTATATGCATAGTACTGTGCTAAACTGTCAAATTTAATCTTATAATAATCCCATTGGGTACTATTATCTCCAAATGGCAGAAAAGGATACCAAGGATTAAAAGGTGAAATCAGTAGCCCAGGTCACAAAACAACTAAGGGACCAAGTTGGGGATATTGAACTGGCTTGTATATCTGTAAGGACTATATTTTAATGGTTACGCTCTCATCTACAGACAAATTTGTTGCATGACCCTGAGAAACCAATAAACTATCCTATGCTTCCTCAGCTGTAAGGTAAGAGTATTGGCATAGACGATGACCATAATTGCTTCCAGCTTAAAATTACTATTTTTCAAAGTGTGGATAAATAGCATTTGAGTTTAAATACAAAACATTATTAACAACCCCAATATTTATGTAAGCTCTCACTGTGTGTACATATAATGTGCCCAATAAACATCAGATGAATGAATAAAAATGTAAGCTAGCCTTATTAAACACATCATCTTAATCACACCTCTAAGGCCTAATTACCACAACTGCTCCCTTTTTACAAATGCAGAAATTGAGCAGAGGAAAAAGTGACTTGCTTAATCCTTTCACCTTTTTCATGCAGCCCCCCAACCCTGCTCCCCTCTGACAGCTGTCAGTCTCTTCTCTGTATTTAAGAGTCTATTGTGTTTGTTTATTTTGTTCATTACATTGTACATATAATTGAAATATGATATTTGTCGTTCTCTAACTGGCTTATTTCACTTAGCATAATATCCTCAGGGTCCAGCCACAGACATCAATATGGTGATTACCAGAGGGGAAGGGATGAGGGGAAGTAGAAGAAGGCAAAAGGGGAATAAATAGTGATGAAAGGAGACTTGACTTTGGGTAGTGAACCTCAATACATACAATATACAGAGGATGTATTATAGAACTGTACACTTGAAACATAATTTTATGTAACCCTAATAAATTCAAGAAAATACTCTTTAAAAAACAAAAGCATAAAAATAAAATACACACAGTAAGTGATGGAAACAGCTTCAACATATGAATCAAGTCAACAATTTCAAGTTGGTTAAGTCTATAATACTAGATTGTTTAATTTTTTTAACTAACCCATGAACAAATAGGCAAGAAAAACTCCAGAAAATCTACAAATAGTTATGAATGAAAATCCATTATTTGGGGTAAAACTCCACTAAGCCATTATGGTTTCATTTCTGCTGCTGACCCATAAAGTGGGGATAGACTATCAGCTTACAGGTAGGTAATAAGGTTCATGAGTAAGAAAGTTCAATGTTAAAGTAGACCTGGAAGCCATCTGACAGTCAGTACAATGCCAATGCAGAGTTTTCTCTTAAACACTAAATGAATTATCTTCCTGGCCAGATGCCAAATAAGAGTCCCGATACTTTCAGACATGTGAGGTTGAGACCTGTTTCAAAAACCAGGTGACTTTATAAAAAGAGCACTGGACTTAGCTTTCTCATGAAGTTCAGAACTGCTCTGTCCTTGATCTGGACCTGCCACTTGCTATTCAAGGAGCTGGGGCGACTCACCGAGCCTCTCCAGGCTTCAGTTCCCAGGTCTGAGCTGAGTCCACAGTCTCCTTTTAGCCACAGAGTTTCCGATTCCATTTCTGAATCTTGATTTCAGGGGTCCCGCCAACCCTAGCACTTTAATTTATATTGCCACTTTTTGGCTGACATATCCATCTAGCCATTTAGAAATAACTCAATTTTGGGGCTCCCTTTGTCTTTACACCAACTTTTGAAACATGGGATATAACCCCAAACTCCAGTATTTGGTGATAAAATAATTTTAAATATTTCCTTACTATATTAAACAATGAAAATATAATTTATTTTCCCGGAGTTCAGTGTACTGCTGTAAAATACCTGTTAAAGATTGTGTCTTCTTGCTGCTGCCGTTGTTTTGTTTTTAATTTTTTAAGGGTACTTTTTTTTAAATATGTTTTTATTTATTTCAGAGAGCAAGGGAGAGGGAGAGAGAGATATAGAAACATCAATGATCAGAGAAAATCATTGATCAGCTGCCTTCTGCACTCCTCCTACTGGGGGGATTGAGCCAGCAAACTAGGCATGTGGCCTTGACTAAAATTGACCCATGCACCCTTAGGTCTGCAGGCCAACACTCTAGCCACTGAGCCAAGTCAGCTAGGCTGTTGTTTTATTCAGCTTTCTCTATACTCTATTTTATGATGCTCTGTTAATAGATATGAAAAAGACCATCTACCAAGTCCCAGGTACAAGAATCTTCTAGAAAAGTTTTATTACTGGCTTTCAAAGATTGAGGAAGATTTACAATAATGTATCCTGGAATGTGAACACGAAATAAAAAATCTCTACTGAACTACATACTTTATTTTAGTAGGTAATGTGGGTAACCAAAGACACAGAATCATTTTCTGACAAGTTAGGAAAAGCCGATCTAAATGACTAAAAGGTAAATCATAAATGCTATAAAGCAGCATAATTTTAACAATTCAAGTATGAATCGCAGTTTTTCCTTGTGCTAATATGGATTGAATGGATAGTTAAGGATTCTTTCCAAATTCTATGTGAACTGCCTGCAAAAGGGGTTTTCCAAAGTGTTTTAAAACTTTATTCTCTTCAGTGTTGACACTCGTTCCCCTGCAGTCTCCGTGTACCATTTAATTGGTTACCTAATTAGTTTTCAAAGATCTTGCAGAGGTGAGTTTCAACCTCACTGTCCTTCTGAAGCATAAATACTAACAAGTTGTGATGGTGGGGGAGGGGAGGAGAGCAAAAGTCCAAACAGGAAATTAGGTACTGCAAAGAGCATTTTTAAATCACCCTGATTTCTTTTTCTTTAAATTTCTAATCTAAAGCATGCTTCTAAAGTATCATTCTCAGCTCATGGCGGAAAAAAACATTCTTTTAGGGTGAAAGTGTTAATTAATGTGCATGACACAGAAAGAACAGGGAAAAGGTTAGAACTGATGCCTCCACTAATAGCATTTCTAAAAATAGAGGATTTTTTAAACAATGCTTTTTCATGTTAACTTTCTCAAAGCCTTAGGATTGGTGTGAAGATACACTGAATGGTTAAATGAATGACTTGTTATACAGATATTATTTATGTGTATTCCCCTTTCAAATAATTCAATCTTTTATTTCTCATGAAAATTGATTTCTAAGGGGTAGGCCAAATAGTTTTTCTCTTTTATATAAATTTCTCCCAAAGTTTTTCTAGGGTCAATAGGACATATTTCATCAGAGTAACTTATTGAATCATTAACAAAGCATATAAATCTACCTATATTTCTTTTTCTGGGGTTGTTCAATGCCATGTTCCCCATAACATAGCATAGTCACTTTAAACTTTCTTTTGATCCTCAAATAAATGGAGCTTTTCATGGTCACATGTCTTCCCATGTCTCTACATGGAAATGTACCACCACTTTTGTTAACATCTTTCCTAGCTCTCCTAATTTGGTAGATTCTAGCAGTTGTGTTCTCAATAGACATTTCTAATCTCTCTCTTCCTTGCCCACCACCTATTTAAAAGCTAAAAATATTCAACTTCCCAGGTTACTCTGCAGCTTGAGCAGCCACATATCCCAGCTCTAGCCAATAAGACTTGAGAGGTGGCCACTTAGGGGCATCTAGAAGTAACTTGTCATCCTAATAAGAAGGACTCCCTTGGTCTGGCTGGTGTGGCTCAGAAGTTGTGTATCTGCATATATTATTATAGTGTTAGCTATGACTACAGTGGTGGTGATCATATTATAATACATACACACACACTGGGATATATTCAGACATGAGAAAAAGGAAATCCTGACAGTAGGGACAACATCAATGAATCTTGAGGGCACTGTGCTAAGAAACATAAGTTAGACAGAGAATGACAAATAGCAACAGGGAGTAGAATGATGGTTAGCAGGGGCTGAGGGGCAGGGGACTTGGGGAAATGTTGTTTAAGGAAACACATTTGCAACTAGTAGATAAGCCTTAGAGAGCTCATGGCAGCATGCAGGTTGTAGTCAACAGTACTATAGTTTCTAAGAAACTATAACTTGGTTGTTCCCACCACAAAAAAAAGAAAGAAAACTAATGACATGATAGAGGTATTAGTTAAGCCTACAGTGGTGGTAATCACATTTAAATATAAAATGTATCAAATCAACATAATCTACACCTTAAGCTTATGCAGTATATGTGTCAACTATATCTCAACAAAAATAAACTTTAAAAGACTGTGAACTCTCATTCCCTAGCAAAGGATCAAGCACAGTGAAGAAACTAAATGTCTGTTGAAGGAGTGCATGAATAATAAGTAAATAGGCAAATTAATAAACAGATGTAGATGCATAGAACAGGTACTAGAGTGTTGCTCATATCACTTTTACTATTCTATTCAATTTTTTCATGTCTGCTGTTAAAGAAAAATGTTCTCTAAGTCACAGCTTGCAGTGATTCCAAAGTCTTCTGATATTCCCCCCGGGATATCAAGGACCATTCACTCACATGTTAACTGCTCAACAGTATCCCTGGCAAAGTTACCAACTGAGAATGGAACAGAAGAAAGGGGAGCTGATATAAAGTGTCAATAGAAGAGCATCAGAGTTCAGTTTAAGAATTCAAACCCAAAGCATCAGGATAAAGCTCATATGTTCATTTATCTATCTTCTAGAGTAGGGGTGTCGAACTCAATCAGAGAAGGGGCCAAAACCTAAAATCCAGCCTAAATCGCGGGCCGAATGGTTTACTGAACAGTCATAAACTGTCATTGTGATGGAAACACAGAGGAGTGCAGTGATGACAGCGCGGTGCGGGCCACATTGCAAGGCCTGGCGGGACGGATTTGGCCCGCGGGCCTTGTGTTTGACACATGTGTTCTAGAGGCTCAGTACATGAAATTCATGCATGGATGGGGTTCCTCAGGGTGGCCTGCAGAGATCGGGCCCCAGCTCGCATCCCCCAGCCCCATAGACCAAGCAGCCTTCCCTGGCACCCCTCCTTGGCATGGCACTGCCCACTCACCAGCCCCATCAATATGTTCCATGCCACCATCTGGTGGTCAGCGCACATCGTAGTGAGTGGTAGAACTCCCAGCAGGTTGAACTCCCACCTGAGGGGACAATTTGCATATTAGGCTTTTATCATATAGGATTTATTCATCAACCCAAAATTTGTTGCGTATCTGCTATATATTGTTATGCTATAAATGCCAGCGATTCCAATAAGTTCCTCATGGAACTTAGACTGTAGAAGGAGTAAGTCACTCCCTAGGTATCTGACCACTTCCTAGGACATGCACCACAGATCATCAGCCTTTTCCTCAAATACATAACTGAACATGTAGTTTTGCTGAAAATTGCTCTTACGAAGAAACAAAGAGTAACCATATGATAGGAGATTGAACTGAGACAAAATTTCTTTAGATTCTCAAAAAATGCTGTTTGTTTGTTTTTTTAACTTCAGGGTTATGTTTTCCCCAAACACAAATTTATGTGATGGGTGGGCAAGGAGGCCCTGCCTCCTAGGCTGCTAAACCCCACAGTGATCCTTGAAACATCTTTCAAGAAACGTGGGACTCAAAAAAGCATAGTTTAAAGATGATTAATTTATTTCAACTCCTTCATTTTAAAAGAAAGGAAAGTCCAACAGTCTAACTGGTGATAGAGCTGGGACTAGAATTCAGATTCTCTGCCTCTTCATTTTAACACATTCTCTTTTATTCCATGATCGATGGACTTCACCTGAAAGTCAACAGATATCTGATGAAGGACTGAGGATCTTGTATAGATGTTAAAACAATAGAATTCCAGGACCGTGTTAATATTTCACAGGATTAAAAAAAAATGGAGTGGAATGTAGGAAAACCAATCAGTTTGGAATATCGAGGCTTTGTGTTTGACTCACCAGACACATCAAAGTGTGTGAGAGAGAATGTGCTGAAGCCATAGGTCACACATCTCAGACAGCATTGCAGGTCAATTCTCTCGTGGAAATGGGAAAGTTTAACTAAAATAATGTCAACTGTTTCATTTTCTGGGCTTTGTGATGCTTCAGTCTGCCTTTTACTCCCTCAGATACTATTTTATATTGGCTCCCTTACAATGTCCTCCTGCTTTGTTGTATAAAAGCCAAAAAAAAAAAAAAATAATCTCTAAATGGGTCTGCATCCCACAGGGAATTTACTTAGATGACATTCAAATCTGTTTTTCAGGAGGTTTTTCTTGGTGCCATTACAAGAAATCATCCAGTCATTATACTTCAAATTTGACAGTTCTCTCACAGCGTGAAAGGCAGAAATTAGGTCCAAATGGATTTATTTAAATGCAAGGTTTCACTTACCACCAGGACATTTGTGAAGATAGGAAGATGACAGCGGATTGTGATGTCTGCACTATTGTTATTTCATAAACGCCTGACAGTGGATGGCTAAACTCAAATATTTTAAATTAAAACAATAAATCCATTAGAGAGAACCTTTAACTACGATATCTCCCTCCTTTGGAATAACTCCATTTAATTTTATATAGCAATTAAATTTCAGAATGAAAGAGGAAACTTTTGTCAAGAATGGGTTTGAAACATATATGAAGACAAAAGATCCAATCAAAGAGTGCTTAATTAATCAAATCTCAAAACTTCCCTCAGAGTGCTGTCTAACTGAGAAGTGGACACACAATGCCAATCTTACCTGTGGAAAGTGCAAACTCACTTGGACACGGTGCTCTTGCACCTTATTTGGTAGGAGTAGTAAGACTATTTTTCTGTAAAGCAGTAAAGGCCTTGGAGCCCTGCATGCCTCCATGAGCAGTGGTCAGGAGTGCATCCATGGGTTTGAATAAGACTCAACTTCCTCTGACTACTTCCTCCATCTAGTGACCCTGGCACCTGAGATCCTACTTCCCCCGACCCTTTACACCATCAACAGGTGTCAAGAGAGAAGCCCCTTCTTTTCCAAGTGCCCTTCCCTAGGCTATTTTCTCTCCACCTTCAAGAGGGAAGCCTTACACTCACATTCCCAACACTCATACTGTGCTTTATCTCCATCTGACATAGGGTCTTAGAATCTGAATTTCAGTAAGAATTCCAGTTGATTCAGTTGCTGATAGTACTTAAAACATGCTGCTCTCTTTCATAAACTCTCAGCATTTGTTCCTATCTGGCTGACTGCCTTCTTGTCTAAGCATTTCTTAGTTCATGTTTCTGAGAGAAAAGTTTCTTTGACCCCAGTCTTCTTCACATGCTAATGCTGGGCCCAACCAGCTATGGAATGGATCAAGTGACTACTCTGTCCAACTGGCCAGAGATTTGTTGGAGGTGGGGGTAGGGGTATTTAGGGTCATGTGGTCCACATCAAGCTGTCCCTGAAGCAGGGTCTGTGTTATGGTATTACTCACAAGGGGCTATGAATGATAGACAATGCCTTTTATGCTGCAAGATCCCTCATAAGAAATCAGGTACCTGTATAACTTACCAGTACTTCTTCTACCAAGCACCTCCAATTAGAAGATTTCTCTGACTTGATTCACTTTTAGAAAATAAGGTCTAAGATTTAATGAAATGTGTTTTAATGAGCAACTCACCTATCTAGGATTTATGGACCTCTGATGAATAACTGGTAAGATGATTACTTAAACTTTCATAGTCTCTTGTTAATCATTTTAATTACCACCTCCTCGATGTTCTTTGCAGCAAAAAAAAAAATCATGAAAAATCCTCTTTCTCAGAAAATGATAATGCTCCCAAACTTTCAAAGATTATAAATGAGAAATAAACCATTTTTAACAAAAAATTACTCTAAAAATATTTTAAGAGGTTACTTAAAGAATCTCTATGTAAGTGAGTTCAATTATTGCTTTTTTTCTAAAGTCAATCCTTATGGAGGCCTAATATGGACCAGGTACATAGTTGGCTAGGACCACAACATGACTAAAATATGCTCCTTGCCTTCAGGACCTCACAGTCTAGAGGTGGAGACAGATATAGAGAACGAGTACACAATGCACCATGAGAATTAATGTGCAGGTGTATGAATACAGAATGATGAGCGCAGGAAAAATAATCCAGTCACTCTGATTACAGGCGCTGGGAAGGAGGAAAGACAGAAGTCTGAGCAGGTTTCCAGAGGACCAGCAAGTTAACCATGTCAAGAGAATGAAGGCTGATTAAAACAGATGCAATAGTCTGTGCAAAGATGCAGAAAAGAATGGACATTAGAAGAATCAGTGACAATATGGTAAGATTGGATGACAAGGGTGGAATTGGCAAGAATTTATTGTGAAGAACCATTATGTTTTATCAATGAAGAACCATTGAAAGCTTGTGATCTACTGAATCTTTTTCAAAATTAACTTCAAGAGGTTAGAGGAGGGTTGAGTAAGGAGAAGCTGAGGTGGTAGGGAAAGAAACCAGATAGAAGCCTGCCTTAAGATCAGAATAGAGATCTATAGAAGCTAGGATGAAGAGAAAGAAACTTTTCTAGAACTATTTACAAGGCAAAATAGATTGAATTTGGTTACAAAGTCTCAGTTGCTAATAGCATGAGCTTTGGAGTCAGATGAACCTAAATATGTATTGTGGCTCTCTGCCATTCACTGACTATAACGTTGCACACATTATCTCATCTCTCTTGAGCTTCACTTTTCTCATCTTTAAAATGAAGAGACTGTCATTGAGAGCATTAAATAAGCTAATGGTATAATGTTCAACATTCACTGAATGATGATGTTATTACTAGCATTATTATTACAAATATTACAATGAATAATTGATGAAGAGATGGCAGAGAACCGAGTCAGCAATAACTGTCTGGCTTGGAAATCTAGTAAATGATGATGCCATTAATGGAGACAGGCAATAACTATACTAGCTAGCTAGCATTTATTAAGTTTACCACGTGCTTGACAGTGTTCTAGGAGGTTCACATACATGATCTCTTTTTATCCTTATGAACAATTCCAGGTGTTATTATCCACAGTTTACAGAAGCAAAACTGAGGTGTGAGAAGTTTAGTTGCTCGAGTCACACAGCTAATAAATCAGAAACATAGACAAGAGCATGTCTCCCCACCACCTCTCTGCATGGAGGAAGGCAGGGAAGTTCTGCCATAGGTAAAGGGATCTTGCTGATGGCAGAATGGTCCCATTAGCTAGTTTGAGTTTAAAATGCTCAACCATTGTGGAGTAATGTAGCAGTAAAGTTGGAAATGCAGGTAGTATGTCCATAAATCATTTTTCTACTCAAAAGAAAGACTGAACAACAGAGAATCTGAGACAGCAAAGCATGAAGAGCTATTGCTAGTAGATTAATCAAAAATGCAGAAGTGTCTCCACAAGTACTTTGCATGGCAGCGAAAAAATATGAGTGAAAGAATATGAGTTTGACTTCTGTGCAACTTCCCAGTAGGCGATCCATGTGTGAAGGAGAGAGGCATCTGCATTACTCCACGCTCCCAACATCCTCATCCCCAGCATCAACCTCATGATGCAGTCAGAGCTCTAGTGTAGTTCCTTGATCAGAGCTCTCTCAATGAAAACTGAAATCAGGGATTTTCCTGTGATTTCAGATGGCCAAGAAAGAACGTGGCTTCCCTGTCAAAGGCTTCACCAGATGCTTCTGGAAAATCAGCAGCTAGCATCCCTTATCTGCTAAATGAGAGAGCTCACTTGGCAGCCACTCTGAGGGGTACATCCCAAATCAGTGAGCCTTCCTTCTGAGTGGTTTGCCCCAGAACCCTCCTGACACAGCACTCACAGAAGGCTGCAGCTCAGCTGGAGTCCCAGCTGCTAGTCCCAGAAGCTTGCTGATGACCTCCTCACCCGCCCTGAGTTTGTCTCTGTTCTTTAATGTCCAAGCATGTTCCTTCCAAGCATGAACAAGAACTACTGAATAACTACTGCTGGTATTTGGAATGTATTACTCTAGAGTAGATAGATAACATCTGGGTAATCTGCCTGGCCCATGACTTACCCTTTCTAAGGTGGTGTGCACACCTGCATGTGTGCACGCATGCATACACACACATACACACACATATTACAAATACATCTCTATAACAGGTTTGTGCCACATGAACCCATCTTTCTAGTTGTGATCGAAGCAGGGATAGACATATAACCCAAGATCCATCAATGAGATTCTCTAATCTGGGTATTTGGAATATGAGCTGGGAGCTAAAGACACCATATTGGCCTGCAAGAAGCAGACACATGTGGAGCTCCAGATCCTCATTTCAGTTCCTTCCAGAGCCTAGCTAAACTTCAGGCTTTCACATTCTATGAACTATGGCTGTATTTTTCCAATAAATTACCTCTTTTTTGAATTAAATAGAATCAGTATCTATTACTTATAACCTAAACAACCTCAACTAAGACGTGCAGTAAAGGTATTTTATATAAATGCAAATATTGCTGAAAATTTCATTCTCCAGAAGCCCAAGATAAGGCAGGAGTGAGCACTTTCTCTCTGTAATAAATTTTCAGGCAAAAATAACAGTGATATTGATAGAGCTGCTTATATTGTTTACTTTTCAGAGTGTGCCTACTAGTTTAGGTTATTTAATCAGGGCGGTTGGTATGGCATTTCAGACCCTACTAGGAGATGGTAAACTGAAACACAGAAAAAATACCCTCATCCATCCCAATATTTCTGCATTCCTGGACCTTCTGTGTAGTCATGTTTGAAATAACGGGTTTGAAGATTCACAATGTTATTTGAGATGGAGAGACCACTGATTATGAAAGGCTAATCATCACTTCACCTTTTCTTGTTCTTGAAAGTATAATAGGAACTTAAATTCCTCTGAGGCTGCTTACAGTGAAAACAACATACAGTCACGTTTTCCTTTTGGAGAGTGGCTGTGCATGCTGTCAAACACCACCGCTGGCGTTTAATATGCAAGACTACTGGCTGTGCAAAATTCAAAGTACGAAAAATAAGCATTCTGTTCATAGTTCATTTCCAAGAGCACAAGGATGCATGCATCCTATTATCACTAGTATTGCTTATTCTGATCATACCTAGACGCAATGCTGTAGGACCTAACTCAGCATCTGTTCTTTCTTACGTGGTTTCTGTCCGTCTACCAACTAGCTCCCCTGGATCCCCATCTCCTGCCTTTCTCCACTGGGCTTTCATAATGCCTGATTTTTTATGCTTATTTCTATGTCAAGGATATATTGCATTAACCGTACTAGGCTGGGAACTCGTTGAGGGCATAATATTTATCTTTTGTCTCTGCATTATCAGCACCTATTACAATGCCCAGTACATAAGCAATCATTAACTGTTTACTGCATTGTAAAAAGCATGCATATTTTATTCACCCAAATAAACTATACTTAGATCAGGCACAAAGAGCATGTCACTTCACACTTTGTGGATTGTTTATTAACTAAGTATATGCTCTTTCATTCGTGATATGCATTAATACTAAATGCTATGGTAGGAGAATAGAAAAAAAAAACAAAATATTATTCTTAACGGTGATGAAGCTCACAGAGAAAATACTTACACAAAATATGTTATGACTATTTTTCCAGCTGTACTGAAGTATGACTAACAAATAATAATTATATATATATTGTGTATAATGTGGTGTTTATATATATATATATATATATATATATATATATATATATATGTGTGTGTGTGTGTGTGTGTGTATATATATATATATATATACATATACATATATAATGATATGATTACCATAACCAAACTAGTTAACATAGCCTCACTTCACAGTTACTCTTTTTTGTGTGTACAAGGTGAGAACATTTAGCATCCACTATATTAGCGAATTTCAAATATATATTATTATTCTCAATAGTCACCATGCCGTACATTAAGGCTTCAGAACTTATTTCATATCTTATAACAAAACATGTCATGACTTAGCCTATTTATTGAACACTTATTATATACCAGGCATTGCCTTAAGTTCTTTATATGAATTGCTTCATTTTATTATCACCAGCCTTGAGGTAGGTGCTATTTCTCTTCCCACTTTACAGAGTAGGAAACTGAGGCTCATGAAATCTTAAGTAATTTTCTCTAGCTCACACAACTAATAGGTTGCAGAATGGAATTTCAAACTCAAGTCTGCCTATCTCTAGAGCTAGTACCTAACTGAATGTCAGGAAGAGCTATACTGGCTATAAGGATACTAAGAGTACAGAGAAGAAAAAGAGCAACAAGGTAGAGGGAAAAGAAAACTCTTGTCATATCTCAGAATATAACAACCTGAGCATCCTTACTTGGACACAGGCATATATTGTAAATTTACAGCGGTTCTAAGTAATTTGTCTTAAGAAAAGCCCCTAAGTAATGGTACAAAAGAGTTTCTATAGCAGTTGAAAGCTTGACGATGAGCCAAATTTACTGCGAAAGGTTAAATTGGAAGGCTCCCGGGCATCATGGCAGGGACTGGGGCAGGCCTGGTGTGGGATTTATTGTTCCTGAGGAGAGAAGCAGCCTCAGCACCACTAATCAGATCATACATCAGCGGAGTGATTACTGTTGACTCTTCTAGACACACAGAAAGACAAACAAGTGGCCTGAAAGTAAACGAAAGCGGAGTCTCTCTAGCTCCCTCAGCTCACTCGAAAGAGCTATGAATCACCTTGGTAAAGGATTCATCTTCAGGTGTCCCCTGGGTCATAACAGAGGCATTACGCTGTGTGCAGGAAGGCTCGTATCAGAAACACAAAGGAAGAATCCAAGAAGGAGAGAACCATAACATCTGCTCACCACTGCTGAGCGGGAATTCCCTCTCATGGGCACCTTTGCATAAATAATGGGATGGGAGAGAGCACTGACTTGGGAGCCTAGAATTTTGAATTCTACTCCAAATCCAGCCCTTATCTATGCTGTAGGATTTTGCTGAAATGCTCTGAGCCTTTATTTCCCTATTTATCAACTAACCGGTTGGCTGATGAGCCCTTTAGCTCTTCATTTTTTTTAAAGGGTATTGATTGCAAGTGGAAGCTTGCTGCTAATGGAAACTGTGAAAGATGACAAATCAGGAAACCAGGGTACTGAGTCTCAATGCCCAGTTGAGGAAGCTCCTTCCTCTCACTGAGCTTCCATGTCCCTGACTCTTAAAACACAGACATTTGATTAAATGGTCTCTGAAGCCTCGTTTAGCTATGAGGTCTTTGAGTCTTCTTAATCTCACGATATTAACTTTAGGAAATGAAGTGGGTAACATTTAGCAACTAAGAGGAAGGAACATTTTCTGCTCACCCAGGAGTCAAATGCAAGTAAAATTCTGAAATAAAAACAGCAGGCAAGATCAGGTTCTGACAATACTAACAAATCTATGTCCTGATCCACAGAGGAAATGTACGAGCTGGATTTTTACAGGCAGAAACAGAAAGAACACTTCCAAAACTTTCCCAGGGAGGATACAAATGCAAATGCAGATTTGCTGGCTGCAGTTCAGCCGTGTGGAGCCACAAGGTCAGAGCTGCTGGTGAAATTGCGTGGGTGCAAATTCAGGCTTAGTGACAATGTAAATCACACCATTTCTTTATCCCACCATCTCCTCTCCGATAACAGGGTGTCTTGAATGTGTGTGTGTGTGTGTGTGTGTGTGTGTGTGTGTGTGTGAGAAGCATACCTAGATCTCTCTGACTGACAGGTTTTGGCAGTGCTCTGTGACACACGCCAAGGGAGATACGTGTTAAAGTATCAAAGTGAATTTTTAAACAACCTATTAAGTAGCAAAATTCAAGATTTAAGCACAAACCACCCTCTTCACAGCTGTGCTCAACACTATACACTCAGCAGTTAAGTCAGTCTACCAGGTACTCCTAAGACCATTCTGATTTCAAGAATATACTTTCTAAACATTTTTTAAGTAATAGGAGAACGTTAGAGATACCTGGCATTTATGGAGATTGGCATGTACTGGGCTAGGCATGATCTCATTAAATGTTCACAAACATCTAGAGGGGATATACGATCTTATTCCCAAGTTAAAGGGGGGGGAAAGTTCTTTGGTTAAGTTCTTTGCTCCAGGTCACACATAGATTCAGCAGCAGAGCTGGCTCTTGGGTCACAGTGTGGCTAATTTCAAATCTCTTAAATCCTGCATAGGTGCCGTTTTGGGAATCGTGACTATTCTGTCCTTTAGTTGCTAGGAGTTCCTGTACATATGCTAGTTAGTTCTATACAAAAAGTGGATGAGGTGTGTCTCAGTGGTTGAGCATCGACCCAGGACCCAAGTGGTTGCTGGTTTGATTCCAGGTCAAAGCACATGCCTGCGTAGGCAGCTGATCTATGATTTTCTCTCATCATTTATGTTTCTATTCTCTCTCTCCCTTTCCCTTCCTCTATCCAAAATCGATTTTAAAAAAAACATTTAAAAAATGGATGAGTTACTACAACATTCCCCTATTCCAGTGGTTGGCAAACTGCGGCTCACGAGCCGCGGTTTGCCGCTCTGTTGACTAATGAGTTTGTCAACAATTGGGATAGAGGCTTAATCCAAGGAACAAAAACAGCCTGTAATTATTGGAATAGAGTCTTGGTCAGTGGTCGGCAAACTGTGGTTCGCAAGCCGCACGTGACTTGCGAGCTGCACTTTGCCAACCACTGCCCTATCCAGTTTTTCCAGCAAGAAAATGGAAACAGTGATGACAATGAAATCCCTTTGTCTTTCTTACTGTAAAAGACAACATGAGGCAGAAACATTTAAATGAAATCAAACTATGCAATGCTTATGAAAGTAGAGGCAAGCCGCTTTCCATTTCATGTCTGTGTTTTCTAACCTACCAATTCATTAAAACAACTGCCTCGTTTTATGGAATTACGGTGAAGGTGAAATTTTTTAAAATGTGGAAATTATCTGTAAAATTAAAAAGCTATACATAATTTGTTTTCATTATTTTCATCACTACTTGAACATAATAAGATAAAGTGAAGTAATTAAGAAAGGAAAAATTCCTTTACTCCCCAAAATGGCTCTCATCAAAAACCAACAAGTGCTGGCAAGGAGTAAAGAAAAGGGAACCCTCGTGCACTGCTGGTGGGAATGCAGACTGGTGCAGCCACTGTGGAGAACAGTATGGAGTTTCTTCAAAAATTAAAAATAGAACTTCCATTTGACCCAGTGATCCCACTTATGGGAAAATATCCTTAACTCCCCCCCAAAAAAAACAAAGCAATCAGAAAGAATAGATGCACCCCTATGCTCAGAGCAGTGTTATTTGCAATAGTTAAGATTTGGAAACAGCCCAAGTGCCCATCAGTAGATGCGTGGATAAAAAAGCTGTGTGACATTTATACTTTGGAATACTATGCAGCTGTAAAAAAAAAAAAAAAAAAAAAAAAAAAGAGGAATCTCCTACTCTTTGGAATAGCATGGATGGGCCTGGAAAATATTATGCTAAGTGAAATAAACCAAACTGAGAAGACAAATATCACATGATCTCACTCATTTGTGGAATCTAATGAACAAAATGAATCGATTAACAAAATAAGAACTGAAGGAGGCATGGAATAGACTGACACATCTCAATGTGGGTTGGGGGGGGGATGAGAAGAGATTAAACCAAAGGAACTGATATGCTTATATGAATAGCCCCATGGACCTGGGCAATAGGGTAGTGAAGACCAGGTGTGGGTAGGAACTGGGAGGAAGGAGAGAATGGGAGATACCTTCTGTAATACTATCAACAAAAATATATTTTTAAACAAGGAAAAAAACTCCTTTACTCCCTATATTTTATTTAAAAAATATCTTCTTTTATTGAAACTATTTCTCACAGGATAAGGGACTTTGGAAGCTTGCAAGATTTTTTTTTTCCAAGGAGGAACTTTTGCATCCAAAGGAAATTCTATGATTACCCAATCGTTTCAATCGCCCAGCTGTGAGGGGTAAATTTGGAGAGAACCACACTATCAGCAGAAGCTGTCAAGAATGTTTTCCATCAGCATCATTTTGACCCTGACACTGACAAGCAGCAGAGCCTAACTCACAAAGCCGTGAGCATTAGCACCCGCTCCGCTGATGGGAAGCGTGAAGAATCCGACTACAGGAAAAGAGAAATCACTGGTGTACAAAAATGAGCTGCTTACAGCTTCAGGAATACAGTTTGCTGCTTTATATCTTTAATTAAATATGTGCTACATCCATGAGTTTTAACTTTGAAGTTTACACATAATAGAACATTTAATGCTTAAAACGAAAAGTATATGGTTCTGGCTACCAGCCAGATAGCTTGTATGAGGAGGGGGGGAATTGACAGGGGGAGAGGGCTTGGATGTTGGAGGTAAGATTAGTAATTTCAATATGTCTCGCCTCAGGTCCCAAATACTGTCTCACAGTTTTATAAATGTAGTGCCTGGTCATGGCTATTTCCTTTTGAGAACTGAGTCTGGCTTCTGTGGTGTGAAATGCAAAACTTAACATCTTCAATTTACTTATGAAAATGCAAACTAGGTTTTGTTAGTAGTCACTAATAAACCCAAACTAAGTCAGAAGTGCTAGAAGTAACAAAAGTTATCAACCTGTTCTTCAGTTTAAGGTATAACTGAAGCCCAGTATTGAACTTGCTTCTTGCTTCCCCAAATGTGACAGAGTCCAGTTTTGGTTATACTCATGTGACTGTTAGAAACCTTTAACTCATCAATTGCAGATCCTATTATAACCTCACATAACCCAGGAGGCAAATGAGGCAGAGAATGATCATGGGCCCTACCAATCATGCTGTGATTTACATCACCCACACTCTCTTCAGGGTTCCTGAAAAGGAGGAAAGTTTTCTTACACTTAAAAATTAAGAGCCAAATCCTATTGCTAGACATGCTTTCCTTTTGCTGACTGAAACTGGCCTTGAGGAAGTTGACAGAACCTATCAGGACACTATGTGGGCTCTCAGTGTCAACCAGCATCTTAAAACCTGAGCTGATGGCTGCAGGATGTGGCCGTATTGATACGATCTGAAGACACTATTAATTAAAGATACAGTTGGATTTCATTTAATCCTGGCACAAACAGCCACAGCCTTTTTCTAAACAGCATTTGCTTTTGTAGAAATCCTTTGGGATTGTGTAGGCTTTTTTTTTTTTTTTTTTTTTTTTTACAGCGCAAAAGACCTTGCTTGGCAGATCTTTCACAGATAAAAGGAGAGACAAAAGTTTTAAGGTTTCTAAGCATCTCAACACAACTATGAATTTCCTTAAGTTTGGGGATGTATTCCAAAATCCTGAGTATAGAGTGGGCATAAAAACATTTGTCAATTGTTTCCACTGAGCCATGGTTTTATTAGTCTTTCCAACTAGAATATCCTTTACCTAGTATTTTCACCGAAGTGTTGTGTGGAAGTACATCTTATTTAAGTGCAGGAAAGGCCATCAAACAGGTAGAATATCTGTGTCCTGATGAGGCCATAAAATAGTTTTAATGGCCTTTTATCATTTCACTGACAATCAAGTGATGAAATGTCCTTTTTAAAAATATATGTTTTATTGAATTTTTTTTTTTTTTTTTTTTTTTTTTTTTTTTTTTTTTAGAGAGAAAGGAAGGGAGAGAAGTATGGATTTGGCTGCCTCCTGTACAGCCCCTGCTGAGAACTGAGTCCACAGCTAGGATGTGCCCTGACCTGGAATCAAACCAGACACCCTTTGCATGGCCTGGGCAAGTCTATTTTGAAGAAGTGGCATTAGAAGAAGTTTTAAAAATTTGGATCTCAAAAGAAATTTCAATCGTTGTACTGTTGATACTTGGCTCTGTTGACTAATGAGTTTGCCGACCACTGTCCTAAGTAAACCTACACAGCCCAACACCATGATGGACAGGGATGTTTGTCCGTGTACTTATATTATCACAAAGAGAGGCCACGAAGGAGGAAAGATAGCTAAGTTTTAGATGAAGAACCTAAGATTGTAACTTTTAAAAAACAATCTATAAATTTGTTTCTAAGATCCAAAGATCTGGCTTGAGGAATGAGTAACATTTCAAATTAAACCAATATTCTCCTTCATATGAGTATCAGGCAGTTTAGGAGGGGGATAAATGTACATAAATATAACACAACCACCTGCACGTAGTGTGTTTCAATGTGTGTGTTTTTTTAACGTTTAAAAAGTGTGATGATGTTCCTAAAATGGAAAGATATACAGATGTTCTTGTGTTGATGCCGCTCCAAATATAGAGGGAGGGAGGGTGATGTTAGCCATGGAAGTCTCTGAATGTCTCTGAAAATTGAGCTTGAGGCAGGGGAAGGGACAGGGGTAGCAGACCCAATTTGCAGGTGATGTTCCTATATGTTTTCGATTTTTATTTGCTCACCAAGCCTTGAAACACTATAGTGATGTACATATTTCCTTATCTAAGCTTCTACAGCTGGCCCCCAGCATATCCTCAGTTTACAACAGCAATGCTGCTCACAGAAGTGGGAGTTAGGAGATGTTGCCCACTCCTCTGAAACCTCTGGGCTGGGCCATTGCCATTACTTTGAAGAGAAGGTAAAAAAAACAACAACAAATCAAACAAAAGAACAATAACAACTTTTTAAAAGGTAGAGCCATCTGGAAAATCTGAATTTTGGTTAAAAATAATATTTTGGTTTCTGAGAATTTAGAAATGCCTTTAAATTGTCACAGGTTGGTAAAAGACAGCTGGAGACATGGGGAAATATTATAACTTGGCAGGAGTCCTTAGATGTATCAGGTTGTTCACTCTGATGTAAGTTTCTCAAGTAAAAACTCTGCAAAGCGCCCATGTTTATCATCACTTACATTATTTTTTAAAAGATCTATTGAGTTACACTGGACATACACTAAACTGCATACATTTAAAGGGCATGTTTTGAGGTAAAAATTTTAAATAAATTCATACTTGTGGAATTATCTCCACAATAAGGTTGACGACCATATTCATCATACCCAGTGGTTTCCTTGAATCACTCTATAACCTCTCTCTCCTATGCTTCGCCCAACACCTCCTTTCCAACTCAGGGCACCACTGACGTGGATTAGAGGTTGCCACAAAGTAGCTTGAATTTTCTGGGACTTTATATAAATCATACAGTGTGCGTTCTTTTTTGTTGCAGCTTCTTTCACTCAACATAATGATTGTGAGATTCCCCCGTGGTGTGGTGTGGTATCAGTAGTTTGTTTTCTTGTGAAGTGGTTTTCCACCCATGGATCTATCACTATTTGTTTCCCATTCTGTTCTGGACATTTTTGTTGTTGTTGTTGTTGTCTCGAGTTCTGGGCTCTCACAAATCTCCAGTGAACACTCATGTAAAGGGCTTCTGAGTGGGCATATGCTTTCTTCACTCTTGGATAAATACCTAGGAGTCCAATGGCGGGGCCATATGTTAAGCAAATGTATGTGTAACTTCTTAAGGAACTGGCAAGCTGCTTTCCCCAGCAGCAGCACCATTTGGCATGCCCACCAGTCAAGCATGAGGCTTCCAGTTGTTCCACATACTCAGAGCCACTTGGTATTTGCAGGCTTTCCATGTGAACTCTAGCTGGATGAGGGGTCCCTCGTGGCATCTCCTTGTGATTTAAATATGCCTTTCCCCAATGACTAACAGAGTTGAGCATCCCCCCACCCCCATGGTTATTTTCCAGTTGAGAATGCTCTTTGTTGAAAAGTCTTAAGTCTTGCCCTACTTTCATATGGGTTGCTTTCCTTCTTATTAATGAATTAAAAAGTTCCTCATAGAGTCCAAATACAAGTCTTTTGTTTGCTATCTGTTTTACAAATATTTTATCCCAGCCTTTTCATTTTCTTAACTGTGCTTTTAGAGAAGCAAAAATAATTTTCACAGTTTTGTGCTCTTTGTGTCATATTAAAATTATTTGACAAACCCCAAGTTACTAAGCTTTTTCTCCAATTTTTCAAAAAAGATTCTGGATATCAAATAGTTTTTGTTGTTATTGCTGTAAATATATATATATATATATATATATATATATATATATATATATATACACACACACACAATATATGCACTCACATTGTGAGAAATTGTAAAGCATGTTCTTTAATTTCTTTTATTTCTTCATGACATTTGTTCCCTACAACTAAGTTTGGTCATAGAGTGATGTTCATTTTTTACAAGATGAGGAGTCCTCTTATTCCCTTCTCTTGAAAAACTAACTCAGAATAAAAAGAAAAAATGCACTACATTGTATAAAACAGGTATGGTCACAAAAATTGCTATTGAATTCCAAGAAGACTCCTGCTGATATGAGCAATGGTGTAAATGTTCCAAGAAATCTAAGGCAGCAATTTTCAGCCTTTTTCATCTCATGGCACACATAAACTAATTACTAAAATTCTGCAGCACACTAAAAAATACATTATCTCTTTTGACGATCTGACAAAGAAAAAGGTATAATTTTGATTCATTCACACTGGGCAGCAGCTATTGTTGTGTTGGCTGTTGTTATTTTTTATTTGGCAATCTAAGGGAAAGAAGTCAGCCCTGACTAGTTAGGTCTAGCATGTTTTAAAAATTCTGGTGGCACACTGGTTGAAAATCACTGGTTTAAAGTATAGTGAACTATTTCTTTGTAGTGTTTTGGGACTTTATAAACATTTATACTAGCTAAAAAGAGAAATATTTTAAAGATTAAAAATAGATTCCCTGCTAAAGCTTCTGAGATGGTATTTAAAACTGAAAACTAAATAATTTAAAGCTTTGGATAAATTGCTTCCTTCCTTTCAGAAGTTCGTTTTCCCTTGGCAAGTCATAAAATTATAACTGCAAAGCAATGTGCTTTTTTAACTTTTTAAGAGATATTCTCTTATAAAATATAAATATTATGTGTATATTCCTTTGGTAACAACTTTTCAAAGAGAAATGATGGTATATGATTTAAAAATAAGAAAGAAGACAATTTCAATTAAATTCAACGAAGAGGTCATTGGTTTCCTACCACGTGTATAACCAAATGATATGCGAAGCACCAAAGGTGGCCATGAGGGAACAGAAAATTGAAGAGCAAATGATCTCAAACCTTAAAAATATTAACTTCTTTTCCCAAGTGTCTTATTAGTTCAAAAGATGTTCAACCTTATGTAACCAGACCTGAAACAAAGGTCAGGAAATGAAGAGATGATCTGGATCTGGAGAGAACACAACAAATATTTTATATCAAGAAGTGGTAGAAAGTTAGGATTGATACAGCATGGATAGTTTTCCGATTATCTCAGAAGTAACTAAGAGAAGCTTGCACATGAAATACTATAGAAGACAAAAGAACCAAGTGAAGAATTCTTTCCTTTTTCCACATGCAAGGTATCAATGACAAATAAGCATGGCAACTCCAAGAACCATTGTGTCAGAGCTGGATGGACAATGATGAAGGAATCGAATAAAGACTGTCCTTCCAAGATTAGCCTGACAATAGTACAAAGAATAGCTCAGTGAGTGAAAGGAACAGAGCAAAAACTTACTTACAGAAACTTGGGTATAAAATGGAGGAAGACCAGATGAGGGAGGACCAGTAAAATTCTCTATATGACGAATCAGAGCTACTTTAAGAGAGGATGCACTCAGTGCTTCACTGTTTGCTACGTAACTATAGGAGCCACAGGTTTCTTATGCATCTCTGCATCCTCAGCAATTAGCACTGTTAAGGAGTGATTAAATGGATATTGTAGCACTGTAAGAACACTATTATTCAATCCACAGTTATACCCATAGAACTGAATACTTCCCTCTTAGTAACAGGTAGACAGAAAATTAGAAATGCTATATAAGACATGAGTAACATTATCAACCAGTCTGACCTAACTGATATTTATAGAACACTGAATCTATCAACAGATGAATATATATTCTCAAGTGCATACAAAATAGGTACCAAGATAGACTATATATAGATGGGCCATAAAAAGTCTGCATAAATGTAAAGGAATTCACGTCATACAAAGTATGTATCCTGACCAATACAGAATTCAGTTATAAATGAATAACAGAAAGATAATTGAAATTCACCTTAATATTTAGAAACTAAATAATATACTTGTAAGTAACTTTTTATTTAAAAAAGTTTTAAAAAGTATTTTAAAAAGTAATTTTAACTAGATGAAAAGGAAATATATATATATATATATATATATATATATATATATATATATAAATTTGTGAAAGTTGTCTAAATCAATATAGTAAAAGACATATCTATGGAACTAAACACATAAAAAAAAAAAAAGAAATGTCTCAAGTAAATGACCTCAACTTCCCTCAGAATGAACAAAAAAAAAAAAGCTAATAATACATAAAGCAGAAGAAAAAACATTTTACAAAGTGTAGAAATTAATAAAGCAGAAAACAAAAAAAATAGAAAAAAACAATAAAATCAAAAACTGAGTTGTTAAGAAGATGAACAAAATTAAAAGGGGTGTGTAGGAGCTAGGAAGAGAAGGTTAAAGCGTATGTGGGGTGGGGAGAGTGGGAGACATCTGTTAATACTATCATCAATAAAAATATATATATTATTTAAAAATCTCTAGCCAGATAGGTCAGAAAATAAAAGGGAGGAGCACCAACTTAACAATATCATAAGATAAGTGACATCACAATGGATTCTACAGATATTAAATGATAAGGTAATATGAATATATCCATTTAATATTGTCATTGTGATTTCAGCAAGTCCAATAAGGCATGAAAAGTAAATTAAAAATATATACATTAACCCTAGCTGGTCTGGCTCAGTAGATAGAGCATTGGCCTGTGAACAGAAGGGTTCCGGGTTTGATTCCTCAAAGGCAAGTTCCTTGGTTGCAGGCTCCTCCCTGCCCGGGCCCTGGTCAGAGCTCATGCAGGAAGCAACCAATCAATGTGTTTCTCTCACATTGATATTTCTGTGTTTCCCTCTCTCTTTCCCTCTCTCTCTAAAAATCAATGGAAAAATATCCGCAGATGAGGATTTTTAAAAATATGTACATTAGAAAGAAGAAATGCCATTTTTAAGTACAAAGGGAGAGGGATTATGTAGGGGCAAGAGAAACTTTGGGTTATGATAGCTATGTTTATTATCTTGACTGTGGTGATGTTTTCATGAGTACATACAAGTATGTATCAGAATTTATCAAATTATGTACTTTAAATATGTATATTTAAAGATTTTCAAAAGAAAGAACTATTGTGCTAATAAAGGTTTCAAATAACTTATATTTTATGGCATATCTTAGTACCAACTATAAATATTAAATCCCCATAAAGCCTTTTTTCCCTATTGAATCCCTGTGATGATGTGAAACAGTCATAGCTAATGAGATGTAAGTAGAACTCCCTGTTGGATTTCTGGGAAAAACCTTTGCTTTCCAAATAAAAATAAAAAATATCCAACTTTGTTCTGCCTTTTTCTACTTTGAAATAATGCATGACCCATGGTAGCATAGCAGCCACCTTGTGGCTCTAAACAAGCAATGAAGCCAATGACAGCCACTACCTACCTCTCTGCATGATGTTTCTAATATGACAGGTCTTTTTATTTGCAGGCAAATAAATTCTTAGAGATATACTTCTCATATTCCCATCCTTCCTGATGTACCACTACATTAATAACCCTTTTATGTATCTCTTCCAGAATCTTACTCCCCTGATTCTCTTTCTGAATCTTTCTTGTCATTTTTTTTTTTTCAGCAAGTCTTAAAAACCACAAAGGTGTTTTTGAGGACCTTTGATATTACTTTACCAAGCTATGAACGCTTAAAAGCAATTCAATGACCAATAAGCCCATGGTAATGTGTTCAACAACATTAGTCACCAGGAAATGCAAACAAAACCACAGTGACAAGTTTTACACAAAAACCATTCACCAGGAAATGCCCCAAGTGCAGAGCTCAAAAGTAAGTGTAGATTTCTTCACAGCTTGGTGTGTCCTGGGTGAACACCACTGATGACATTATTTTGACTTGTCAATATGTAAAAGCATGGCTGTGTCATAGAGATACAGATAAGTAAGAGTACTGTAAGTCCTCACTTAACATCATTAGTAAGTTCTTCAACCTTATGCAACATATAAAGAAACCAATTTTATCACATGCTAATTGATATAATAAGAGTTAAGTTTCTTCAGCAGGTCATCAATCTCAGAACGAAATGAGTCTGAACAAAACCAAGTTATTCGAGGATTTGCTGCACCTCACATTTGTGTCCTGCTACAACTTAGAACAAAAAGGTCTGTGCCAGCTCTAAAGTTTAGGATGCTGTTTGGTTTCATCACAACTCCAAAGAGAAAACAGGCATATATCATTATTAAATTGTTGTCATTTAAGATTTTTGTTTGAACGATATTTGTCTGAAGCTCAAAAACTTGGACATTATATTTAGTCAACAAATAGAAGGAAATCATGCATTTATACTACAAGTTAATTTCTGGGTAATTCCATGATTACAGATAAGTATTGTGGAGGCCAAAATAAATGTCAAGAAATATAAATATTTTTGCAAAGATAGATGATTGATAGATAGATATAGATAGATGTTAATTTTCTAGAATGTTTTCTTAAAAATTGATTTTAAAGAGTCAAAAGTCACTCATGGGCAGATTATTTTAATTTTATGTTTTTTTAAGTAAGTTTTTATTTAAATCAGGGAGAAGGAGAGGGAGAGGGAGAGGGAGAGGGAGAGGGAGAGGGAGAGGGAGAGGGAGAGGGAGAGGGAGAGGGAGAGGGAGAGGGAGAGGGAGAGGGAGAGGGAGAGGGAGAGAAACACTGATGATTGCCTCCTGCATGCCCTCTACTGGTGACCAGACCACAAGCTGGTCATGTTCCTTGACTGGGAATTCAATCAGTGACCTCTGGGTGCACAGGATACTGCTCACTCACCTGAGCCACACCCACCAAGGTGGGCAGTTATTTTTAACAAGCATTAGAAGCTAAAATATGCATATTCACATTTTCATTTTAAGCATCTCTTCATTTACAAGCCCATGCTTTACATTCCACAGCTCAATCAGCTCTCTACTCTCCCATATTTTGCCCTGATAAATCTATCATGTCACAAAATTAGATAGTTTTGCTTTTTATTTTTTTAATCTTTATTGTTGAAAATATTACATATGTACCCCCTTCCCCCATTAACCTCTTCTAGCCCACCCCTATCACTCCCCCACCCCACCCCAGGCCTTCACCACCCTATTGTCTGTGTTCATGGGTAATGCATATATGCATACAAGTTCTTTGATCTCTTCCCACCCTCTCACCTTCCCCCTCCTTCCCTCCGAGATTCCACAGTCTGTTCCATGCTTCTATATCTCTGGATCTATTTTGTTCATTAGTTTATTTTGTTCATTGAATTCCAAATATGAGTCAGATCATGTGATACTTATCATTCTCTGACTGGCTTATTTCACTTAGCATAATACTTTCTAAGATCATCCATGTTGTTGCAAATGTTAAGAGTTCTTTCTTTTTTCTATAGCTGTGTAGTATTCCATTGTGTAAATGTACCACAGCTTTTTTTTTATCCATTCATCTGCTGATTTCTAAATCTTAACTATTGTAAATTGTGCTATGAACATAGGGGTGCATATATTCTTTCTGATTGGTGTTTCTGATTTCTTAGGATATATTCCTAGAAGTGGGATCACTGGGTCAAATGCTAGGACCATTTTAAAAAATTAGGTAGTTTTAATTCACCTTCTTTTGTCTCAGTTTGTCCCTACCTTTCTTTATTTTCTTTGTCATTATAAATTCACTAGAGGCCCGGTGCACAAATTTGTGCACATTTGAGGGGAGGGGCCACAGAGGTTGGCAGTCCAGCCAGCTTACCCCTGGTTGGGCCAGTGGCTGGCGCAGTATGTGTCATAGCGACTGGTCATTCTGGTCACTTGGCTTTTATATATATAGATAACACCTTAGGCCTGCCCTGCCTCCATGCATGCTCTTCCTTTCAAAGAATATAAAGTCCATTGTAGAGTCTAGCAAGACACACTGCTTTATAAAAATCCAGTATACGGTAGAGAAAATATATCCCTTTAAAGTGTAAAGAGTCCTTTTTCCCTCTACAAAAGATACTCAGGGGGGAAAAAAGATCCTTTAAAAATGCTTGCTCTGTCACTTCATTAATATTCACAGTTTCTCTTATGCTGCTTACAGGATATCTAAGTATTTTTTTGGTTTTTTTTTTACAATAAGGTGGCATTTTTTCCATAGCGTTGTCATGGTCCTTTCAAATAGATCATTATTATTCTACTTTGTGGCTTTTTAGTCCTTAAGAGCACCTAATAGCCTTTCATTCTTCCTTCCTAAATATTTTGTTTTATGGTGACCTTTGAACTGCACTTGCTATGGAATGGGTCTATGTTGCCTCTCCAAGATTCTTCCCTCCCACCCCTTGTGATCACAGGTTCTTTGTGCTGACAGAGAGCAGGCTGGCATGATTGGGAATGAGTCAACATTGGGCTGCTGTCAGCTATAGAATAACTCTATGCAAATCAGAAACTGGAGCCCATCCCCATGGCAGTCACAGACTTGCACATGCTCAGCCTAGTTCACAGAGTGAGAGCAGGACTCAATACCTCTCACCCCTTCAAGCAGGTGCCCCTGGGCAGAGAATATGTACAACCTCCACAGAGGCCTTTAGAGTGATCAATACCCAAATGTGACTTCCATTCAGCCATCCTTCCCATACCCGTAATAGCACTTAGCTCCACTAAGCCATTACCCTGACCTCTACAACCTAACCCAGGCTAAAATTACATTCTGAGTATCCCTCGACCCACGGGTACTTCTCTCTACAGCTCTGGGTATAAGGCAGAGGTTCATTAGGTAGGAAACAATCACATATTTTGATGTTTAAGCCTTACTTTTGTTACTGGTATGACCTTAAATAATTTACTCAGCCTCACTGAGCCTCAGGTTCCTTATATGTAAAACTGGGAGAAGAACACCAATCTCACAGTGTTGCAGAGAGCAATAAATGAGAAATTGTATACAGAGATTAGCAAAGTGCCTGGAGCAGAAAAAGCTCTCAGAAATGGCAGCTGCTGTAACTCTTGTGTACGTTATGTTTAAGACCACTTATTGATGGATAAACTGCCAAAAATCAGCAAGGTATTTCCATCACTGAATTTGTTGTCATAATAAGATATTCTGCCTCACTAGCATGGCATTTTGCAAAGCTAAAATTCTCGAAGCCCAAAGGACAACTATGAATGAATATTTAGAAGTCTCCAACTCAACTGCTCTGTGAACTGAACTCAGGCTTATCTCCAAAGAAATATGACATTTATAACATGGAAAGTTCAGAAAGGATTTTCATCTTGATTCTCCAACATGCCATCCTTATGGATTTTTAACACTTTGTGAACCAACAGTGGTGGAGCAAATACGAATGCCAGGCATCTAGGAGACCTATAAGCCATATCTCATTTAAATTCTCCAACAGCTTTGAACACGAGGCATCATTATCCACATTGCAGGGGTAATAAAACCGAGATTCAGTTTGCCTTTCCCAAGGTCACAGAGCTAGTAAATCTCATTAGAATTCCAGTTTATGGCTTTTAAAGAATTTCTTACCATTATACGACTCCAATTTTCATTTCCATGAAAGCCTGATTACCCAGGCAATATGGGGTGCTGAGAGAGAAGTCCCAGAGGAAGAGAGGGTTGGCATGCACTTGCCTGAGTGGAGAAGCAAGATTGCTAATGGAAAACTTGGCTAACTGAGGCATGTTGGACTGGTAGTAACTGGCTTGGACATCTTCCAAGGGAAGCTTAGAATTCTATTGGGGAGGAAGGGCCCATGGCTGAAACCTCAGAAGATGCCCTGGAGGAACAATAGCCTTTTGCTGTGGCACCTAAAGAAGTATTCAGTACATTGTCCCCTTGTCTGGAGTAAGGATGGCTCTGATGAAGCCACATGCTCTTGGAGATTTGCTCTTGGAGATCTGCCTAGAGACTGGCTTCTGTGAAGGGGATATCTATTTTGTTTTGAAAAAAAAAAAATGTCCAAGCTCTTTTGACAACAGATTTCTTCTTTTACCCATAAAAAATTTGATTTGGATTTGTTGCTTCCATTGTAAAAACATTTCAAATAATAACAAATGCTGGGTCAACATTTTCCTAAACTGCATCATACACCTAAATCTTGCCCACACCAAACTGGCCACATTTCCCATGTTAATGGCAGTCCACTAACAAACCAAGAAAAGTATGTCACAGCTATGCAGTTAATTCTCCTGGTGCAGCATCTGGCATTACATGATACTCAAAAAAGTACTGAATAAAAAAATTAGAACAGGGGGACAGCCAAACTACCCAATGGTGCAAAAGGAGTGCACACTGATGTACATCACCACTTCCTTAAAAACATAGCAACCATTAACTTTCATCCACAATTCTGGGAAATAACTTCATTGAAATTAATTTGTCTGTTGGCTGCTTCTCTATTTTAACAGCAGTATTACTGGACTTTTAAAATTATATTCCACTCATTACAAATATGATAAATTTGGGACAGGATTTTAAAGATGTTAATAGACTACAGAGTTCTCTCTCTCTCTCTCTCTCTCTCTCTCTCTCTCTCTCTCTCACTCTATGTGTGTGTGTGTGTGTGTGTGTGTGTGTGTGTGTGTTTGAAGAGAAGACAGTATTATTATGAGGTATCATTTCCTGGGTATTAGGCTGGAGATTTTATATAAATTATCTCATTTACTCTAACAACCATCCTGGCTGTATATATTCTCATTCACCTTGCATGAATGGAACTAAGGTTGCAGGTATCTATTCACCCAGAAAATAGTCCCTCATTAACTTCTCCTCTTTTTCCTCAGCCTCTCAGGTAGCTGCATCATCACATGCATAAAGGTATGGGTGCTAGAAATGGCAGCCTGCCTTCCCCCTTCATCAGGGACTACTGTGCTTCTGTTATCAAGGTCCTTTGCTTCAGTGGCTTATTCTCTCACCTTTTCTGTCCTCTAACACAACTATCAGGCTCTTGTTATTTCTTGCTTTGGCAAATGTCATTTTATCCTCACTTAGACTTTCTAACCCTCCAACTAAACCTACATGCTGCCCTCAGAGTTTTAACATCACCAGTCTAGTGATGTACTTCTTCTCATCTGATACATGGTGGTTCCCACTTCTGGGCAGAATAAAGACCAAATATGTAATTCTTTCAGCTTCACTTTCAGCTCTTTGCTGCTCTCCCTCCCTCAGCAGCCTATGCTCTGCCCAGCCCTTCCTAGAACACATTCACTTCCAGGTGTGAAATTCCATCATAACCCATCTATCTACTGAATGTTCAATGCTCCACTTTCTTCTTTTCCTCTCAGTCCCCAATTCCACAGCACGGTGCCCAACTCACAGCAGATGCTCTATAAATAGCAATCTCTCTCTCTCTCTCTCTCTCTCTCTCTCTCTCTCTCTCTCTCTCTCTCTCTCTCTCTCTCTCCTCCCTCCCTCCCTCTCTCTCTTTCTCTCTTTACTTTACATGCTCTGGTCCTATGGCATTTTGTTCATGGCACTGACATACCTTTAATCATGACTGCTCACTTACCTGGCTCCACAGGCAGACAGAAATCCCCATCCAGGCAGTTCATACCATCTCATTGCCTGATACAATGTATAGCATCTCACAGTCCTTTATAAAGTCTTTTGAACAAATAAGGACTTTGGCAGAAAGGCAGCGCATTCTAAAGTCACAGATAGAGGAAGACTCTGGAGTTCTTGGACCACATTCTGGAAGAACTTGTAGAGACCTACAGTCTCAGCAAAGGGTTTTAACAATGGGCATCTCATCAACACTGGGGGGATCATTACATTACAATCTTTTTGCTTCAAAATGTTATCACCCCATAACCCAGGGCCCCGAAGTACAAAGGGAGGTGTCATGCATAGCCCCTCATACCACAGAGTGAGAGTTTTCAGCAAATGCCTCTGTTGGCTCCTCTGCCTGACTCCAGACTTCTCCCTCCAAGTCCCTCCAGAGAAGTACGAAACAATGGCACAATACACTCATCTCTACCTTTATTCCCTGCAGAGAATATCTACCTATTTTCTGCACAGATTTTCATCCTTAATAATTTCCTTTGAAAGCAACAATTGTGAAAATGGACTCTATTTATTCTGTTGTGGGTGATAAGCTAAAATAATAATCGTGTGCAATCACCTCTGAGTCCAACAACAGAGATGGAAAAAGGGTCACCTGCAGAAAGGCATCTTCCTGAAATCATTTCAACATGACATTTTCACAAGTCTACTCTAAAACTACTTTTGGTTTTTGTATTAGATGTGGAAGCAGGATGTCTGCATGGTAGTATTCTTAGCATTAATTGGGAGTAGGCAGAGGTGGAGTCTGAAGAAACACTATTTAAGGGATATATTCGTTTTTGGCTTTTATTTTTTGTTTATTAATGTAATGTTTTTAGTTTTCCGTTTTTATTTTTCAATTACAGTTTACATTCGATATTATTCTATGTTAAAACACTGGGAGGATCGCTTTGTAAAGCACATGATTTTCTAACCACTGTGCTGTATGTCAGAAACTAATACATCAGAAATATTTATTTCAAGAATACCTTTCTAAGGAAGGGCAGATGATGTGATCATCAGAATATTAAAATAACCACACTGACCTACAAGGCTTTCTCTGATCTTGTGCTCTTGGTTGACTCATCCACCACCAATGCCAGTTTAATGCTCCTTTGATCACCCATGTTCTGTTTCAAAAATCAAAATTTACTTTTTAACTAAGGTCAGATTCCTCACTCTGACATTCAAGTCCTCCTTAGCCAATGTTGTCTCTAGACATGGTGAAATGGCTATTCTACTTCAGTCTGTCTTTTCTTCATTCCCTATTTAAACTGTAGCCATTTTAGACCTCACAATTGAGCTTATTTTATTTTTCTCATCCAGATCCCCATGTTCTTTTGAACAAGTAAGTTTACACATCCTTCAAAAGACTACGTAATGTTTACCATTGGGTGTGTGCAATGAGGGGCAGTGGGACAGGGGAGACCAACATTTCAGACTAACTTTGGCTCTGACAAACCTGAGTCAAAGTTCTATTTCTTTTTAAATCTTTATGGTTGAAAGTATAACATATGTCCTTCCATTTCCCCCCCATTGGTCCCCTCCAAGCCCGCCCCACCCTCACTCCCACTTCCACCCCCTACCCCAGGCCTCCTTCATCACCCTATTGTCTGTGTCTATGGGTAATCTTTGGTTTATTACCTCCCACTTATCCAGACTTCTGATTTTGCTTCTTGTAACCATGTGACCCTAGCCAAGTTTCCTACCCTCTCTAAGGCTCAGTGTCTTCATTTGTAAACATCAGTTCTCAAAGTGTGGTCTACAGACCCATGAGACTGGTGGGTGGAAGTGGTCACAGTAACCTCAGATCCCATCAGGGAATCTGCAATGAAAAAATATTTTATAATAACACTAAGATACCACCTGCCTTAGTCACCGTGCTGACATCTGCACTGATGGCCCAAATCAATAGAAGGTAAAACTGCTGGTACCTAAGCATGAATCTAGGCAGTGGCACCAAACTGTACTAGCAGTCTTTGTGTTCTTCACCACTCAGTGCTGACAAAGAGCGAGGAAAGGGAATGTTTTCTGTCACATAAGGATGCTCAGACTGAAGCAGTAAATAATGTCAATATTAAATCTTGACCCTTAACTGCTCATCTTTGTAATATTCTCCGTGACAAATGGGTGGTACACGTCAAGCACTTGGGCTCACTGAATGCAAGGGCTGCCTGAAGGAAAAGCATTTGTGTAATTGTTTGAGTTGTGAATTGAACTGGCAGTCTTTTTCATGGAGCATCAGTTTTACTCGAAAAACTGAGATAAACCATTGGGATTTGGACATTTGGCAGACAGTCTCTTGAAAGAAGCAAGCCTGTCACTTCAAAGAAAACAATTGACAACATTCATTGCCAATGACAAAATTTGACCTAGCAGTGGAATTCAGAATGTTGGATGACTTGCATCTGCCACTGTGAGCTTGATAGCTTCCTAATACATACAGGAGTTTCTGATAAGATTGGTGGTGATAGTAACACATGTAAAACATTTAAAAATATTATTCCATGAGTTATTTCAACATGGTGTTCTGCATAATTCAGTGACCCAATATTATCCCAATGGCCAACATATGATGTTATAACATAATGCCTGGGTAACATGAAATATGATCAATGGATTTAAGTTAATAGGGTGAAAAGTTCATCCATGTATCTCAAACTCTACATTACAACTAACTTTCTAGAAACCTCCACTTGTTGAGTTTTAGTTTAGCATCAAAAAAACAATAACCACAATTATCTGAAAAAGGATATGACAATATTCCTAACTTCTCCACTACATATTTGTACAAGGTCAGATATACTTCAGCCATATCAGTGCATCACAACAGATTGAATGTAGAAGCAAATATGAGAATCCAGATATCTTCTACTATGCCAGACATTAAAGAGATTTGCAATAATTTAAATTAATGCTATTCTTAATGTATTTTAAAATTTTATAGCCCTGGCTGATGAGGCTCAATTGGTCAGAGCATTATCCCTTACACCCACCCAAAGGTGGCAGGTTCAATCCCAGGACAGGGTGCATGCAGGAGGCAACTGAAGTCTATCTATCTCTCTTTTCTCTCTCTCTCTCTCTCTCTCTCTCTCTCTCTCTCTCTCTCTCTCTCTCTCTCTCTCTCTCTCTCTCTGTCTCTCTCTCTCTGTGTGTGTGTCTAACCCTTCTTCTTTCTAAAATAAATTTTAAAATATATAAATTTTAGTATTTTCGTAAAACATATTATTTCTAACATGATAGATTAATCATTGTTTTAAATAAATTAGTAATTTTAAATGCTTTCATTTAAAATGTCATATAGTGAATATTAATATATACAACCCACATAAGTGAAAGCTCTTTGATTTTTGTAAGTGGAAAACTGCTTTTGTAAGTCTGAAAACTGTTGTCACAGAGTTGTTTTGAAATTTACATCTGTTTCCTTATGAAAAATGCCCAGCACAAACTCCATTGCTCAGGAAATATTAAGTTTCTTAATAGAATTTAAGCATTACCTATAACAGAATATATGTTCATATATTTTCTAAATTAAGGTGTTTGTATGTACACAAATGTAGTTATTCAATGAGATTAAAATAACTTGTTCAGGAGAAGATCAAAAATCCCACCATTTAGCTGAGTATTTAGTGGGTGCTTCATTAATATTTTACAAAGTTTAATCTGTATAAAAATGCCAATTTAAAAAACTTCAGTTGTAAAGAGTACAACTGTAAACTTTAAATACTGAGACATTTTCATTTAACTTTAAAGACAATACTTGAAATAACTCCCATAAACAGCCCTGGAAACCACATTGTCATGTTACCAATCTAAGCCAAAACCATCTCTTGTCTGGATTATTTTAACTGTCTTCTAAACAACCTCCCTGCTCAACCCTTGCCACCCTTCAGCCTGTTCTCAACACAGGAGCCAGAGCCATGCTGTTGAAACATAACTAAGGTCATGTCTTTTCCCTGCTCAAAACCCTCCAATGATTTGGTACCTAGCTCATAGCAGAGCCGACACCCTGGCCTTGACCTCTACATCAGGCTCCCATCACCTCTGAACTCACCCCTGATTGCTCTCTCTCCTGATCAGCTCACCCTCCTGGCCACCTGCTCTCCAAGCTCTTCTCTGGACACACTAACCTTTTGCATTTATTATTCTTATCTCTAAAAAATTTTCCATGAAAAAGCCCTCACTTCATTCAAATATTAGGAAGGAAAGGGAACTTTCCCTGGAGACCTATGTAAAATTTCCACTTTCCCACACACCCACATAGAGTACACCTGACCCCCACCCCCTCTCACACACATCCCTAACTCCCTCTCTGTATATTCTCTTCAGCAGTTACCACTACTTAGCTATTTATTTGTTGTCCTTCTCTCCCTCAGAACTGCAATTTCAGTGAGGAAAGGATGTTTGCATATTTATTCTATTATGTGCCTGACACATAGAAAGTACCATGGATAAATAAATGAAGAAATAAATGAAACAACTATTTAGACCTTACCAATTCAGATCCCTTCGTAAGAACTTATGAGAAGAAGGTATTTTTTTCTGACCACAATCCTGGGATACATTTACAGGGGATCCTAACCCTCATCTCCACATCTCCCATGGCGAGTGCATTCAGTATCCATGGAAAATGCAATAGTTTGAAGAAGATTGGCAATTCTGTTGGAGGAATGTATGACTTTTTTTTGTTCTGTGGATGAAGACTAACAACAACTTGGGGAGAGGAGGGTAATTGACTTAGACCATCCCAGCAGGGAAAGCAAAATCACTTGGGGAAATAAAGACCGTGATTGGTCAAAACACAGCATCTTCCCGTTACACTTGAAAGTAAGAAAATAATGCATGGTTTCCTCATAAGGTTGAATCCCTCATTTTACCCTGAGAACCACTGAATTTTGGCTAAAGATCTTGAAGAAAACCCACCAGGAAGTCATTTAAAAATCAACACACACCAGGAAGGAGGTAAATTTAATTCAATTTCAAGAACACATTACTTTAAAAAAAGAGTAAAGTGTAATAAGTACCTGCTGCCTCAAACTGCAGCCAAGTGGGGAGCCAGGCCACAAGGTGGGGGTGGAGGTGGGGTGAAGAAGACAGCAGTTCTGCCTTTGGACTTAACATAGCTCCAAGCCTTGAGGGAATGACCCCAGCTCATTTATCTGGAGATAAATTTTTAATTTATCTGGCTCTGGCTTGACTAATGGCTCTGGTTCATTCAAGCAGGAGTCTCTGAATTGCCCACTCCAAGATACAGTCAGATCTCTCTAAACTTCTCTTCGGCAGGGTTGTAACCCATTGCTTTCTCTGATGTCCTAAAATGGTACCAATGGGCATCTCTCCTCTGGATTTCCACTCTTCACTGGTATGAAAAGAAGCATTAGGGTTCAGACCCAAAAGCTACAGGGCTGCCTAACAAATCACTGAGAGCAAGAAGGCAGTATCACCAGGAGCACACACTGGAGACCCTGGGAGTGTAAATCTTCCCTCTATCCCTACTAGGTAATGATCAAGTTACTGAAGCTCCTTGGCCCTTGGAAGAGAGATCCCATGTGTTTCATTCTTTTGGAACGGCTGGAAGAATTCACTGAAATAAGTCAAGTATGTGAGATGTGGACATGAAGGGCTATGCTCAAAAGTTAGTGGATAAAGTGAAAACTTGCACTTTAAAGGATTAAAATACCGTTTTTGCACCATAGTCATCACACACAGTTCTCACCAAGATGCTCAGAGGACACAGTGCCACACGAAATGTGTCGAGTCTCCTAAGATATGCCCCTCATGGGCCCAGACTCACGGAGGGGACCTGTTAGCAGCATCAGCTATCCGGCTTCCATTTTTATTTCGTTCTCACCTCCTTTGCTTGAGAGGGGAGGGGGCGGAGCAGCAAGTACATCAGTTAAAGACATCTACGACAGGACTGTCCTATGAATCACACCCCGCTTAAGGGCAAACACTCCATATATGTTGCCACTGTTATTAGTTATTGCTTCTGGTTATTTCGCTACATAGCATACAGCTGTGAGTGCCAAGGGACTCACGGAATCTTTGGGAGCCCAGAATTGACTATCGTGCTGGTGGAAAAACAATCAACAGGGGATGTCCAGGAGAGAGGAGGGTTCTAGCAAGGAACATAAACCAGATGCCCCCACCTGCTGGTAAAATCCTCTGGTTCTCAGATCTTCTCCCCATAGAGTGTCCTGTAAGCCAGCGAGGCCCTGGCCTAGAGAGGGCTTGGGATTTCCTCGTGGACTACCTAATGCCACAGGAACAGAACATGGAGGCCTGTAGGATCTCCCTGTTGCCATCCAAAGGACTGGAAGTTAAACAAGAGGAGGAAATTATGCAGGAGTAATAGATTTAAACTACATGTCTTCAGGGGACCTTTGACCCTAAACAAAACCACTTCCTCCTGAATCTATGTTCCTGTGCCAGCAAGCACCACTCCCAATCACAATACCATTTTTTTTAAAAAATATATTTTATTGATTTTTTACAGAGAGGGATAGAGAGTTAGAAACATCGATGAGAGAGAAACATTGATCAGCTGCCTCTTGCACACACCCCCACTGGGGATGTGCCTGCAACCAAGGTACATGCCCTTGACCGGAATATTATAGGACCTGGAACCTTTTAGTCTGCAGGCCTTTAATCTATCCACTGATCCAAACCGGTTTTGGCAATACTATTTTTTTTTTAATTACCTGTTTATCGCAAACCTTCCCCCTACACTGTAAGTTCAATAAGGGCAAGGAGTAGGTTTGGCACATTATAGGTATTTGATAAACATTTGTTGGATAAGTGATAAATGAGAATTCTTTCTTTTACTGTCACCAAAAAAAATTTACTCGGGAAAAGCGTTGCAAAGCAGGGCATGCAGACACGGCAAAGCCCGGGCATCCTCTGGCCTGCGTGCCAGGGTGTGGGCATCTACAGAAGGGGAAGGAAAGGAAGCCAGGGGTCAGGGAGGGCCACTCTGTGTGTGCTGTACATTCCAAGCCCCCGTGCATGCCTCTGCGGATAGGACCGAACCCTACATAGACCCTGCTTTTTCCTAAGCACACACACCTGTGATCGTTTCCTTTATACATTAGCACAGTAAGTGATTAACAGCAATAACTAACAAGAGAAGGGAACAGTTATAACAATATACTGTAATACAAGTTATATGAATGTGGTCTCTCTCTCAAAATACCTTATTTTGTTGTACTCACCCTTCTGGTGATGATGTGAGACGATAAAATGCCGACATGATGAAATGGAGTGGGTAAGTGACGTAGTATCATAACCTTGCATTAGGGCTGTTGCATTAGGGCCATGGTCGGCAAACTGTGGCTCTCAAACCACATATGGCTCTTTGTCCCTTTGAGTGTGGCTCTTCCACAAAATACCACAACCTGGGCGAGTCTATTTTGAAAAAATGGTGATATAAAAAGTTTAAGTTTAAAAAAATTGGTTCTTAAAAGAAATTTCAATTGTTGTACTGTTGATACTTGGCTCTGTTGACTAATGAGCTTGCCGACCACTGCATTACGGGACTAGAAAGGTGACTTAAACTCAAGCAGCAGGTACACAGCCCTCATGATGCCTAACACCTGATGCCTCGGGCCTAGGGGCGGGGAACATCCACAGCGTGAGGACGCGGGGGGCAGGGCGATTCACGTGAAATTGAGAGAGATTTCAGCACGCTACTCAGACCAGTATGCCATTTAAAACAGTAACAGGCAGAAAACGGTTTGGCTCAGTGGATAGAGCTTCGGCATGCAGACTGGGGGGTTCCGAATTCGATTCCAGTCAAGGGCATGTACCTTGGTTGCGGGCACATCCCCAGAGGTGGGTGTGCAGGAGGCAGCTGATTGATGTTTCTCTCTCATCGGTGTTTCTAACTCTCTATCCCTCTCCCTTCCTTTCTGTAAAAAATCAATAAAAGATATTTAATAAAATAAAACATGAATGGTTTTTTTCTGCAATTTTTTCATTTAATATTTGCAGATTGCAACTGACTGCATGTAACTGAAACTGTAAAAGGTGAAACTACGGGTAAGTGGTACTACTGTGGGTCCTTGAGTGTGAATATACGTATCTATGTGTACCTACGTGTATATGTTGGAAATTGTATACAGATACTAGCTATTCTACACTTCCAGAGTCTCTGCTCTTTCCCTCAGTTTAAACTTCCAAATTAAACCACTTCCAGACTCATACATCTTCCTTTTTTATTTGCCAAAGAGTAACCTACACCTTGGAGTTTATAAAAATCTTGAATTATACACTTTTAGGGCTCTGGCTGCTTTGTCTGTGACAGTCAACACATTGTTTGTGTTTCAAACTTTCAAAAACTATATTTCCTATATTTTATTTTACTCTTTAAAAATATCTAAGGTAAAAAAAAGTATACTATCTAAGGTAGAACTCTTAAAAATTTTGTGATTCTTAAGTCTCCAAATAAATATACCCAAAACAGGGAAAAGAACGATTCCTGTGAAGTCTGCATTTTATCGTTAATACTTCGCAAAGTATCTAGTAAAGTGAGGTTTTTAACAGCTGGCAGGAAGAGAATGAATCTTTCAAAGACACACCTGAAATTCAGTAGCTCAATCATGTGCCAATCCTCTGATTGTTTTCATCCTCTCCTGCTTCTGATATGGCTGTCCAGTGGCTAATTACAATCACTACCAGAGGGAATTAAGGGAAAGTCACTGTAAATCAGAAGGCTGACAAACTTGAATTGAGATTTAGCTCAGGTTCTTAACTAAAAATCATGATAAAACCAAGACACAACCTTTCTAAAATGATGAAATGTACCAATAGGTTAAAAAATTTAAATGTCAAGATCTGTCAGTTAAAAGCAGGAAATGGCCATTTGGAGTTTTAGGTAACCTTCTTTAATAAGTTCCATTAGAAGCAAATTAGTTCAAAATTTACATTGTGTGACAAGGTTCCTTAGAAAATGTCACATCTCTCTTTTTTCTTCCCCTTCCCCTCTCCCTCCGCCCACCCCACCCCACCTCCACCCCCTGGCACTGATTGGCCTGATCTTCCTCACATTCCCCTACACACAAGGTATAGGGCAGGGGTCTTCAAACTTCTCTCATTATGAGAATCACCTGGTGGAGGTGTTAAAACACAGATTCCTGATAGCACTTCTTATAGTTGGGATCCGGGAATCTGTGGTTTAACAACTCCACCAGGTGATTCTCATAATGAGAGAAGTTTGAAGACCCCTGGTATAGGGAGAAAGCAGCTCTTTTGCCCCCTGCAATACTATTGAAAGACCTTTAGATAAATACTACTCAGCATTTCAAGTAAATGATTCTGTCTCTTTCTCCCCATATCTCTCTCTAACAGAGGCTATACATATGGTGGGAGAAGCTAGGCCTCTAGTGATCTCGTAGTGGCCAGGGACAAGGATATTCTGAAAATTCCAAGAAACCATCTAGATTTTCAAGGCCCTGGGACAAATGAATAACTTGGTCAGCTACTTGTTCTGATGTGTGACTATCACCTGGATGTGGGTCGTAAGGGAAGATGTTTACATCCACCACTAGAATCCATGTTTCTAATATTCTGTTTCATTTTAAGGCCATGAATAAAAGAGCCTTTGCAGCGATATGAGGCCTCATGGCTATCTCTGGATTCCCTGAGCACTAGGCTCAGGCCTACCTCCCACCACCAATTCTCAGGTACATCCATACAATGGAATACTCCTCAGCAATAACAGACACAAACTACTGATCAGACAGCATGGCTGAATCTCAAAAGCACATACTTAGCAATATATACCATTTATTAGGCAATGTCATATATATATAAAATTCTAGAAAAGACAAAACTGTAGCAGTAGAGAGCAGATCAGTGATTGAAATGACCAAAGATTAGTGGAAAATGGATTGACTTTAAAACAGCACTAGGAGACATTGCGAGGAGGTGGAGCCCACAGCACCCAGCATACTCCTTGAATGCACCAGTAGAAAATGGTGTCTATTCAGAAAATATGGACTGAAGATCTACAAAGGAAGTTCATAAAAAATGAAGATATACAAATAAAGCTCATAAAAATTGTTGACATCATCAAAGACCTGAAAATTGAGAACCTGATTGCTAAGGAGATTGAGTCTCCATACGGCATTTAATTTGGGCTATATACTTTACAAGTATATTACAATTTGAGAAAATGGTGTGATATATTAGCTGAAAATATTTGCACTGTTGTTCTATCACTCTATATAACCGTAAATTTTGTAGGTTTTATTCCACGAATATAGAACTCTAGCATGGGCTCCAAACCAACCACATACTATCTTCTCCTTTAAAGCAAATTTTTGGAATGATAACCAGCTTAATTTGCATTTCCCCAGAAGTTGCCCTTGAGGTAAGGGCTCTGGTGTAAGTGGTTTACCTGGGAAGTACAATGCCTGTAAGGGAGTAGAGGAGATAAGAAAGGGAGGGAAGCTAAGGAGGGTACACTATCCAGCAAGTACACCAGCTCATGGGCTTAGTGCTCCTGGGAACTCTGGCATCCAATGAGCAACCTCCAAACCATCGCACCTTGACAGCACATTAGAGTTACGGAATCTAGGACACTCATTCAACAACTCCCAGAAGAGAGTGGAGAGTTATTGAAGGACAGAGGTGTGGGTGTTAATTCTCTGAAACCTTTTTCCTTGAGCGTGGGTGAGGCACAGTCACAAATGGTGAAGGGGGTCCCTCAGGCAGATATGTAGATCCTGGCAATTAAAGGTGGTCTATGCCCGGCATGGCTGGCTCAATGGTTAGCATTGACCCATGAACCAGAAGGTCATGATTTGATTCCTGGTCAGGGCACATGCCTGGGTTATGTGCTTGATTTTCAATAGGGAATGTGCATGAGGCAGCCAATCTTTGTTTCTCTCTCATTGATGTTTCTATCTCTCTATCCCCCTCCCTTCCTCTCTCTGAAATCAATGAAAACATATAAAATATTTTAATTACTTATTAAAAAAAAAAAAAAAAAAAAAGGTGGTCCAGAGTTGTCTACAGTGGCAAATCTGAGGGATGCTACAATGAAAACAGATAGTGGTTGGCAGAATAGTACAGAAGCCAAGAGCAGAATCTTTAAGAAATAGAAACCTTTGATTCAAGTCCTAGTGCCAACCTTGAACAACTGATTTGGGGTAAGTGACTAACTGTTTCTGATGCTTCTTTATTCTCTCCGGATAAAATAATGACAACAATAGCACTTGCCTCAAAGTGCTTAGAAGCATTCAATGACTCAGTGTGAGTAAAGCTTTGCTACACTGGTTGGCAGGATTAGTACATGGTGAATATCAGCCATCCGTATGTTTTCTATTATTACTATATTTAAAATTGTAAAACTTTTATCATACATGATATTCATATTAAGAGATAGGGGTACATCAATATGGAACAGTGTTCACTAGAGCGCCTTTCTTCTGGGTCCCAATTCTAATATTACTAAACCTGCTACACAAAAAAATTTCAGCATGTAGAAAGAATTTATTGTTTTGTTCTTAATAGCTGAAACATTCTGTCCAAAAAGTTGAATCAGCATAACATGCTTGCAATCAAACCAGCTTAAATAAAATATGGCAAGCTGTGCTACCAGGCAAACCATCAGTTGAGTCTAAAACTTATTTTTGTATCCAAGAGAGAGAATGACTACATGGAACTTGACTGTCTATGTCATAAAAACACACCAAAGGATAAAAAAAAAAAAAGGAAGGAAATGATAAAATAAGATCTGCATAAATTTAAAATATTGAGCCGTGGTTACAATGTGGGCTGATTCCTCTCTCTCCTCCCCAGTGGACATTTGTGATGGAAACATTTTTGACTGTCACTATTGGGGTGCTAGGTGGGGGGAAGCATGTGCTACTAGCATCTAGTGAGTCAAGACAACAGGTGCTGAGCAACATCCTCTAATGTACAGAATAGCCCACCACAACTTAGACTGTGCCTGAATTGAGTAACCTTGATTTAGAGCGTATGTTATGATGCCATAAACCACTGGAATCTCTAAATAATTTTTTAAAAATCTCCTTCAGATGTGCAAGTGTTTGTTTTTCATCATAAAATATAAGTATATTTTGTAAATATTTTTAAAAAGTAGTCACCCTATGGCAGGAAGTGCACATCAGGAAGCATTAGAATGCTGGGTAGCTATTCCTTCTACCGATGTGCTATGTGTCAACCCGCCAGATGAAAGCAATTTCAACAAGCCATCAACAAAGCCAGGTAATTAAAATGTTGGTACAGACATGACCTTGGTTAATTCACCCTGACTTGTAATCGCTGAAATGACGACAGAGAGGAACCCAGTGATGCTAAGGTCAGAACTGTGGCACATGGGACTAAAATGTTCATTTTCAAATTATTTTAAGCAGAATGCTAGTTTATTAAAAGGACATATATTGTCATTTTGTTTTCATTAGGAAACCCTCTGGGAACTTTGATACAACAAGTACAAGCTAAACTTGATTACTTGGTTTATAGAACAGAGAGGCCATTATCAAAGAGCTAATGACAATGTCTGTTCACTTAGAACTCTGAGCAGCCTGATGATTTTTAATCAAGTTTTAAAGGCACAGGGACAACAAAAAAATATATTGAGAATGAATGTTTTTACTACAAACTATTGGAAAGTAAAGAGGCATGCAGACAATTGTTCAAATAACATCAGAACCAAGATTAGAACTTGTAAGCAGAGAAGCAAACACATTTTCAGCAAGCCAATTTTTTCCTCTAACCGACAAATTCTACAAAACTCAACAAGAAACTGATCCAAATCCATTTTTTCTACTAAAATTGCTTTGTTGCAGTGCAGTTGTAGCAAGGCTGAAGAGCTCAGAACACATTTTCTTCTCTAAACAAGCTAAATAAGATGAGACCCACGCATCTGAACACTGAGATTTCAGTTTACTATCTATTAATGCATGCTAATAGTCAACTCCTAAATAACAGCATTAATATTGTTTTAATTCCCTTGATGCTTCTATCCATTATCTTATAACTGGAATGCGTCCAGCCTTAAGGCTTAGACATTTAGCATATTGTACTCCAAGAGAAAATCAACTGACTCAAGTCAGAAAAGAAAGAATGACTAGGTTTTTCTATCAATTCTTAAGAGTGAGAAGAAAACTGTCATTCTGAAATCAAGACTCAGACCCTGTGAGCTGGCACTCTTCCTCTCTTACGTGGACAACTCTGCCTTAAGCACTTAGCAATCAATGTACTGAGATGTGACTTAGTATGTGCGAGCTAAGCAATCAGTACATCAAGGCCTATAAACAATGAAAAGAAGTATACAGAAAGTTCATTAACCCTCCACATTAAAGGAATGGACTTTAATTTTTTTTTTTAATTTCTCTTTCCTTCACTTCTTTTTATCCAAAGCCAAAATTCATTTCATTTGCTCAGGACAGCTTTCAATGAACTGTATTTTCACTTGTTTACCACAGGAAAAATTCATATCCAAACTTGCTCCATTCTTTTTCCATTCTCCTTGGCATCGATACTTTATTGAGAAAGGGAAAACATCTTCTTTATAAAAAATCTTATTTACAGGAGAGAAGAAATAATAAAAGTTATGCTATTACCTTCAAGAAGTCCCATCACACATGAATATGCCAAGAAAACATGAAGCATTTGAGTCCCCAAGTTTTCAACTTGGCAAAAAGACTTTATCTATACCGAATAAAAAATTAAGTTAGTAATAATACAGTAATATCAGCTCAGTTTCAAGTCTAATAACATATGGTTTTACTCATATGTGGAATTTAATGAACAAACTGAACTACCAAGCTAAATGGAGACAGAGTCATAGATAAAGAGCAGGCAGACAGCTCTGGTGTAAGAGGGTGTTAGAATGGGGAGTGTTGTGGGATTGAGAGAGGAAAAAAAAAAAGAGATAATGCATGGACATGGACAATAGTGTGGTGATTGCAGGGGGGAGGGGAAGAAGGTGGAAGAGGGCATAGAGAGGCTAAATGTTGATGGGAAAATAAATTTAAAAGGATTAAATAATTTAAACACTCTCCATTCATTCAATGATCTGAACACCTTATTATAGCACATTTGGGTAGAGGGAGAGAATTACAAGGGGGAAAAATGATCGGGTGATTTTTAATCCACTTTGAGGAGTGGAAGACAGCGATGCCACACCCGCTCTGCAGCAAGTGGTGTCGTTATCCAGGACAAGGACCCTTTCCTTTAATCCCCTGCAGCGCCTATCAGCCTATCACATTGCAACCGAGGCTGCCCAAATGAAAATGTTAACTCAGGGAGTTGCCAACGAGCCCCATCAGTTGGGAGTTCATACAGGAAGATTAATAAGAACAAATGACTGTGGTCCCTATGGATGAGGGGTGTGTGTAGAGCACATGTGTCAAACACAAGGCCCGAGGGCCAAATCCATCCCGCCAGGCCTTGCAATGTGGCCCGCACCACGCTATCATCACTGCACTCCGCTGCATTTCCATCACAATGACAGTTTATGACTGTTCAGTAAACCATTCGGCCTGCGATTTAGGCTGGATTTTAGATTTTGGCCCCTTCTCTGATTGAATTCGACACCCCTAGTGTAGAGGATGCTACAGAAGTAGTGTTGGTGGAGCTAGGATGGAAACCCAGGAAAGTCTGGCTCTAGACACCACCTAGTTCAATACCACGTGGCACTGTTTCCCAAAGACCCACCCATAGAGAGGATTGGCTCTCCAAAGCAAACTCAAGAAGGCGGTGCAGGGAGAAAGAGGGATGGATTCTAGGCAGGCAAAATCAGCAGACATCAATGAGGCCACAATGACTTATTCATGCGGAAAATGTAGGGAAGAGCTTTCCAGGCAAAGAGACAGCGCTTGACAACAAATGGTTTGTGGCTTGTGCAGCTGTAGCATTGGGCCTCTTTTCGCTGACAGGCAGGTAGACTGCTAGCACCAGAACATAAAGCTTCCAGAAGTCCCCACCGGCCATCACCATTGGCCACTCACATTGTATCCCTCCATGGGTTGATGTTTCGACACATGAAAGACCACAAACATTATTGGACCTTGGAATGGTGAACTGCTGAAAGCAGCGAGGAAAAAAAAAGAAGAAAAAAAGCGAAGTGTAAATTCACAATTGCAACCATCTTTGCTTTGTCCCCACAACAAGCTCTTTTCTCTTTCATCTAAGAACTCAATGAACTCCCAAGTACACTCGTGTTCCTCCAGAAACCTGGAAGAGACAGTGTTTCCATAAGCTCACATCATTCAGCTGATGTGGATCTTGAAAATATTACAGATAAATCTCAAATGACGTATTGTGCTTTGCCATATCCACTTCAGATTTGTAAGTCAACGTCTTAAGTCCAAACAGGCAAAAGACCCCATGCGAAATGAGTGTCTCAGAAATAGAAAGATACCACCCACTTGGAGAAGTAACGAGTAAAGCTTCAAATTAACCGGCACTTTAAAAATCACAGAAAAAAGATATAATAGACATCCTTTGACAGTAATAAAAATCACAGCTCCTGTACTAATGGAACAAGGCTTCCCTACTCCCAGGATTTCCTTCAATTTTATCAGAGATGGCTTTCAAGCAAAACAAAACAAAACAAAACAAAACAAAAAACAAAACAAAGATATGGATAAACATCTCCAATTCTACTTCTGTCTCAGAGTTCCATCAGATTGAAACTTCCTTGAAGGCAGAAATTGTGTCTCATGCATCTTTGTATCCCTTAGAAGATGGTGCTTGCAATGCTCCATCCAGGTGAAAGGAGAAGAACAAGGTCAAGGGCAAATCAAGAGAAAAGGCAAGAGAACAGCAAGGGGAAGAGGTACCCACCATACCCACCGAGTGTAACCGTTGCATCTGCCACACCTCCTAGAACCGTTTCTACATAAACATTTGTGGAGCAGCTCCCAGTGGACGCTGGATTTCGTGGCTGATCGGCAGTCCAGTCTCCTCTGATATTTCTTAGTTGGCCCACAGTGTCACTTTTGATCATTTTTTCAATTCACCATCCTTTCATCGGCCAGGGCACAACCAGCCTACTCCCGTCCTCTTACTTTGGCACAGACTTCTGCGTGAGTGAATTCATTTTTTTCTTGAGGTCATTGCTAAAAATTTCCCTTGTTGCTTCCTCCCTGCAGGACTCTTATCCCTCCCTGAGCATTTTTTTTTTCTTTTTGAGACTAGGCAGGTTTCAGCAATAGCACCAGCCCAGTAAGGGCTCTTGGATAAAAGAGCTGTCTGCCTAAGCTCCTCAATTTATCAGAGCCTTCAGACATTAAAGAGTAAACCAATTCCTAGTCAGCAAAGTTGCAGGAGAGAAAAAAGCAAATAAAACCATCAAATGGATTACATACAAGCCTTGAATCTGAAATTAAAGAATACAGGGAAACAAGGTAGTTAATCAATTAGGCTGAGCCCAGGTTCTCGTTACAGCCAGAAACCAACCAATTAAAGAGCAAATGACAAACAAGCATTCAATTCCTGATATTTATATAACAAATCATAGGGTCATTCATTCTAGTGTCCCAGTATAAAGCCGTTGGCTTAATTCTTCAAATGTACCAAATCAGAATCGTTAGGTTTTTCTGTTAACTGTGTCAACTCATTCAAGGTCATTTTCTTCCATTGTATCAGGAATTAGCTTCTACCTTCACTAACATTTGTACTTCTGCCAGTTATGATATTTAAAAGGGGTAGATGGCATTTGGGTGTCTATTAATACATCTAAACTGCTCAATGCTGACATAATGGAATGACATAAACAGAATCCATTTCCATTTTAATGCAAAGACGCCATATCTGATGCCGTTTTAACATACTTTACACCTCACCCTATGTAATCCAAATTGCTACTAAAATAAAAATTGCAGTTAGTGCTTTCACATTCTCCTAATTAATCAACAATTTTTCAGAAATGTATGTGAGACAGCAAAGTTTTAAGTAAGCTGTTACCTATAAAGAGACTGCAGGCACATGTAATGAAAAGGTATTTTTGCAATTGTTTATTTGTACTATATCTAAATAGAATAGATGATAGATACCGCGTAGATAGATATAGATACATAGATAGATAGATAGATAGATAGATGATAGATAGATAGATAGATAGATAGATAGATAGATAGATAGAGATAGAGAGATAGATCTGAAGAAAGAAAATCTCACATTAAGGCATCTCATTGCATAAATTCTTTCCTAGATATAAACCGGGCACTTTCAGTGTTAAAAATTAGAATTCTGAGCTCAGTAATATTTCAGGCAATGGATGAAATGGTTATAGATTATGTCTTGATGGCAGGAGAGAGAACAATCCCTGAGTTCCTTCCCAGAAGCTACTTTCACACTGGGAGATTCTGATTCATATTACAACATTAATTAAAGGTTCAGAACTTGAGGACATGCCCTGCTGACCATTTTTTACAACACTGGGTCATCTGCTCTTTTTCATACATTATGAAAAATATAATGCCCAGATTTTTAATGGGGTCTACTCACTCCTTATAGAAATATATTTGCCCTTAGGAATTTAATAAGGGAGATTTTATAACACAAAAAAAATGAACTTGTTCATGATTTAAAATGCTGAAAATGGTGCTATGTTAGCCATTAATTAATACATTCACTTGTTCATCAATTATTTATTGAACATGTCCTATGTGCCAGACCTACATAAATAAAGTTATGAAAGAAACGTGGCCATTTCCTTCCTTCTTTCCTTGGCTTCTTGCTTTGAACAAGCATGCATTAAGCATCTTCTACTTCAAAAAGTACAGTAAGTTCCACAGTGGCTGTGGTGATAAAACACACATCCCTTATTCCCACTGATTTCTCAAAGAGCTGGGGGAGAGCTGTAATTTGAGAGGACGAGCAAGCATTAGAGAAAGGTGCTGTGAAAGCAAAGATCTGTAGCACAGTAGAGGAAAAGACTTATGTGTCTGAGGACAAAACATTAAACTTGACAAGAAAAGGATGAGAGGACTTTCAAGATACCATTCCATGCAGAGGGGACTATATTACAGGGGCTTGGAAGTGTGAGAATGTACACGTTCAGGTAGCGGTTTTTGTAGAGTGACTTCCTGACCAAGGCCTTTTCCACCCAGACTTCCTTTTTGCTTGGGCACCATCCTCTTTTCCCACCCTGAGATGTGATACTGCAGTTGATCCAGAGGTGTATGGCAATAGGGAACAAAGATGGCAAATTCTTGGTTTTTAAGCAGCAAAGTCATAGTCCATGTAGCACACAGGTACTCATGACTCACTCTCTGCACAAATGTCCTCCTCTCCTACCTGCTGTCCTTCATAGCACTCACCACCACCTGAAAGTATTTGTTTATTGTCTTCTCCCCCAAGTAGAACAGATGCTCTGTGAGACTGCTGCCCTTATCTTCCTAATAGCTTTATTCCATTCACTCATTTATTCATTCAATCAGCTAAAATTACCTGTACTGCAACTACATGAATGATACTGTACAATGAGTGAGAAATGTAAAGATGAATTAGACAGTAACAAAAATTCCTGGTTTTGAAAATCTTATTCAGGAAGTTGGGTGTTTTGATGATCTACTCCTTTCCAACAGTCTACTCCAAAACTTAGTGGTTCGATACAAGAATCCTATCTAATAAGGAGGGAATATGCTAATTGACCCTCACACACAAAGATGGCAGTTCCCACAGTTAATAAGGAGGGAATAGGCTAATTGACTGCCCGCCCTCAAAGATGGTGACACTCATAGCCAATAAGGAGGGAATATGCTAATTGACTGCCACACCCTCACAGATGGTGACACCTAATTCCCTCACCCCTGCCAGGGTGGCAGGCACGTGGTTGAGGCCCGCTCCACATGCCTGACTCTGGAGTACCCCAGTTGCCTCAGCCCCCCAACTGCCTGGGGCTGGTCCGAGATTCAGGCAAGCCTTAGATGGAAGCTGCCCAGCCACCCAGAACCACCCAAGGCTCAGGTAACCAGGACTGGCCAAGGCTTGCACTGCTGGCAGTGGCAGCAATACAGGTGGGATAGGGCATTGCCTTCCCCTGATTGTCAGGTTGCCTCCCCCCAGTAAGGGTTCCTGGACTCTGAGGGGACCCCCCCCCCTCTAGTGCATGAATTTTCATGCACCAGGTCTCTAATTTATTATTATATTTGATGAGTCTACTGGTCAAGAATTGGAACAGAGCATAGCATGCATAAGCTGATTTATACTCCATGAAGTCTAGAATCTTAGATAAAATAGCTTGGACAGCCAGGGACTGAAAAAGTGAGTACTGGCTGAGGAGCTTTCTCTCTCTCCATAGGGCCTTTCCATTTGGCTAGTTTGAGTTCCCTCAGAGCAAAAACCCCTCAGGCTCTGAGCAACTGAAGGTCAAAGTGGAAGTTGCTAATCCTTTTAAAGATGAGTCCTGGGACTGCCCTAGCATCAATGTCACTAAGGTGTATTTGTCAAATTAGTCACAGGCAAGTTCAGAGGAAAGGGAAAAATAGACCACCATCACCACCCACACAAAACAATAAGACAGCAGTGCTGTCATCAAAAGCAAGACATGGTTGACATCTGACAGACATGATTTTGAGTCCCGGTTCCAATGTATAAAAGGTATGTGTCATTGAGTAAGTTATTTAACACTCTGAATTTGTGTTTTTCAAAATGTAAAAAGGGGGAAATAATTATACTCAAATTTATAGAGATGTTTTAAGAATTTTTTAAATGGGATTTCACTTAAACAAATGAGATTCACTTGTAAATACACATGCTCACCTAACCACATTGCAATATGCACACACAACCAGCACACTCTTGCCCCAAACATCCGAACATGGTAAACACTCAAAGGATGCCAGTGGCTGTCCTGTTTAAGAATAATACAAATAAAGTAAATATGGCTTTTTCATACTTTTAGTTTTCAGATTTTCAAATATTTACTCCCATCTACAAATTCTGGGAACACTGGAAATTCTTTTGGGACAAAAGAAAGAAATCAAACTCAGTTACCAGTCATTCAAGAAAGAGAGATTGAAAAGTTAAATAGAAAATGAGGCAATAAAATAGTCACCAGCCTACAAGATGGGGCCCTGGAAAAAAATAAAACAGATCTCTAAGCAGACAGTAGCAATAGAGCAGAATATTATTTTCCATCTTTTTACTCTGTGTTACACAGAGAATTCTGAGTGAATGTCCCTGGAAAGAAATGGCATGATTAGTTCGCAGTGATGGGTTGGGAGACAAAATTAGTGTAAACTCTTAGACCCCAAGAGATAACTGGTGGATCAAATGAATGGCCTATAAAAATCACCACGTTTAATAGGGAGTCAGAATGTAACAACATGGATTAAAGTCCTTCACTAACCATGTGATGATGGCAGGTGACACACAGAGAAGGAAAAGGTCCTCTCGGCCTACAAGTCATTTCTTAGCACAATAAATACACATAAGACTCAAAGAGGGAGAAAAGTACAGGCCCTTCATTTTAAAATTTTACTAACTTCTTAAAATATATAGTATCCAAAATCTAAAGAAGCCATGGCCACTGTGACTCGGTTGGGTATTGTCCTATGCACTGAAAGGTTGCAGGTTCGACTCCTAGTCAGGGCACATGCCCAGGTTTCGGGTTCAATCCCCCAATGGGGAACATGCAAGAGGCAGCCAATCTATGTTTCTCTTTCTTATCAATGTTTTCTGCTCTCTGTACCTCTCTCTTCTTCTCTCTCTAAAAAAAATCAACAAAAAAATATTGTTTTAATCTAAGGGAAATCACTATACGTTGGCCAATTTCTGATTTTGACTGACGTGAGGTATGTGGACAAAATAGGTCAATAGATTATCTCATTTGTAATTGAATTACCATCAAATTCCTAATTTCATGAAAAATGCCATGATACAGTTAAATACTCCATGTTTTCCTCAAGTTATTAAAAGTTATCAATGAGTTTCTTAAGGGAATTTTCAATGTTCTAGTTATTACTTCGTGCTAGAGATGACCTAAAAATGCTGGTTTTCCCTTCAGGCATTATCTTTCATAGGCAGTATTGGAGTTAATTTACTTTGCCAACCAAAAAATAAATAAATAAAACTCCAAGTTCCATTCTTCTCAGGATTATATATGAAATTTTAAAAAGCAAACGTATTCAGACTGAAACACATGGGCAAGAGGCCAAGAAAAGTGAGCATTCGGGATATAAGAACATGGAAGATAAGAGTTAGCATATTTCAGGTAAGAGTCTTCCCTGGTTCTTTGTGAACCCGGGTTTGGCATGAAAAATGGGTGAGAAGATAATGAATTAGCTTTGCTAGGTACTCCTAGCCTCTATCTCCTATAAGGTTATATGAAATACAAAAAGCCATTTGATGTCTTCCAGAAAGTGTCCCGTCTTATCACTACTGTGGTTATAACCAGGAAATACTTCTAAGCTCTATGTTCCAGCTGAAGAAGTGAGCGGGATGAAGAGGCCGCACATTTATGGAGAAAAGGGGTTGTAATAAAACTGCTCATTGGTAACTTGTAATAATACCAGTCATGAACCCTATAACTTGACCCCTTCGTTTTTGTTCAAAATCCACGGAGAAGAAGGCACATACCTTGCAGTTTTCTACCATAAAAAAATCAAGGCAACAGCTGTGTGGAATTTGGGAATTAAAATTTGGTTAAAGTTATTATAAATAGCCCTGGCTGGAGACTGTCAAGTGTGATTTCCAGTCAAGGGCATGTACCTAGGTTGCAGGTTTAACCTTAGGGTATGTTTGTGAGGCAGCCAATGTGCTTTTTTCACATAGATGTTTCTCAATCTCTCTCTTCACCTCTCCATTCCATTCTCTATCTCAAAAAAAATAAAATAAAATAGGCAATGAAAAAAATATCCTGAGGGAAAGATTAACAACAAAAATGTTACTATAAATAGAAAAAATGACTAAAGTCCTATTTATTTATTTACTTATTTATTTATTTAATCATCACCAAGGACATGCTTAGAGGTTGGGGGGAGATAGAGATAAAGAGAGAGAGAGGAGAGAGAGAGAGAGAGAGAGAGAGAGAGAGAGAGAGAGAGAGAGAGAGAGAGAGAGAGAGAGATCAATCCATTGCCTTCCATAAGCTCTCTGATCTGGGATCAAACTCAGGTATGTGCCCTGACCAGGAACTGAGTGGGCGACCTTTTGGTGTACCAAGTGAGCCACTATGACTGGGCAAATTAGTCCTATTTTAAAGATAAGAGAGAAAACACAGAAAAATAAAATAACTGATGTCACCCTGGCATTAACTGGCATGGATTGTGGGAATTAACCATTCTTATAAAGCTAATGAATACATAAAACTGCTGCCTTATGATGCTGTTTTTAACTGAATGTGTGAACTTAGGTGAGTCATTGCTCTTCCCCTCCTTATATCTTTCCCAGCATTTACAATGTGAGGATGACGGCACCAGCCTTCTTCAGTGAGGTTCTGGTGGAAAGCAATTAAGAAGTGTCTGGATGACAATGTTGTAAGGTCATTTCCTTCTCTCTCCTCCATTTGCTGTTGAATCTACTTTCCTTACGTCATAGTAAGAGGCGCTTATTAATGAATTACACTCTTTTCACTATCCCTGAGTCACAACTTCCTTCTCATATGTTATACACAGCCTTGTCTATAAAAATAAAACCACATACTAAGCCTTAGCAACACCCTCTGGCAATTAACAGACTTGCTTAAGATTAGGTTTTACTCACTAAGTGGAGGAACTTAATTAAGGAAAATGAAGCATTTAAATGAAGAAGGGAAATATAGGAAGGCTTTGTGCAAAGAAGGAATGGAAATTTGAGAGAACAATGCAAACCTAAGATAAATGCAAGGCTTTCTTGAGCTGGGTGTCTTTCCCCTCATAATATTGACATTTATTCTAAATTGAAGAGGAAATTAATTTTGAGTTTCAAATATCAGTTCCAGCAACCTGTGTGACTCAATGCTTGAGTATCTACCCGTGAGCCAAGAGGCCCCCTGTTCTATTTCCAGCCAGGACACATGTGGGGTTGAGAGCTCAATCCCTAGTAGGGGGCATGCAGGAGGCAACCAATCAATGTTTCTCTTTCATCAATATTTCCATCTATCCCTCTCCCTTTCTCTCTCTCTTAAAAAAAAAATCAATAAAAACAAATTAAATATCACTTCTACTAGAAGATACCACTACAAGAATAATTAATTATGTTTGCTCAAGGTAAAGCAGTACATTAATCAAGGTCTTTTGGATGTAACAGAAACTCACATCTACTTAGCTTGAATCTTTTTTTTTAATTTAATTTAATTTTTAAGGTATTACAAATAGTAATACATATGTCTCATTTTCCCACTTCCACTAATCTCCCACTGGGCTCCCCACCCTCCAACACTTGCCCTTGTCTCCCTCCCCCCACCCCCTGCCCCCTATCGCCCCCCCACCCCCACCCCGCTTCCAGGGTCTTGCATCTGTTGGTTGTGCTTATATGAATGCATACAAGTCCTCTCCTTTGGTTGATCTCTTAAACCCCTCCCCCGCCCAATCCAACAGGCCCCTACCTTCCCACTGTAGTTTGACAGTCTGTTGATGCTTCTTTGCCTCTGTCTACTTTCTTAGCTTGAATCTTATTGTGCATAAGGGAGATGGTCAGGATATAAGATTTACTAGAAGAATATACAGATGTCCAGTGGGACTAAGTTAAGAGAAGTATTTCTGTGATTTGTAAGAGGCAGGGACCAAAATTTAGAAAGCCACTGAGAGTCAAATGTGCAGGCTTAGCCTTGGGGGTGTACATGTACTAGCTGTAGCACCCCACTCCGCATCTACCTTCTTAATTCACAGTTCTACGTTAAAAGAAAACAGGATTGCATTGTCTTGCCTTGGGTCAGAAAGCATGCCTCCTGTTGCCTTCTACTCTTCCATAGTTCAACTAATTCATATCACTTGTCTTAATCACCTTGGGGTACCATAACAGAATATTATACCTCTCTCTCTCTCTCTCTCTCTCTCTCTCTCTCTCTCTCTCTCTCTCTCTCTCTCTCTCTCTCTGTGTGTGTGTGTAAATATATCTTCTGAGTGCACAGAGAAAAAAATTGAGAAAACAAAAGTGAGTTTTTTATAGATTTGATTTTTGAAACACATAAATGGTTTACAAAATTATTATTTTTAATTATAAACTATGTTGTTAATACAACTAATTGATCCTAAAGTTTACATGGGGAGGCAGAGGCCAGAATGGATAGCACAGTATTAAAGAAGAACAAAGCCAGAAGACTGACATTACCCAACTTAAAGACTTATTGTAAATCTATGGTAATCAAGACAGCATGGTATTGGTGAAAGAACAGACACATAGATCAATGGAACAGCAAAGAGAGCCCAGAAATAGACACACAAGTATAGTCAAGTGACCTTTGACAAAGGAGTAAAGGCAAAGTAAGGGAAAGAATAGTCTTTTCAACAGGGCTAGACCAATTGGATATGCACATACAAAAATCTAAATCTATACTCTGACCTTATACCTTCCACAAAAAATTAACTCAAAATGAATCATAGACCTAAATATAAAATGCATTATTATAAAACTTCTGGAAAAAAAACATAGGAGAAATTATGTGACCTTTGGTTTGGCAATACATTTTTAGATACAATACAAAAAAGCATAATCCATGAAAGAAAAATTTGATCTTAGACCTTATTAAAATTAAAATCTTCCCCTTGAAAGAAACTTTTTAAAAAATCAAAGGTCAAGCCACTGACTTAGAGAAAATATCTACAAACTATGTATCTGTTAAACAAGAGGTGGGAGAAAGCTTGAATGAGTGAAGCACAGTGAATTTTTTAGGTGAATAAAACTATTCCATATTATACTATAATGGTAGCTACATAACATCCATTTGTCAGAACCCATAGAACTTTACAGCACAAAGAATGGACATAAATGTATATAAATTTAAATTTTCTTTAGGAAGTTGGGGGATCCTAGGAAAGAATGCATTCTGTGACAAGAGAATCTCACCGTGTTGTAAATATATGAACCAACTTCTCTGAAGAGAGCTGAGGGAAAGGTTCTGGAAATGAGTGGGGTCTGTAACACTAAGGACAAAAGGAACTGTACACCAAGCACTGTGGTCCATCTGAGAAAGTTGTTTCCCCAAAGAATATGGGCTAACAGTTATGATACTGTCACACATGCATGTTAAAATTGAACATTAAATAAATGGATGGTGGATGTTGGAAGCCATATTTCTCAATGTTAGAGGGGAAATTCACAGATAAGCAAGGGGTAGAAGATAGAATGATCCATGTGGAAATGGATTAGAACTGGAGACAATGGTATAAATTCACATTTAGCTTGATACAGGTATAGATAAAACTTAGAGACGTGCATATATGCAGTTAGTATACACACATATAATCATTTGCTCTATTAGCTGAGAGGGCCACTGCTACCAGAGTAGCAATGAGCATACCTAGTGCCCAGATCTGGTTTTTTATTACCATTCACCAATAAAGGGAAGCAAGCTCCCGGGAGAAATGATTAATCCTAAAGCTGGGGCAGAAAATATATAAGCCTAGACAATCATGTAGTAAAGAAGTACAAAAGTAACTTTCTTTCCTGGCAGTGTGTCAACACAAAAGCTAACTAAAAGAGCTCCCAATAGCAAAAGCTGGAAATATTTGAGCCATATATATATATATATATATATATATATATATATATATATATATATTTTCTCTCTTAAGTACAAAATTAATATCCATGAGTTCATACAGATATAAACAATGATTGAATAAAATTAAAAAATGGAAGAGAAGAGTCAATATTTTTTTACTAGTTCATTTAAAAATAATAGTGAGCCCTGGCTGGTTTGGTTCAGTGGATGGAACGTCATCCTGCGGGCCAAAGGGTCACAGGTTCGATTCCAGTCAAGGGCACATACCTCAGTTGCAGTCTCCTCCTCAGCCATGACCCTGGTCAGGCTTGTGAGAGAGACAACCAATCATGTATTTCTCTCACATCAATATTTCTCTCCTCTGCCACTCTCTCCAAAAGTCAATGGAAAAATATCCTCAGGTGATGATTAAAAAAAAAAATAGTGAGTAAAAAAAAATAATGAATCCATTACATGTTCAGTGCTATTTTTCAAAAATAAAGTTTTTTAAGAGAATGAATTATTTTACATTTTTGCAAAACTTTTGAACATCTGGCTTAATGGAAGAAAACTTGATTCTCATGTCTGCTCTTGCATTCAATCAGTTGTGAAACACATGTCAAACAGATTCTGGAAAACTATTCTCAACACTTGTAAAAGAATGAATATGAAAATGGCAACTTACATTTTAGTATTCCTGTGAAAATAGCCTTGGTCTCCTGGATCCCTTGAAAATGTCTCTGAGACACCACCCCCTCTACAGACCAACTTTAAGACCCACCTACCAATTTATAACAAATACACAGGAACATATTAAATGATACCTAAGGAGACCATCAGCAAAATATAGAATACTAGAGGCCCAGTGCACAAATTTGTGCACAGGTGGGGTCTAGCTGGCCTGCCCAATGGGGGTTCATCAGGACAGGCCAGCAGCGGGGAGAAACCATGGGCAGTTGGCTGGCCAGCCCTGCCCCCTTTTGGGGTAAGTGGGGCCAAATGGGGGCAGGGCCAGCTGAGGGGAGTTACTGTGGGCAGTTGGCCGACCAGTCCACCCCTGAGAGGGGTGTTAGGGGCCAATTGGTGGCCAGGCCAGCCAATTGGGGGCCAAGCTGGCCAAGTGGCGGCTGATTGGGGCCCGGATCAAGCTGGTTGGCTTACCACAGTGTGAGTCATAACTACCGGTCATTCTGGTCATTCTGATTATTCTGCCATTCTGGTCTCTGGGTATATATTTATATATATATATATTGAACTACTGGACAATGGCTTAGTTTCTTCAACAAATAAATTATAATAAAAGAGAAGATGAAAAAAATGTCAACTAAAAGGAACTTAAGAGACATACCTATTAAATGCAATATGAAACTCTTGTTTGAATTCTAATTTGAACAAGTTTTAAAAATGGATTTATGATATAATAGGTGAAAATTAAACACTGGTAAGATATTTGATAATATATGAGAATGGTTAAAAAATTTTAAGTAGGATATTGACATTTTGGTTACATTTTTAAAAAATGCTTATAGGTTAGAGATAGATGCTGAAATAATTACAGATAAAATGGTACAATATTCAGGACTTGCTTCAACAGTTCATTGGAACAGAGGGGAGAAAATGGGAAGAAGATAAACTTCAGAAACACGATTTTTCTCTATTTTTGCATATTTTTCCATTTTTTCATAATAAACAAAGAAAAACCAAACAAGATGAAGTCTCCAGAGGTGTCCCCTGGAACTTGGTGCTGGGCAGGCCTAACTCTGTTTTGAGGTCCTCGAATGCAAGCTGAATAAGAGATGAGGCAGTTTTGACACCCCATGGTCCAGCCACCAACTCAGGTGTGGCTATCAAAGGGTTATTGCTGATTTCTGCATGAGAAAAGTAGGCTGAAGGATGTTAGAGGAGCTTTTATCCTGAGTGTTTGTATGACAGTTGGCCTTCTGAGCATTTCTGCTTTGTGCTTCAACACAGGCGCTGTGGGTATGAGAGTTGCAGAGAAACAAGCAGAGCGCTGGATGCCAAGGCTTGTCCCTTTTGTGTAAGCTTTGGGAAGCCCTGCTAAATTATAGATTATCTACTTAAAAATCCTATAGAAAGAAACATAGCTTAAACATTTTTTAATCAAGTGACATATGAAAAACAGTATTAAAACATCTGTAATAAAGAGTTGATTTTCTAATATAAAAGACATTTACCATGTTCCATACTAAGTGCTATGGACTGAACTGTGTCCTCCCAAATCGCATATGTCGAAGGCATAATCACAATGTGACTGTATTTGGAGACAGGGCCTGCAAAGAGGAACAATTATATGACTTTATAAGGGAGGGGGGCCGGGTCCAGTAGAATTCGTATCCCTGTGAAAGAGACACCAGAGTTTCCTAGCTACGTTCACCTAGAGCACATGTATCAAACACAAGGCCTGCGGGCCAAATCCGTCCCGCCAGGCCTTGCAATGTGGACCGCACCGCGCTGTCATCACTGCACTCCGCTGCGTTTCCATCACAATGACAGTTTATGACTGTTCAGTATACCATTCGGCCCGCGATTTAGGCTGGATTTTAGATTTTGGCCCCTTCTCTGATTGAGTTCGACACCCCTAACCTAGAGGAAAGGCCTTGTGAGGGTGCAGAGAGAAGGCAACCACCTGCCAGAAAGAGCTCTCCTTAGAAACCAAGCCTTGAGGGACCTCGTACCAGGCTCCTGGCCTCCAGAAATGTAAGAGGTAAATGTCATTATCTGACCACCAGCCTACAGTATTTTGTTATGGCAGCCCCAGAAGACGAATACATTATGAACTCTATGCAGTAATGACATATGTTTATCACATATTGCTAAGGAAAAAACAGTCCATCCAAACAACAGGCTACCATAAGTATGATTCCATTTATACAAAAAGCAAACAGAAACAAGGCAATTTAGACCCTACATCTGTGAGCATATGTGTGTGACATGGATCTGGATGATTCTGTGAGCAGTGACTGTTTCCCAAACTTGTTTATATACTGTGACCACCACCCCTTCTCCCACTCCCCCCAGGAACTCCTTTATCCTCAAGGTAAAGATGTCACAGTAGAACTGGAGATAGAAAAGGTCACTCAACTCTGGACATTTCCATTTTTAAAAGCTGAGATTCGCATGTAAAACACTTGCAAAACCATTTTTGTGTGTGTGTGTTTCCTACCAAAGAAGAGGTGGTGAGGAGATACTGCTCTGTGGGCAGGAGAATAAGAAAGAAAGGAAGTATGATTTTGGCAAATAAATCCCTGCAGACTGACTTCAAGGGACCAGAGACACAGAACCCTCTGGTAAGTACAGGGTTTGTGAATGAAGATGCCCAGTGCCTGCTTTGCCTCTGAACCTCCCAAAGGAGGTTCTCATTGGAGGCATGAGATGCTTGAAAATGGATGGTTGTAGAGGGGAGAACGGGGAGAGATAGAATAGCTCCAGAGTAGCCCACCAAGTTCCCCTAAGCATTGAAGAACTGTCCCTCACTAGCAGAGAAGGAAAGAAAGTCTACTTGCACACCCGAAGTGCTCCTGAATGAGCCAGCAGTGTGGCCAAGAGCAAATGGAACTGCCAGCAATACCTCTAGATGCCTATGAAGCAGGGACTGTAAGGGGATATAGATAGGTTTAGGGATTTTTTAGAATTGGGGTCCATGGAAAAGTGCTGGGCTGCAAACTGGGAGAAGGTACATTTCCATAACACAAGGAAGCCTGGTGCAGTTACATCTCCATAAGACAAGGAGGCAGCAACAGGTATATTTCCATAAGGCAAGGGAACTGGAAGTAGCCAAGAAAGGTCTACATTTGCAAAATAAAGAGAAGGAAGCCCTTCATTCAGAAGGCAGAGAAGAGAGCTCAAAGGGAATAGGAAAACAATAAGGAAGGAGGGGGGCGGAGAGAACCTCACATGTGCCAAGTTGGATTTGACCTTTGAGCCTAGGAGTTACTATAGTAACCAGTCTAAGAGAATAGTGACCAATCAGAAGGCATATCAAGGCATCAGGATCTGCAGCCTTTATAAACTGTAGGGAAGAGGGACTCAGTGGGCCTCTTCCCCCTCCCTACTTGGGAGTCCATTCTGTGGGACTCTTCCCTCTCCCCATGAAGGAGTCTGTACTTGTTCTTCAATAAATCTCCACCTTTACTATACCATTTTCTATCCATGGATTCATTCTTCCATTCTGGCAGACAAAGAATCCAGGTTCCAGTCAAAAAATTCGGCATCACCTAGGGGTGGGGAACACCTGGAACTGGGCAGGATGCTACATATCCTAGAGCCATGGTCAGCAAACTGCGGCTCAAAAGCCACATGTGGCTCTTTGGCCCCTTGAATGTGACTCTTCCACAAAATACCATGGCCTGGACGAATCTATTTTAAGAAGTGGTGTTAGAAGAAGTTTAAGTTTAAAAAATTTGGCTCTCAAATGTCATTGTACTGTTGATATTTGGCTCTGTTGACTAATGAGTTTGCCGACCACTGGCCTAAACTATTCTAGGGTGAACAGGCCCCATGGGGGTCCAGCTGGCTCCTCACTCCAGAAGCCAAGACCCTTGGTAAAGTCCCAGCATTAAGATAAGCCTCAAGGAAGGAGGACAGGCTGAGGAAACTGAATTGTCAGCACTTAAACTTGTAAGAAGAGCTTTGCTACAATTGACACTGTAATTGTACTTTCTGCCATTGGGTAAAACAGACGATCAAAACAGTGATTATAAAGAAAAATGGTGTGTGCGTGTGTGTAAATATCGCTAAAAGATAGAAACAGTGACTCTTTGCAGGACAGAGCAAGACTTGCAGAACTTTTCACATTATTTATACTTCCATAAATTGTTTGTTTTTCACATCTAGCACATATTACTTTTACAATAAAGGTTTTTGCTTCTAAGAAATAATGATAAGCCCTGGCTGGCATGGGTCAGTGGTTAGAGCACCGGCCCATGTACCAAAGGGTCATGGGTTTGATTCCTGATCCAGGGCCTATACCTAGGTTGCAGGTTCAATCCTTGGCCCCAGGCAGGGTGTGTAAAGGAGGCAACCAATCCATGTGTCTCTCTTACATCAATGTTTCTTCCTCTCTCTCTCTACCTTTCCCTGCCTTCCACTCTCTAAATCAATAGGAAAAATATGTTCAGTTGAGGATTAACAAAAATAAGAAACAATGAAGAAAGCCAAACTTTCTCAGGGCCTCTGGTGAGACACCAGCATGGTGCATTTACCCTGTGACACATCAGGGCAAACACGGTGTCTGAGAAGAATAATGGAGGAGGCCTGAGAGACGTTTTGTGTCACAAAGAAGAAAAAATGTAACTGTGAAATAACATTAAAGAATTGCCAAAGGTACCTGACGTAGGACAGATAGAGAGGGAAACCTGGCACAACCCTGCCATTTCTGCAACCACCAAAACACTGATGTCTCACATAGAAGGAAACGTTAACAAGTAAAATCTTTGCATATCACTTGATGGTAAAGTCTACAAAAGACCACCTGCTAAAATGGAGCACACCCTCTATCCCCACCACAGAATTAGTTAATTTCACCCATTATGGACTTTTTATCCCTTTCCATCTTATCAACACAAAGAGACAACTGCATTTCTAAAGGATCCATTTAGCAGTAATAGTTTAGATACTCTAGGTTCAATATTTACATGTAATACAGTTCTCAGAAACACTCATTTCAAATCAATAAATGTTTGTGGGGCACGCTTTATATGCAGTCTATTCCTCTGTCTATATGAGTGCAAAGACAAGTAAGACAGAGTCCCTGCCCTGGGGTATTTTCAGTCTTTGAGGGTGGAAAAATATGTAAACAGCTAATAATTATATGAGATAAAATAAAACAAGTATCATTAATAATAAAAAGAAAATAGCTGAGGGAGCATATGGAAATGAGTATTTAATTCTACATGAGTATAAGGCTGGTTTTAGATAATGATGAGGATGTAATAGAGAAATGGCAAGGGCAGTCAAAACTAAGAGAAGATCATGTACAAAAGCAAGGAAGCATGAAAAGAAGGCTAAGTACCTCACATCATCATCAGGTCTCTAAGAAAACACATTCCAGACCATTCACCGAATCTATTAATCATTTTATATTCCATAGTCACTTTTCTCATGTAGCCAGAGGCCAAGTAAGTAGACCTGGTCTAAAATTATTAGAAAGAGAAAGTGAAATAGAAATGCACTTAGCAAATGTGGGTTCCTTGAAAGGCAAAGGCACTCATACACCATGCATGGGCAATGTAGGAGGCTCTCTGTGGACAGCACTGTGAGGCCCAGTTAACCTAAAAAGTGCTAAAACATAGCATGTAACAAGACTTAAGCTTGCAAATTAAGCAGGTAGACTTTTCCCCCTGGGTTCAAAATACTTCAGATTATACTTAACATAAATCATAATTGTAAGTAGCCAGCTGGGATTCATTTAGAACAAATCTTTTGATGGCTCCATCTGTTGGGATCAATCATAGCTAGTGGAGTAGCAGCACCCTCTATTGGAAAGGAGGTCTCTTGAATGCCCATTACTTATCAGAAAAACCTTTACAAATTACAAATAAAAGGGGTAAGTTACTCTATAGGATTCAATAAACCACTCATAAAACAGATTTTCCTATCCAGTGTATTTTCTACAAAAATAATTCTTGCAAGACCATTCTTTTTTATATTAATTCTAAATTTTAGTTCAATACTGTCTGACTTTCTTAAAAACCAATGAACATGTTCATTGACAATAGTCCATTAAAAAATTGTATGATTCCTCAAAAACGTATAGCTGAGAAAGTACATAAAAGAGAAAAACAGGTGCTGTAGAGCTATAAAAAAAAAGTCTTACTAAAATTTTAAATGCTGATCAAAATATATTTTAAAAATCAATAACTCTATATACAAAATTAATCAATTCCTATTTCATTTCATTGACCAATTCAACAATATCCTCCACATCTAATTCAAAAATAAAAATAGCATTGTCATGTGTAGAGAGAGCCTGGGAAGGCACATGGGCATTTCTTTAATTATTGTCAGCTGAATCCAGTGGTGTTGGCAAAGCCACATCCTGGAAACACACTTTGCCAAAAGGCAGGAGTGTTGTCAGCTTGAACTTCAATCCAGGTACCAGGCTGGTGGGTTTTGTTATTTAAATCCAGCCAAACACCAGAAATGAGTATGACTCTGGCCTACCCAAAAATGCACATAATATCCTTTTTCTTGACTTTCAGTAAAACTTCCTGTTTTTTGTTGTATAAAATAAACATTGTATTGGCTCTGGGTCCCTGTCCCTGTCAGAGGACAGTGGTCCCGACTGGTCCCAGCTTTTTCCTTCTATCTCTTTGTCTCTTTCTTTCATTTTCTCAATCTCCAGCAGCCCCTACTCAGGAACTAGATCGCTCTCTCACCATGTTGGACACAGAAAAAAGAGAAATATCCACCGTCATAGACTTTGGCATGAGGGGAAAAGAACAAGGCATCCAATAGTTATGATGCCATGTGACAGGTACTATTCTTAAGACAAGCATTGGTGACAGAGGCGAGCCCCTAAGTCAATAAGCAAGATAGGGGTTACTATATTAGAAAGGTAGAAATGTTTGGGTTGTATCCTGAAGACTAGCAAGAAATCAATCACAGAGAAGACCAGAGAAAAGTTTTTCAGAAATAGGAAAGAGAAGGTTCAAAGGCACAGAGACATTGGGCTATTGAGGGATCACCAGGTCCATAAACAGTACAGAGATATAGGATTCTACCACATGAGGATGAGGATGGAAGTGGAGATGGGTCGGGCATCTCAGAAATAGAAAGGATGCTAGAGGGCATGTAGGTCTGGATCCCTGAACACTTCCCTGAACTGACACCAACCACCCATACAGCTACACTGCCTCTCATTTTGCACACTGGGGTCTCTCAATATGAAACAAATCCCACTTTCATTCATAAAACTAAAATCAACTGAGCTTTTTTTTTTTTTTAAGATGAAACATGGAAGTGTACTGAAAAACTAGATATGAAATTTTTCACTAATAAAAATCATCAAAACTGAGCTAGTGTTGGGCTAGAACACCCAGAGTTACTGGTAACATGATTCCTTTTCCAGCACTGAAGAGCTAAAACAAATAACGGAGTCTTCAGATTTATCTCCAGACTCCAGAGAGGACACTTCCAACAGGGCCCTTAATGGCTTCTGCAAATATCACAAAACTTCTGAGTGCAAGTGAAGAGGGAAGGCTCTCTAATCCCCAAGGTCATTGCCGAAGGCTCCTCCTGTGCACTTCCCTGGAGAAACTCCCTTCTCCTCATCAGGCTGAGCACCACTCATCCGCTCTCCCTATGGACTCTGTGGAAGCAATTACCAAGTGCTATCATGATTCTACTGATCAGATGAGCTTGCAGTACAAGGGAACAAAATCAACCATGTTAATTTCTGCGGAGCCAGGCGGGAAGGGGGGCAGTGGTACTTGCCAAGTAGAGAAATCGTAGTGCCTCACAGAAAGCAATTCAATTTGCAATCTCTAAATGTAAACTGGAATTAAAAATAATGAAAGGCACAAGGCAATGGCATACAAAAGTCCAGGTAATGTCAGTGAAAAAGAAAAGCATCCTTCAAAATGCACATTCCCTTCTCAACTTGTGTTCTCCTATCAATCTGACAATAATTCCCACATTTGCCACTATTTAATCAGCAATAGGTTAAAGGAGACAATGCAATTAAACTTCAGAGTGAAAACAGATGCAGATCTCCCTCTTTCATATTGTGTGTATTGTAGGAGATAAAATGAACTAAGAGAGGAAAGTAAGGGGGAAAAGAGAGGCACAGACACCCAGGAGAGGCAGTCAGTGGGGACAAAAATTGAAATTGCAAGAGCAGAGGGAGGCATAAGAGTGAGGATAATTGCAAGAACAAAAAAAGCAGTTTATCTCAGTGGCTTAAGGACTAAGGACCTACATACACTTAGGAACCAGACAGACCTGAAGTCAAATACCAGCTCCACCCTTTCTAGTTGACTGACCTCTGGCAAATTATTTAATTACTAGAGTCTCAGTGCACAAATGTGTGCACTGGTGGGGTCCAACTGGCGCATCGGGGGCATGTTTGGCCAGGGGCGAGGGGCAGAGGTCATGCTGGTCATTTAGGTTGTCCCGCTGCTTGGTCGCTGAGCTTTTATTATATAGGATAGAAAGGTTCAATTTTCCCACCTGTGCCACCCTACATCTTAGTGAAAGACAAAATCAGATACAATGAATGCAAAGTCTTCAGAGTGTCTCCACATCACAAACATTTAAGCTTGAAAAATAAAAAATGCATACATACATCAAGCAAGCAATAATTATTGGTTTAAGTTGTAAAGAAGTGGGAAAAAAATTGCATTCCTTTGTATTTGATAAAAAGAACTGCCAATAACACCCTTGGAAACTGGCAATTACAGAGTGAAGTATTGATGTGGCCCCAGTGAAAGTTTCAATACTTTCAAACCTTCACAGAAGGCTGCAGTAGAATAACCTCATTTTAACTGAATACCAATAATGACTAAACTTGTTGATGAATTATGCAGTATTTATATTATAATCATAAGTTTTTAGGGTGAGAGAAATCTTTAAAAACTAATAAGTATAGTTTTATTGTATATCAATAATACAATACCTCAATAAAGCTACTTTAAAAAAGAACAATTTTTCATATCCATGAAAGACTTAGGGCCAGAGAATTAAAATTATTTTAATCAAAGTATTCAACATCAGAACAAGAACTGAGCACACAGGTTGAGAGCTTAGGTTTAATTACAAACTGAATCGTGTCGCCGAAACTGGTTTGGCTCAGTGGATAGAGCGTCGGTCTGCAGACTCAAAGGTCCCAGGTTTAATTCCAGTCAAGGGTATATACATTGGTTGTGGGCACATCCCCAGTAGGGGGTGTGCAGGAGGCATCTGGTCGATGTTTCTCTCTCATCATTGTTTCTAATTCTCTATCCCTCTCCCTTCCTCTCTGAAAAAAATTTTAAAAATATATTTTAAAAAAACACTGAATTGTGTCTTCTTTCCCCTGACCCAATTCATACATTGAGGCCCCAACCACCAGTATGACTGTGTTTGGATCAGGACCTTTAAAGACATAATTAAGGTTAAATGAGGTCATAACAATGAGGCCCTAATTGAATAGGACTGGTGTTCTTACAACAAGAGGAAGAGACACCAGGAGTACACAGGCACAGAGTAAAGAGCACTTGAGGACAGAGAGAAGGTGGCCATCTGCAAGTCAAAGAGAGAGGTCTCAAGAGAACCACACCCTGCAGCACTTTGATCTTGGACTCCCAGCCTCCAGAACTGTGAGAAAATGAATTTCTATAACATTTTGCTAAGGCAGCCTAGCAGACTAACACACTACAATCTCCTGGCAGATGACAGTGGAGTGATGTGAGAAAAATATCCAGCTGCATTGGGCCTCCATTCCCTCGTCTATGAAGAGATGATGTTACTGTCACCATCATCATCTTTGGTATCTGGAGATAGCGAGAGAATGTATTTAAAGACCTTACTATAGTGTCAGGCACTCTGGAAGCCCTTGGTAAATGTTAACTTTAAATAGGAATTTTATGATCTTGAATCAGTAATATGACCTGAGACTCTTTATTCCAGGGCTTGTCCTATGCAGTCCTCTAATACTTTTGTCTGAAATGCACCCTTTAAGATTATGTATCATGTACATTTTTTTTTCAAACCAAAAAAGTTTTTTAAAAAGGAAAACAATGATCAATCCTCCTATATAATAAAGAGGTGATATGCAAATTGACCATCATACCCTCGCACAAGATGACTACTCCTATGTGGTCACAAGATGGCCGGCAGAGGAGGGCAGTTAGAGGAGACTGGGCCGGCAGGGGAGGGCAATTGGGGGCAATCAGGCTGGCAGGGAAGCAGTTAGGTGTTGATCAGGCTGGCAGGAGAGTGGTTAGGGGGGATGATCAGGCTGGCAGGCAGAAGTGGTCAGGGGCAATCAGGCAGGCAGGCGAGCGGTTTGAGCCAGCAGTCCCGGATTGTGAGAGGGATGTCTGACTGCCAGTTTAGGCATAATCACACAAGGATTAGGCCTAAATTGGCTGTCAGATATCCCCTGAGAGTTTCCAGATTGGAGAGGGTGCAGACAGGGCTGAGGGACACCACCCCCTGACACACACCCAGTGCATGAATTTTGCACACTGGGCCTCTAGTATAAAGATAAAGGAACTGCTACTCTGACTACTTCATTGTATATTCAATTTTGTCCAAAGTGCAGATCCCTAAACAGGGTATGAGTTACCATACAAGAACCAGGTATCCCAAACTTGGCTCTTAGCAATCTCCTTCCAGGCCCTAAGATGTGCTGTCTTCTCATCCTTGCCCTCTACAAAAGAGTTCAATGTGTTCATGGGGGGTGGGGGGGGGGGATGACAGGGGCAGTGCAGGGATTAGGGGGATCTCTTATAAAGGCTTTGGAAAGAGAGAAAAGTCTAGTGCTAATTGTAGAACTCAGTAACCTATAAGGTATTATTAGGGAAAATAATTCCATGAAAGGTTTCAAAAAAGGGATTATTTTTTAAATTCATGGGTTTTCAAAAATTGATCCCCTGAACAGGGAGCAATGTGGGGACCATGTGCCAGGCTACAAACTCACAGAGACCAGATGCCAAAGTGAAGTTGCTGCCAATGCCAAGGAAGGTGTACTTCAACCTGTCTCAGTAGTAGGAAATTTTCATCACCTCTAAATTAACTTAACTAAGAAAAGGGTGAGAAATTACTTAACCCTTACCTTCATGAGCCATTCCAAAACCAGTGGCCAGGTCATTCAGCTCCCCACTGGGGACAAAACAGTAACAACAAACCAGAAGTGCTTTGTGTCAAACTAATAGAAGAAACAAAGACAAGGCCCGATTCTTATTAGAGGATCCTACAGTCTGTGTATAGTTATTTATTCATGGGTCCTGCAGTCTAATTGTACTTATTCATTCATTCATTCCACGAAGATTCTTGAAATTTTTTTCAATACCAAGTATAGCAACAGAAAAAAAAAAAAGAAAAAAAAGCATCATTCTTGCTCTCAGAGAGCTTGCATGGTAGTTAAGGGAGAGATAAATAATAAGCAAGTAATTGAATAAATGAACAACATAACTTCACTTAGGGTTCTCCAGTTAAAGTTCCTTATGTTGGGCAGAAGGGAAGATCTTATCTCAAGAGGTGACATTTGGCCCAAGAGAAACTAAGTCATTTAGGCAGAGAGAATAGCAAAGGCTAAGACGTGAGCCAGAAGGAGGTCTGGCCCATTTGAGGGTCATAAAGAAAGCTAATGGTGAGTAGAATACATGGAGCAAAGGTGGAAATAGTAAGAGAGAAGTCAGAGAAGTAGAAGTCATATCCCGTCAGATCTTGTAGACCATGGCAGTAAATTTGAATTTTATTACAAGTGCAGTAAGTAAAATGGAAAGTCGTTGAAAGAGTCTAAGCAGAGAAGATCTAAATTATATTTTTAAAAGCTCAGTCCAGCTGGGTAGAAAATGGGTTATGAGGTTGAAAGAGTGAAAGTAGGGAGCCCAGCTGGGAGCCTGATGCTATATCCAGATGAGAAACAATGGAGCTGGCCTGGAGTGGCAGCCTTGCACTTGAAGAGCAGCAGGCAGGTTTGGAGTACACTTTAGAGTAGAGTCACTTGACCTGCTAGTAGATTGCATCTTACACCAGCACCAACACTAGGGATCACTTTTCCTTGAAGCTTCCTTACAAACTCACTGTGTTATTTAAAAACTCAAGGATTGCCCTGTCGATGTGGCTCAGTAGTTGAGCATCTACCTATGAACCAGGAGGTCATGGTTCAATTCCAAGGAGGGGCACATGCCCAGGTCGCAGGCTCCATCCCCAATAGGAGGCATGCAGGAAGAAGTCTATCAATGATTCTCTCTCATCATTGATTTTTTTTTCTCTTTCTCCCTCTTCCTTTCTCCCTGAAATCAATTTAAAAATATTTTTAAAATAAGTAAATACAAAGTCAAGGATCTAGGAAATAACTTCCTTGCATTCCGTGGTCCTGGACTTACCAATACAAAAATACATCAATGCATAAAATGACTCTGACTGTATAAAAAAGTGCAATTCTTGCACCCCTCTGACATGTTTCTAGCAACCTAAACATTTTCTTACTTTTTCCATCATTTCACCTTAAAATCCCAGCACCATATGTTAATGAAGCACACAGACTAATCCAAAGATCCCCTAGACCAAGCAGTTGTTTTACAATCAATATGTTAATTCTGAGCAAATTAGAAACCATCACCAGGATGGTGGAACACAGAGTGCCATTTACCCACGGAGCACATGTTCTCGCCTCCCCTCTATTTTTATGTCTGGTACACCTAGTCTACAGGAGCAACAAGATGACATCATTGTTTGGAAAACTTTCCCTTGCTGCTCAGGGGCTCGTGAAGTCCGTAAATTCTCTAAGTCTGTAAGAGACTGGCTTTCTTTCTGTCCTCCCTAACCCACAGCTCTCCTTGTCTCTTCTTTTTCACAGAGGTGCATTCATGAACCTGAATAGCTGGGAATGGAAACGTGTGGATTACAGGTGGTCTTGGTGCAACTGGAATCAAACTCTGTGACACAGGCTTTCATAGAAGAAATACTAATTTGGCGGTAAGGGGGTCGGGGGCGTGAGAGTCTGGCACTATGCTGAGCATATTATCAATGCTGGAAAAATAATGGAAGAAACTGTTTTTAACAGAAATGACCATGGGCCTGGAGCTGGGCCGGCACTTTCCCTAGTTGTGATCTGGTTGGTTTTCCACTACACACATGTCTAAAGAAGGTATTGACCTGTAACTTTTATAGATAAGGCAACAGAGGCTGAGTAATATTAGACAGCTGGTCAACCATGACATACAGTGAGGGGTAGTAATGCAATTCAAATAGAGGTTCCAGCAACTCCAAAGCCTGTGCGATCTCACCTCGCTGGGCTCCCCTCCAGTCAGCACAGCAGAGTGATGAACGAGGAGCCTGAAATGTAGGTTCAAATCTTAACCCTGCACCAGTTCAGGGAGCCCAGATTACATAACCCACCTCCCAGGGCCCCAGCTCTGACGTTCTTCTGGGGCTTGGAGCGAACAATGCATGTGAAGGTATTGTTGGAACTGGAAATTTCAAGGCAAATTGTTATAAATTTTAAAAATGGAAACAAATTTTTAACAAGTAAATACTTGCCTTTTAAGAATAAATGCTTTCTCAAGTACTCAACAATAGAAAGATTTTAATAATATCACATCTACCGATGCTAACAAACTTTTATCTGTCTTCACAGTAATGACAATAATAATGATATCTCACATTTACTGAATGCTTAGAATTTTTCAGATTCTGTCTTAAGTGTTAGCTCATTAGATCTCAAAACAAAACAAACAAACAAAAAATGTAGGAAGTGGGTGTTGTTATAGGCCCCATTTTTAAAGATGAGGAAAGGGGAGAGAGTGGTGAAGTAACTGAACAGAAGAAGGCTAGGCTGTGGATCCAGGCAGCCCTGTCACCCCTCCACAAATTTAATTCCTCCCCAGGACTATAGTCCATACTAGAAATCCACCCTCAAAAACTCATTCTTCTTTTTTACCGAAAGGTATGGCTTCCTGCAGAGGGGATGCCCGTCTCTGGTGCATGTTAAATACTCCCAGGCAGGAAGAGCTGAGTGGAAATCTTTAAGATGAATCCTGGCTCTCCATAGCACCTTAAAGCCCCTTCTAATCTGACTTTTCATCAGATCCTGGTGGACTCGTGACAGGCTAATGAGTTCCTTCTCCCAAGAGTCTCTCTCTCTCTCTCCGTCTGTTCCAGCTGTTCTGGTGTGGTAATCTGGGATTAGAGCAGGAACATCAAATACGATGTTCTGAAGAGTTCTGAACTGCAGGAGAAGAGGGTTAGACACCAGCAAGCTAGAAATAGTGACACCATCAGAAACAGAGTCAGGAGGGGTTTTCTCTTTATCTGGCTGTAAATACTGAAGACGGTGCGTATAGCCACCTCTTACATCTTTTAATGTAGAGCAAACGCTGAATGTGCAGCTGGCTGCCAGGAACCAGTCTGCCCCTCCTCTGGGCACCTTACTGTTTGGTCTAGACCCCTGTGCTAACATGCACTGTATCCTGCTGAAGCCACGTCACAACACCAAGATCATGGCTAGTTCCAGAGAGGAGACAGGTGGCCAAGCACTTGGGAATGAAAGCTACTCAGAGTTTTTTGAATATATTTTATTGATTTTTTACAGAGAGGAAGGGAGAAGGATAGAGAGTGAGAAACATCGATAAGAGAGAAACATCAATCAGCTGCCTCTGCACACTTCCTACTGGGGATATGTGCCCGCAACTCAGATACATGCCCTTGACTGGAATCGAACCTGGGACCTTTCAGTCCACAGTTCAATGCTCTATCCACTGAGCCAAACCAGTTAGGGCTACTCGGAGTTATTTAGCAGGACTCCAAAGACAGGAGCAAAGACAGGACACAGGAGGCCCCCACTTCGCTACAACCTTCCCAAGCACAATGTGTATGTGGTTGTGATCAATTAATAGGTAACAGACATCTACCTTACGCCGGTCCCTGGGCTAGATGCTTTCCTAGGTATTATCTAAGGAAATGCCCATAAAAAAATAAAAATATCGATATATATCCAAGATACAGAGACTTAATATGAAAACAGAATGGAGAAAACCCAGCAGTGGAACAGAGGCACTTTAGAATTCTCCACCATCTCTCACCCGATGCTAGGGATTATCCTGACAACTGCCTATAGATTTTTCTTTTGTTCCATTATTTAATCTAGTTCAGTATTTCTCGAACCTTAGTGTGCAAAATCATCTTTGACCAGGGTAGAGACAACAAATCTCATTTGCTGTGCATCATAGTCAATTTCAGGATGTTTCAAGGGTATTTTCAGAGCCTCTGTGTGAACTTGAGCAGGTTGAACTCAGCATGAACATGCAGGGCTGAGAGGGTGATGGGTGCTGAAACCCTAACTATACCCCATTGTGTGTTTTTTAATCCTCACTTGAGGACATGCTTAGAGAGAGAAAAGGGGAAAGGGAAGGAGAGAGGAAAGGTATTGGGTATAATCTGAGTAATTTACCATGAGTTGTCTATTGCTTTCTCTGGCCTTTGCTTTAAAATGCTATCTATATCATTATCACAAACACCATCATTGAAGCTCAAATTTATCAAGTACTCATAGTGGGGCTAGGCTCTACAACAAGCCTTTGGGGTCAGAGGATGTTAATCCTATTTTGTCCATGTTGAGAATAAAGCTAGTAACTGAAGACTGCTCTGCTTGTGGTCAAAAGCTGGGGTCCAGGCCCCTAAAACAGCCATCTTTTAACAGAGGAAGCTCCCAAGCAGGGGTCACTTGAAGTATAAATGTCCTTTGCCTGTGTATGGCAGTTTATAGGTCACTGAACAAATCCATTTACATTATTTTAATTGATTACCATATGGACTAGCCCTTTCTTTCTATCATCACCTATCTGCCATAAATTGAAGAGCTAAACTCAGAGGAAACAAAAGCAAAGTTGTATTCCTAAGTGAATCTATGGCAAGACTTCCACTTGGATGCAACTTGACCTTCCAAGGAGCATCCTGGAGATGCAGAGAGGAGCACATGCCCCTGACTCCATAGGCTGGGCTCTGAAGAAGCAACTGATGTTGTTCATTCTCACAGCCACGATGCTCGGTCCTGCTCAAAATATCCACCAAGTCCATCCATTCACAAGTTCTATGTGAAGTCAATGTAGGCTACAGGTGTGTGATTAAATTTCCATGTTTTAAAATACACTTTAGGTGAAGTAAAGGCTCACATAGCCTTTTTTTTTCTTCCCATTTATAGCATACTAGAGGCCCGATGCATGATGATTCGTGCAAGAATGGGCTTTCCTTCCCCTGGCTGCCTACACTGTCTTTGCTTTGGTTGGAGCCATCTTTCCACCTTCCCACACTGCCCAGAGGCAGCTGGGGTGGTGCAAAACGGCTATGTCGTTGCCATGGTGACAATGCAAGTGTCCCTCACCATCCCCAGCTGCTCAGTGCATGTGTATGCAAATTAATCCACCATCTTTGTTGTTAATTTGCAAACACACTTCTGATTGGCTGGTCAATTTGCATCTTACTCTTTTATTAGTGTAGATTGTGACTACAATCCAGTTTCATGAGTCTCAGGCTAGTTCCCTTTCCAAATTATCATGTTATTCTTTCTCATGTCTATAAACAATGTACAGGATATTCTTGAAAAATTGTGTAAAGGTGGAAAGTGCAAAAGAAAAATTCCCATTCTCTTAAAAATAAGATTGGATAAAGAAAATGCAGTACATATTTGCAATGGAATACTACTTAGCCTTAAGATAAAATAATCCCATTTGTGACAACATGAATGGATCTTGAGAATATTATGCTAAAGCCAGACAAGTCAGACAGAAAAAGTCAAGAACCATATGATTACACTCCTATGTGGGATATAAAATTGAAAGCAGCAAATGAATAAATAAGACAAACAAACAAAAACTCAGTATGGTGGTTACAAGAAGGAAAGGGGATGGAGGGGGTAGTAAAAAGGGTCAAATATATGGTGACAGAAGAATATTTGACTTTGGGTAGTAAACACATAATGCAATATATATATATATGATGTATCATAGAACTGCATACTTAAAACATATATAATTTTATTAACCAATGTCACCTCAATAAAGGTAATAAAAGCATACTGGAAATATATAAAGACAGTTTTGATCTGGGCACCCTCCTCATCAAAGAGCTCCATTCGATAAACAAGGGAGTTATAACATTCCTAAGCCACACTTCCCCCTTTGCCATCCTATGATTGTTCTAGCCTTGTCCTTCTCACTTGATTTGAACTCTGCCCACCATTCCATCTCCTCTTGTCAAAACTGTTGCCATGACCACCTTTGCCTCTTTCTTTCTTCTTGGAATAAGTTCTCATCTCCTGAATCTGAATTCTGACTGATGGAATCATGTTAATATTTTAAGATAATCTCTGTAACCCCCCACCCAATAAAGTAATTATCTTCCTCTTCTCTATATAAATATAATTATTTGTTCTCCCATTAGAGAATTTTCTCATAACTCTGTATCTTATTGCTATTTGTGTATATTTATCTCCCCTGCTATCCTGAAAGCTTGTTCGGGCTCATTTTCATATCCTTCCTAGTGATTCACATATTGTCTTTATAAAGTGTTTACTGAGCTGAATAAGGAAAAATAGATTCTGCATAGCTGATTCTTCAGAAAACCTAGAATGAAGCTTTCATTATAGCGTCTCTATTCTAAAATATCTTTGTTTTAACTTAATATTTGAATATCAGTCATTGGCTTTTTTTTTCTTTCAAGTACCTGGATCTGGATCTCCTACTATAAGATAATGTTAATGCTCCTTCTATTGAGGGGCTTTAGCACCCAGGGAAGTGAGAAATAAAAAAAAAATGGACTTACCACCTGCCATTCCAACCAGGTATGGAAGCAGCCTACTTATCTATTTTTTTTAATGTATTAAAATATACCCAGGTTTCATCTGGGAAGAGCACAAAAAGTTCTCCTGTTTTGCTCTTCAGCTAATAATTTCCTTTGGCCCTACAAAAAATTTTATGTCCTTTAAATAATTATTATATCTGGGAAGAAAAGAGTTAATAAGCTAAAAAGCCAAATGATACGACTACATGATTTACAAGAGTGAGAACACAAATAATAAGCAAACAAATTAAGAAAATTATCCTCAGGATAAAAGAAGAAAGGAGCCCTAATTAAATCAACCTTAAAGTGTCATTCTAGAGCCATAAAATTAACAAACCAATTTCTAATGATTAAGCCTACTGTTGGCACAGATATGAGAAAAGCAGCTCCCATATACATTGCTACTGGCAGAGTAAAATTGGCAGAATCCTTCTAGAATGGAAATGGCAGGCAGCAAGAACTATAAAAATGTTCTAATCCTTAGATCCAATAAATTTATTTTTGTGAATATGTACTCTAAAAATAATTGAATGGAAGAAAAATAGCATATGCATAGCAGTACTTATTGCAGCATTACTAAGAATAAAATAAAACCAGGAATAAGGCAATGATTTAGTAAATTGCAATATATCCACAAGATGGAATTTTATACTGTTAAAATTATTGTAACTACTAGATAGAAATGCAGAAATGTTTATGATGTACAATTAAATGAGAAATGCAAAATACAAAATGCTACATATACTATGATTGCAACAACATAAAATATACACATTCAGTAAATATTTGGAGAGCAACATATAAAAACAAAAGCAGTTGCACAGTAGTTGCATTCTGGCATGAAGCTAATAAAGAACTTAAGCTTTTTTTACATCAGCCACTTGCTCAGGAAACCACCTAATTTCTCAATTCTTCTGTTACCTTATTAGTTATCCTAATATGCTTATTGGGACCTATATATGACTTACTCATTCAATTAGAAGTCAGTTCAAGTAAGTCAGAGCCCTGCCTTGTCCCTACAAATCATACATTTTTACATTTTCAAGATTTTGTCCAAAACTCATCTCCTCTAGGAAACTCCCTTCAATGATTCTCAGACTCCTTTACTTACTATCTGCTAGATAGCTAATTATTTCTATTAGTTAATACATTGTTCTAAGCCTTCTTCAATTGTTAAATTATGCATGTTTTATCTTTATAAATTTAAATTCTCAAAAGCAAAAACCAAGTCATCTTTTTTCACCATTTCCAACTGAACACTGCACAGAAGCTTCCACACAGGGAATACTCAGTAAACGTGCTCAATGGTCTCAGCCCTGAATTTTCTATCTTCAAAATATCTAGTCAGTTTGCTTGTAAATATAACCACTAATAAAGTTTCTCATGTGGTAAGTTGGTCTATATTTGGCTTATCTTTTTGCTTCCCAGTCTTTATTTAATGCCAATTTTTATTAATTATTGGCACGTCTCTGATAACCTGGAGTAATGTTCAAGTCGATTTGCTTTCAATATGCATCATGTCTATAGTTTCATATATTGCTCAATTAATATTCTAGATAGATCTTTTGTAGTCTAACTTTATGTTGAGAGCAGCAAATTTGTCTCAACTTCATGAATGTAAACAAACAAGCAAAAATTGGTAAATAAGCCCGGTCGGCATGGCTCAATGGTTGAGCATCAACCTATGAACCATAAGTCAAGGTTGGATTCTCAGTCAGGGCACATGTCCAGGTTGCAGGCTTGATCCCCAGGGTGGGGTATGCAGGAGGCAGCCAATCAATAACTCTCTCTCATCATTGATGTTTCTGTCTTTCTTTCTCCCTTCATCTCTGAAATCAATAAAAATATGTTTTCTTAAAAACTGATAAATAAAATAACAAAAATCACCATCAAGGTTAAGAGAACAGGAAAGCCTTCAATATACAGTCTGGTTAGAATATGATTTGAGCTGGTAGACTATAACAATGATATGTTTAAAATAAATAAAAATAAGTGAGATAAGCAACATACAGCAGGCATAATAATAATAGAAAACTATAACTAAAAGAAGCAGATAATAACACTAGTTCTTAAGAAATGTGGTAAAGTTATTAAATTGAATAGTATAAGGTTTATTTAATATCAAAGGGTATTATATGTTAATTGACGAACCATAAGAAATAATCATTGATTATTTTGTATACTCTAGAAAAACATCCATTGATTGGAAATCTTTTGGCTATTTTATTTTCTTCTAATATTTACATACAAAATCATTTCAGTTTAATTTTCATTGACTCTCTCTAAAATAGTAGTAGCTTTATCATCTTTATAAATATAATCAATGGGTTTAGTTTGTGGTTGATTATTTAGGGTTGTGGAAGATATATAAGGCATTATTTTGTGTAGAAAGTAGATATTAGGTTTAAAGTGTTGGTATCAGAGCCTTTCCTAATCTTTCCAAATTAGGTTTGGTATGTCCCTTTTATATGTTTCATGCAATCAGCTATTGTCCTTTCCACTTTCTACTTATTCATTCAATTATCTCCCCACCAAAAAAATTTTTTTTTTTTGCAAAGTGCTATTTATGGGCTGAAAAGTATGTTAAGGTTACCACAATGAATGGCCTCTATCCTTACTCCCATGAACCTTAGAGTCTAGAAATAGAAATGTAGCAACAATTGTGAAAGTAATCAATTATACTGCTGATAAGTGCTATGAAGAGAAAACACAAGAAGTGATGAAAATATATAGCAAGAGAGATAAATTTAGTCTCAGAAGGCAAAGAAAGCATCCTTAAAAAAGTGAGAATTTAAGGGGAATGGTAAACAATCCGTGGAAGCTAGCACATACCAAAAACAAGAGCAGTTTGGTTGACAGGAACATAGTACGATGTGGCTGGAAACTATGGAGGGGCTAGAAAGCCCGGGCCTAGGAGGCCAAATGAAACATTTGTGCCTTTATGCTAAGAACAATGGTGACCATTAATTAATTAGTCAAATAGATGCCTATCCCACCACACTTGACAGTGAATGTTCTTGTTTCATAATCCCATAGTCTCAACATCTGACAGATAATGAGGGCTTAGTGTTTGTTGGATGACTGACTGAAAGGATCATCTCTCCATCAAAAACAGATTGAATTATTGAGAGCTCTGATTACTACTAAATGAGGACAGGAGAAAGAAGATTCCAGACACTTCTGTTTTCCTACCTATTTTTCATGGTGGCATTTAATATATATATTGCAATTCATGTCCAGAGAAACATAACAAGAGGCTACCAAACAAGTGAACTTTTCCATAATCAAAGCAAAAGTCTGGCCAGGTAGGATCCCAACGAGGTCTCCCTGGAAAACTGTCAAATTGCAAGCGAAAGTTCTGAGGTTATAGAGTCAACCAACAAGCCTTCAAAAGAATTCTAAGCAGGATGAGAGCTCAACAGCAGAAAATACCTGGCAGAGAAAGGCTGTCTTCCAACAGTGACCTGGGAGTGTGATTTGAAGTGATGAAATTTAGGGCTTTGATGAGGACCCGCTCATAGGGTGTTATTCTTATCAGGGGGTGTTTTGTTTTTTAATACTCTAGCTAGTCCTTTGCTCTCAGTTGAATTCAGACATGCACAGGCCTTTTCTTTGAAGCTTGCAAACAAAAATCCCTTGCAGTTTCAAACATGTTGCCCTCTCCTTTGTAGTCCACTTGAGAGCACGCCTTTTTTCCTTTACTTTTTGAAAACAAGCTCTAATCAGCTCACTCCCCTGCGTCACCTTCGGTGGCTCACCACTGTCTGTAGACTAAAACAAACACTTCTGATAAGGGATTAATACCCCAAATTTATTAAGAGCTTAAAATAACTCAATACCAAACAAACAAACAAGCCAATTAAAAGTGGGCAAAGAACCTGAATAGACGGTTCTCCAAAGAGGACATGCGGATGGCAAATAGACATGAAAAGATGCTTAACATCACTAATCATAAGAGATATGCAAATTAAAACCACAATGAGATATCACCTTTACCTGTCAGCATAGTCTTCATCATTAAGTCAACAAATGATAAGTGTTGTCAAGAATATGAAGAAAGGGGAACTTTCTTGCGCTGTTGGTGGGAATGCAGACTGGTACAGCCACTATGGAAAGCAGTGTGGAGTTACCTCAAAAAATTAAAAATGGGACTGCCTTATGATTCAGTGGTTCTACTTCTGGAAATATATCAAAGAAACCCGAAACCCTGATTTGAAGGAATATATGCACCTCTATATATATGGAATATATGCAGCGTATTTACAATAGCTCAGATCTGGAAACAGCCCAAGTGTTATCAGTAGATAAATGGATAAAAAAAAGCTGTGGTACACTTACACAATTGAATACTACTTAGCTATAAAAATAAGGAAATCTTGCCCTTTTTGACAGCATGGTGAACCTGGAGAGAATTATGCTAAATGCAATAAGCCAGTTAGAGAAAGACAAGTACCATATGATTTCACTCATATATGGAATCCAATGAACAAAATGAACTAACAAGCAAAACAGAGACAGATTCATAGATACAAAGAACAGCTGTGAGGGGAAAGGGTTGGGGAGCTGGGTGAAAAAAGTGAAGGGGTTGAGCAAAAAGAAAAAAAAATTAATAACAAAAAACTCACAGACACAAACAACAGTATGGTTATTACCAGAGGGGAAGGGGGCGAGGGGCAGAGGTAGAAGACAGTAAAGGGGGGTTACATAGTGATGGAAGGAGACTTGACTCATGGTGGTGAACACACAATACAATATAATGATGACATATTGTAGAATTGTATACCTGAAACCTATATAATTTCATTAACCAATGGCACCCCAATAAATTCAATAAAAATTAAAAACCAAACACGCCCAAGCTTCCACATTACATTCCATACCTCCCACCAGCCCAACATGCTCATTTAACCTCTTCTCGCTTTCCTTCCACATATTCCCTGTGATCAAACCATTGATGTGCTTCTTAGATTCAATGACAAAGACAGCTAGTTTCATGTGCTCAGGTGCTCCTTTTCCTTCTTTTTTATTTTAATCCTACCATCAGTTACTTCGACATGTAAACTCAAGATGCTTGAAGACACAGGAATCATGAAAGCCCAAGACATTCTCTCAATGAGTATAATTGCAATGATACATGTTTATTCCCAGGATAGCTGCACAACTAAAGAAAAGGTACTATATGGGGATGCCTACTTAACTTCATGCAACTGAAGACATACTGGGGAAAACCAGTTAAAAATGTAGATTTCTGAGTGTGCCCCCAAATGTGGTGTTGAAAATGTCTGTGAGGGCCTGGACATATGCATTTATAAATAGCATCATACTTGGTCCTGATTGAAATGGTCCAAAGGTGATACTTTGAGGAATATGAGTCTGTAGTATGAAGATGGACTTCCTATATATCAATATACTGCTCCTGTAATTAATCATATTTCTCTATCAACATGCTGAAGACAGAATTCAGCTGCATATCTGTGTTTGAGGACTAGAAACTTTTTGAGGAAATAAAGAACTGACAATAATGTTAGAGTTTAAATGTATGGTAGGAGCCGAAACCGGTTTGGCTCAGTGGTAGAGCGTCAGTCTGCAGACTGAAGGGTCCCGGGTTCGATTCCGGTCAAGGGCATGTACATTGGTTGCGGGCACATCCCCGGTAGGGGGTGTGCAAGAGGCAGCTGGTCGATGTTGCTCTCTCATCGATGTTTCTAGCTCTTTATCTCTCTCCCTTCCTCTCTGTAAAAAGACCAATAAAATATATATATTTTTTTAAATAAAATAAAAAAATAAATGTATGGTAGGAGATTGGTTTTCCCTGGTCTAAGGATGCTTATCTTCAGCTTAATGCCTTCAATAAGGAATTGTCATGGTGAGGTCAGACTGAAATTGGCACAGTGTTTGAAACAATGGGACATGGATTGGTGTTTCTCTCTTGGTTTAATTTATTCTGTAAGGAACAGATTTCTTCCTAAGAATCCAAGTGTATTCCACAAATACTTTTTAAGTGAATGCAAATCTCCAGGCGTGAAACTGGGTGCTAGTTTTAAAACCCCAACATTGTTTTTAGTTCTGCAAAATAAATGTCCTAAGCCATGCTTTTACATATGATTTTTATATCCGGCATCAGTTAAATGGCAAACAGGAAAGAGCAGTTTGGGAAAACATAATGATTTATCGGGAGTTCTTTGGGAACTGCGATCTCACATTGAATGGGGTTTATCAGTGAAAAGCAGACATTAAAGGAAAATTACTCAGAGAAAACCTCTCTGCCCTACAAAAATCACAGGATTGATATTTTTAAACCAAATCTTTTTTATCTACTCTACTGCAAATTTTTTCAGGTACCTACTTTTCATCAGGTGAATATTTGCCCACAAAACAGTTTTGATGTGTGTGTGTGTGTGTGTTTTTGTTTTTTTTTATCAACATTTAGTTCTTTATTTTATCTTTAACTTAGGAAGGTTAATTGTAACAACTAACAAATTGATGCAATCAAAGGAATATCCCTACACTGTTACTAAATAAGTAGAGTCTATAACCCTTTAAGCTGCCCCGAAAAACAGGCATGACATTTAGAAAAAGGGGGCAACAACATTGAAATAACATATACAACCTCCTAAAAGCAAAATATCTTGCAAATCGTCTGTTTTGTTTTTTAATTGCACAATTAGAGCTCTAATTATTAAAAGGTATGTTGGCTTCTACACAGGAATAAAGGAACCTGGGGAAAGACCATCTGACAAAAAAAAAAAAAAAAGTACAGATATATGTATAGCTTGTTTAAAGCAACAACCTTAAAATTTTAATGGCCTTAGAATTTTAATGGCTTATTTTATTGGGGATGTACAATCTTAAATTAACATCCCTATTGTAATTAGGGAAAATAAAAACATCAAAGCATATACATTCTTTGTTAATCATATCTAATGAACATAATAAGCCTGGATAAGTTATTGTTACAGCAATAAATGATTGACCTGTAAGCCAATAGGAAGGAAACCAATGAGAGGAGAATTTTAGCACTGAAAAAAGAGGTTCATCACACTGTACCCTTTCATATTACAGAAGAGCCAACTGAGGCCCAAAGACGTCTACTGACTTGCCAGGATCACACAGTGTCCCATCAGATGACAAGAGAGTTCTGTTTTCCGCTATACTGGTAAAGTCTTCAGAAACTAAAGATAATGCTTTCATGAAGCAGTCATCAATATGTGTTGCCAAGTTTATATATCCTTGATGTTCATTCAGGGCCCAAGATTTCCATTCATTTATTTAACCTCTTGCTTATTCTCCACAAGATGTGTATACTTCCTAAAGAGGTTGGACCCTTTTCCCCACCTTCCTCCTTCCTTTTCCTCTTCACTTTTCTTCTCCCTGCCTCCATTCTTTTCTCTCCCACTCCTCACTGTTTTTCTCCTTTCTCATTATCTGTCAGTCTAGAGCTCATGGACATAATTCAGGCATCAGGAAGGTAAGAAATTCAGTGAGATCATTCATTTACTCCAAGAATCAGTGATAGTGAGATTCACATTGAAAAAGGCTGGTGATATTGACCCAATAGTTTAGCGAGGGATGTCTCAAACAGACTAGATTCCTTATCAACTCACTATATTAATGGTCTCTTAATTCATCTCAGGAATTTTATTTTATTTTATTTTATTTTATTTTATTGATGTTTTTACAGAGAGGAAAGGAGAGAGATAGTTAGAAACATCAATCAGCTGCCTCCTGCTGGGGATGTGCCTGCAACCAAGGTACATGCCCTTGACTGGAATCGAACCTGGGACCTTTCAGTCCTCAGGCTGACCTCTATCCACTGAGCCAAATCAGTTTTGGCCATCTCAGGAATTTTAAATAAACCACCAGGATAGTGTCTGTCCTTGCCCTCTGAGAGTTAACAGTATGATATTGACTAAATGTTTGTGCTCCCCCAATATTCTGATGTTAAACATTGTGATGGAAGTAGTGACCTTCAGGAGATAATGAGGTTCATGAGGGATTAGCCTGTATTAGAGAGTTTCTCACCTCTTCTGCCATGTGAGTTCCAAGGAGAACACAGCTATCTATGAACTAGGAAGCAGGACTTCACAAGACATCCACTCTAACAACATATTGATCTTAAACTTCCCAGCCTCAAAACGGAAAAAAAAATAAACATTTCTCATTTATTTTTTTAAATATATGTTATTAACTTCTGAAAGGAAGGAAGAGAGAGAGATGGAAACACCAATGATGAGAGAGAATCATCTATAGGCTGCCTCCTGCACACTCCCTACTGTAGATCAAACCGCAACTAGGCATGTGCCCTGACTGGGAATTGAACCGTGACCTCCAGGTTCATAGGTTCACACTCAAGCAGTCAATGTTTCTTGTTTATAAGCCACCCAATCAATAGCACTTTGCCATACAATCTCCAACTGAGCAAGATACAAAAGTCTGTACATTTTGTAAGAATGGCAGAGGCCACGCACCTCAGCTCCTAACACCATGCCTGGCTGGCTCTTTGAAGGAGTTGGCCAATTATCAACTATAGACTTGTGAGTGCAGAGCTGAGTGCCTGGGTTCCCGTACAGTGTATTTAAGATGTGTTCATCTCACACAGGACACCCAACCTGGAGTAACTAATGCAATAAAAACATGCCATGCCCTAGTATAGAAAGTAGCCTAGAAGTGGTGAGTTTCAGGGTTGGTGAAGGTGGCTCAAAGACGTCATCAAGGACCCAGGTCTGTCTCTAAGTAGCTGTGTCACTTCAGCACAGACATGACTTCTCCTCCCCTCAAGTTTCCTATAAGGACAATGACAGCATTTGAAAACACTCTATAAAATTTTTCTATCATTATTGTCTGAAACATTACTATTTTATGATAGCTTTTACTGCTCAAGACTTCTACTACAATCAAAATGATAAGCCATTGGCTAGATAATCTCTATTGATTTTTTTTTTCACTTTCAAGCAGATATCTCTGTTTTGTTTATCCATTTCTCACAGATGAGGATAGTTTGCCTGGTATCATTCAATCCCCATTGGGTTTTCCTAAATAGGAAGAGAGCACAGTGTAAAGAACTTACTAGGCTGCCAACAAATAAAGAGCGCGTTCTTCCCAACAGTAAACCGTCTTCGCCTCGGTCTGCCTCCCATCGTGTCTTCCTCTCCACTTTCACTCGACCAGAAGGTTTTGTACAAAGTTTTAATGAGAGCAACATGCAATCAGATTGATTTACTGTCCAGTACCTGCTCAGGCTACACAAGCACTTTTTAAAATAGCATTCTGGTTGGGGTTGCCTTTCAAAAGCCAGAAATAAATTTTTTGCTTTAAAAATTTTAAAGCAAAAAAATAAAGGATAATTCACAAAGCCAAGATGCCTAGTGCTAGTTCTCCCTCTGAATGGAAGCAATGAAGGCTATGTATGGGTCATGTGACATGACTAAACAAGTTGAGAAAATGAAATGATACAGGCAGCACAATACCCGCAGCACTCTGAAAGAGGTCTCAAGTGCCAACAGCAGGTTCATTTCACCCAAAGTTTATTTTTTATCAGGTTGCTGATAGCAATTTCAGTTAATGTACTTCCAAAGAGCCAACTTACTACACTAAAAGGTACTACCTTTTAAAATATATTTTTATTGATTTCAGAGAGGATGAAAGAGGGAGAGAGAAGTAAAAATATCAATGATAATAGAGAATCATGGATAGGATGCCTCTTTCACACCCCTACTGGGAATAAGCCTGCAACCTGGGCATGTGCCCTGACTGGAAATCCACCCTTGACCTCCTGATTCATAGGACTACACTTAACTAAAGAGCCACACCTAATGGACTACAGGCACTACTTTTATTTACCCATTCATTTGCTCATCGTCTGTGCCCTAGCGGTTAATCTAGCCTTGAATATTTGGAACCTCAACCTATAAACTCTTCTGTGGTAATTATTCTATGTTCTGAATGACCTGAATGACATGACAGGGGCTTGTTTAAATGAGCTAACCATGTGACTCATAAGTGAAATTAATCCAACAGCAAAATGTTTTCTAAAAGAGGCAGGTGTTGGTCAATGATTAGAGTGGCCGCCCAGGCCCCAGTCTGGACAAATGCAGGAGGCAACCAATCCATGTCCAATCCATGTGTTGCTCTTCTCTCTCTCTCTCTCTCTCTCTCTCTCTCTCTCTCTCTCTCTCTCTCTCTCTCTCTCCTTTCTTCCTTTCTCTCTCTTTCTCTCTGACTCCCTGCCTTCCACTCTCTCTAAAAATCAATGGGGCAAAATATCCTTAGGTGAGGATTAACAAAAAACATAAAAATAAAGGAGGCAATGGCCCTAAAACCACAGGGTTTCTATTCCTTCATTGCTGTCTTTTTTGATTCAAGATATTCATATCAGGAAATTACAACAATTACTCTTCAGTACTCAAACTGTTCATGAAAATAGCTAACATTTCTTCTTTTCACTATGCCCAACCATTATAACATATAAATACAAATATTATAACATATATAAAATATATTACATGCATATATATTAAAATTCATCATTGAGGTCTAAAATAAATGAAGATAAAAATCATATCCTTTCCTGTTTCAATACACTATCAAACATGAAAGTAGGAATACAATATTTTTGACACAGTTAATTAAACAAATCTACACATGAAATCGCTCTAGAAGAGTTCCATTTCCAATGAAAATAGTAAAATGCAGAACACAGCAGTTTAAAAAAAAAAAATCAAATGAGCCGAAACCGGTTGGCTCAGTGGTAGAGCGTCGGTCTGCGGACTGAAGGTTCCTGGGTTCGATTCTGGTCAGGGGCATGTACGTTGGTTGAGGGCACATCCCCAGTGGGGGGTGTGCAGGAGGCAGCCGATCGATGTTTCTCTTTCATCAACGTTTCTAGCTCTCTGTCTTTCTCCCTTCCTCTCCGTAAAAAAATCAATAAAATATATATATTTTTTTAATCAAATGAATGTCTTCAAAGTCTGTCATTCTAAGGATGTGTTTGTCAGTTAGTCAACATATCAGTAGAAATACTGATTCATTTAAATGTTGTTGACTAGCTGCGCTGGCCTTCTCCTCTCTCAGCTGCTGAAAATTTGGCCTTTGGTCAAGTCCTCACCATTTGCCTGACACCAGCCCCAACACGGTCAGTTCCCTGACTGGTTTGTTTCTCACCAGGTGCAATGTGAGAAACTTACCTCAGGTTTGCCTTCCAAAATAAAAAAATTGATCCTGTCACTCTTCAACTGTAAAAACCTCTACCAACCCTCTGCTGTTTACAAGATAGCGTGCACTCACAGCTGGTGTCTGAACCTCTTTGACATCTGGCCCCACACTCATTGCATTTTCCCACGCTCCGTCCTCCGACCCATGCTCTCATCTCCAGTGACTCCCTCCTCTATCCACAGTGCCCACATCAATGGGCTTTCACCTCGCATTTTCTCTTCAGCAGATGTTCTCGACCAGAGGCTATTTTGTTCTGTCGAGACTACTTTGCAATGATTGGACACATTTTTTATGATCAAGAATGAGGGTTGTGATACTATTAGCAGTTAGTGGGTCCAAGCCTGGGGTGCTGCTAAACATTTTATAATGCCCAGGACAGCCCCCAAGGCAAAAAATTATCCAACCGAAACACATCTATTATTAAAATACTAAGCCCCAATGCAAGGGGCTCAGCCCCCAATGCTGCCACCGAGATGGCTGCTGGCCTCTGCCTCAGCCCCTGCCGACCACACAGCAGCTGCCTTGGCCCTCGCAGCCCCAGCTTCCTCTGGAAGGATGTCCGGAAGGACGACCAGTCTAATTAGCATATTACGCTTTTATTATTATAGATCATCTAGCCCAAAACAGTGCCCAGATGGAGAAGTCCTACTCCACCAGGAATAGTTTCCCCTCAAGCCAACTCCCTCATTTTTCACCCAGAACTTTTCTCTTCCTTGAAACAGCCTCTGCTTTTCCAGATTGTGGGTCCCTCCCTCGATTTCCACCTACCACATTCACTTCAGATTAGATTTCAACCAACACATCCTATATCTAAGTGTCTGCATGCTCCCTAGACTGTGAACTGCAATGTGCCCAGTCTGACTCTTCTTCCTGCCCCATGATCTGCCCATTGCAGATACTATGTAAATGTTAAATCACCATACATCCTTTACCATAATTTTCTATATTTCCCACTAGACTTGCACTGTCCAGTACTCTAGCCACTAAGCATGCATTCTATTTACACTTGAATTTAAATTCATTAAAACTGCAAATTCTACTCTTTAGTGGCACTTGCCCCATTGTAAGAGTTCAATAGTCATGTGGCTGGTACAGAAGCTCCTATTGGGCAGCACAGCAACTAGACCATACGACCACCATGAATGTAAGGGGCCACATCTTCATTCAGACACACGCCTGGTGCATAGGAGTGTTCCATAAATATTTGCATGAAAGAGTAAAGATACAGGAATTCTAGTTGAGTTAACTTCCATTTATTCTATTTATATGAAGAATAAAATCAGCCAAAAACAGGGACTTTCAGAAAACCCCTGCTTTTTTACTGGTCAAACCAGAGTGCTCTCCATCATCCAAGTATGGTCAGAAAGACTAATGAATAAACATCAGAGCATCAGGAGAAACAGCATGGTTACCAGTCAGGCAATTAGCATTCCAGTGGCAGGAAGTAGTTGTACAACCCGAGTCTATTCTGAATGGCTTCCTGGAACAGCTTAGCCCTGAGCACAACCAGCCACAGCAGGAAAGGCACACAGGTGACACAATTACAATGCAATACCCAGATCTCAGGGTGACCATTCAAACTGCTGGGAGTCAGGGGAACATAAGAACTACACCAAGGAATCCTCAGAGCATAGTGGTGAGCACAAGTTTAGTCAGACAGAGTTCGTTCTGGTGCTGTGGCTCAGTTGGCTGGAGCATTGACCCGTGCAACGAAGGGCCACGGGTTTGATTCCTGGTCAGGACATATACCCAGGTTGCAGGTTTGATTCCCCGGTTGGGACTCATATGGGCAACAACTGATTCATGTTTCTCTCTTCCTCTCCCTTCCTCTCTTTCTAGAATCAATGAAAAACATATTCAAGTGGAGATTTAAAAAAAAAAAAAAAAAGAGTCAGATTTGAGCTCCTCTCCTCCTCTGTCACTTTCTAAGAGGGTACTTTTGGGAAGTCCATGTGCTCCATTGAACTTCTGTTTCCCTGTCTGCAAACAATAGTAGTATCTTCCTAAGCACTTTATTATTAGGAATGAAGGAGATACTGCGTGTATGCATTTAAAACAGAGACTGATACATACAGGCCCTGAATAAATCTTGCTGTTTTCATAATTATCAAAGGTATTATAAAATCTTAAAGGAAGAGTTGGCGAAGAGGTCAAGTACAACTCCAACACTGCCACGGTTCCTTGCTATCTGAGTTCTTTACTTTCTACAATATCCCCGCCGAGGATTGCCTAACCTTTAATTGAAATCCTTTAATGACCATGAACTTAACTGCTTTTTAAGGAAAACCTTTCCATTTCAGATGACTGGAACATAAAAGTGCCACATTTATCAATGGGTACTATTGGCCTTCAGGCGCAGCCCTTCTGCATCAGGCTGCCTATACATTATAGCACATGGAGCATCTGTCTCCAGCCCTCTCCATACCAGTAGCGTGAGTGCGCATGCACACACACAAACACACACACACACACACACACACACACACACACACACACACAATCACTGTAGAAACAAAAACAATGCCGTCATATATTTTCTATGTCCCCATCACCTGCTAAAATCCACTGACCAAGCTAAAACCTTCCTCCTGAATTTGAGCTTGAGAAAATGTAAATAGATGATGGAGAACTCAGGGATGATGGGGAATTCAAGAGTATCCTCCTGAGTTATAAGGTAGAGTCAGCCTGCTAGCTCTCAGATACATTTTTACCTCCCTGCTCTTTATTTCAGGAATCATACCCCCAAGGCTCTTTTTCCAACTGCCTTCCTTCTGTGTAGGCTTATTCAATGAGAGGCTCTGGAATGTTGGAGAAGGGGAGGAGTTGGGTGTTTCTCACTCTACCTTGGGTAGTATCTCTTCTCTGACAAAGGTAGGCATATGTCCTTCATAGATCCAACAGCAATCCTCTCCATAGTCCAAACTCCTGCCAGGGAAGGCCTGGCCATGTCTTGTCCTGTCTCAGGACTCTGGCCTCTGGAATTTGATAATACTCACTTATTGTCTCTCCATAATTTCTATCAATCCCAGGGTGGCTTCATGCCTCCAGTTGCTCTGTCAGCTTTTCCATCACCTATGTCTCCAATTCTCCTCTGTATCATTAAACGCCTTCTGTTGAAATACACTAACAGTGCCTGTTTTGCTGATTGGACACTGACAAACACAATTGGAGAGATGGATGTGTTTATCCTGTGTTCCTCTAGCATGAATGACTGAGAAGATGGCAAGAAGAAGGGTTTATTTCTGGCTTTTTCATTGCCTGTGGGCCCTCATGCAGCAACTTTTGAGGAAACAGAAATTTTTCAATGTTTGCTTTCCTAGGAATATACGTTTAGAAGAAACTGTCAGAGCTGTAACTACTCATTTCCCTATGACATGCTTGCCTCGATGGAAAAACACACCATTCCGCCAAAGGAGACGGGTTCCTCAGACAGAAACCATCTGTGAGAAACAGAAGATGGAAGCTCGACTTCAAAGCCCCAGCATGTTGCCTTATTTCTTTCCCCCATCTTAGCTGCGAGTCTAGAAATGCAGGGAATAACAAAGTAAACTGGCTCCAAAGTGTAGCCAAAGTCCATCTCAATTAGTTGATAAAAAATGTTTTAACTTCTGACTGGAATGACTTAGGTACAAGAGTAAGATCCCTGGTTTCAAGTATTAGAAGCTGCTAAAATATATAAGAAGAAGAAATTAATTAATTAATTACACACAAAGAATACACTTTGATCAGCAAAGCAACAAAAAGATCTGTCTGTATGATTCTGTTTATTTTCCAAGATACTTTTTTTTTTTAATTCTCATTTTCTATATATACACACTTGACCAGTCTTTGGAATCCTCCAGTTGTTTGCAACAAAAACTCACCCAAACTAACTTAAGCACATAAGAAATAGATAAAATATGTTACTAACCCAGAAGGAAACTTCTGAATCTCTAGGAGTAAAACTTCAGTCAAATCTATGAAGGAAGTCTAAAACCAGAAATTAGAAAGCCATCGGAAACCAAGGAATTTCTTTCCCTGCATCACACTCTCAATCTGGAATTTACCTGCTCTCGTCTCAGTGCCAATGAGCTCTCGGGTCTCTCTTGGCATATGGCTGAGATAGCTGATGGCCTCACTACAGATCCTTACCATCTATGTTAGCCTGCCCTGGGTTCCAGTAGCCTGCTGGGTCTGAAGAGTCTCTAAATCCCCAATTCTGAGCAAAGTCTCAGAATCTGACCCACCTTGGTCAGCTATCTACCCCTGAGCCCACCAGGTCCCCTGAACCTGGGGAAACAAGGTCAAATAGTACAAGTAGGAATGCCTATAGTTTTCTTGGTAAAGCAATTCTAAAAGGTGAGGTGGGGAAAGGAGAAGAGAGAAGGGCTAGAAAGCTGTCCTTAAAGGATATCAACTTCAAAGGGGCATTATTAGAATTATTCTGATTTTCTGGACAAGGAACAGGCACAGAGAATCAAATCATCTGTCCAATATCTCAATGTTAATATCAGAGTCATTACTGAATCCAAGTCTTCAGAATTCTTTCCCCTCACTTCTAAGTTACCACCCATAAAATGGGCTCTGTGGCAGACAGAGGAGGTAACTTACAGGCAATTAAATATTATGATCATTACTACTACAACTGCTGCTGCTGCTACTACTATAATTATTATAAAGGAAGTGAGAAAGTTTTCTAAAAACATGACCTATAATATTTGTCCTCTTCTATCCGCTGAGGCATCTGCCTCTCTAAATTTAACAGCCACTATGTGATGTCTAGTTGGACTCAGAACCTACTGAAGTCCCTGTGGAGAGAACTTGAAATAAATTCTGAACAAGGGCCATGGAGCCTCAGAACTCTATGTGAAGTGTGGTAATTCCAGACCTACAGAGCCCAGCGGAGTAGGTGGAAAGGAGTTCAACTTTATTCCCTTTGAGCACACTGAGTCTTCCTGAGCTCTCCTGCCCCGGAGGGAGCTAAATGAATGTTATGTCTTCTCTAATCTCATAGTTTGGAGAATGGAGGGAAACCAGGTTGTAAAGTGTTTTTCTATTATTGTGGGAAGAAAGATTTAACAGCCTGTGCTAAAACATTTTGATATTGGTAATTTCTTTCCTTGGTCAATCTTGCTATTAATTTTACGAATCTTTGTAAAGAATAAATGTTGGTTTTGTTGATTATTTTTCTATCATACATTTGTTTTCTCTTTAATGAACTCCAGATCTTATCATTATTTTCTTTTATCTACTTTTTGGGATTTTATTTATTATTATTTTTCTAGTTTCTTCAAATGGAAGGTTGTATCACTGATTTTTAAGCAATTATTCATTTCCTATATATGAACTTAAGGCTATTAATTACCCTGAATGTACTGCTTTAGCTACCTATCTCATAACTTTATTAAAATTCAGATTAAAATATTTTTAATTACCAATGAGATGTCTTCTCTGACACACAGATAACGTAAATTAATTTACAAGCAATTTGTGTTTTTCTAGTTATATTTTGGGTTTTATTTATCCCTAATTCTTTATAATCAGATAACATAATATAAATGATTTAAGGCTTTTGATATTTGGTGAGGCTTTATAAACCAGAATATGGTCAGTTTTGATAATGATTCATATGCACTTGGAAAAGTAAGATTCCTATCATGTTTGAGTGCAATACCCTAAAATTAATTAGGTCACATTTATTAAATATGTTGTTCAGATTTTTCATATGTGTATAGAGTTGAGGATGCCTAGTCTAGCAATTATAGAAAAGGTATATTTATGTGACTTTCTATGATTATGATTGTTTTTATGGTTGTTTTTCTGTCATTAATTGCTTTAAATATTTTAAAACAATGGTACCTCTTGCATTCAAATTTAGGACTATGAAATCTTGTTTTACTTGGATATTATTATCCTTTACCTCTTGCCCTTAGGATCTACTTTTCTGTTTATTAGAAAACTCCAGCAGCTTTATTTTGCTTTCTGTTTGCATGGTATCTTTCCCATTATTTTACTTTTAATATTCCTGTATCTGAACATTTAAAATGAAGACTTTTATAAAGAACACACACTTGGAATTATTTTTTAATACAGTCTGTCAATGACACATTCTTTCAGTTGTTGTCTCAAATGTCTTTCATATTTACATATATCATCATGTCACTTGCAAATAAAAGACAGCTTTATTTATTCCTTCCCAAAAAGTCTTATTTAACCTTCTTTTTCACTGAGTAAAGAATTTCGGGTTGGCAGTTACTTTCCTTCATTACTTTTAAGATGGAATTATATTATTTCTGGCCTCTTCTGTTCTTGTTAGGAAGTTAGCTGCATTATTGTTGCTACTTTAACAATAAGTCTTATATTTCTCAGTCTGGTTTTTGTTCCACCTCCAGTTTATTTTTAAAATCTTCTTGTCTTTGGTTCTCATCAGTTCTACTCTCGTATGCTTAACTTTATTTTCTTTGTAATCATTCTACTTGTCATTCACAGAGCCTATGGAACTTGTGGGTTGGTATCTTTCATCATATTTGAAATATTCATAGCCATTATTTCTTTAAATATTTATTCTTCCACAAACTCTGTTTTTCTTCTAATACTCCAATTTCTTGTATGTCAGACATTACATATTCCAAATTTCTTTTCCTTCTTTATCTATTTTACATTCTTTTATTTCATCTCTGTGCTTCAGTTAGACAGGTCCTATTGAGCTGTCTATCAGTTGATTATTCCTGACTTCTACTGTCAAACGCATTTACTGAGTAATTAACTTAAGATCTTATACTGTTTGATTCTCCAGTTTCCATTTGATTCTTTTTATAGATTTTACTACTGTGGTGAAATGATCCATATTTTATCCATTGCTATTCAGTTCCTCTATTTTCTTAATCATAGCCAATTTCCAGATAACTTGAAAATATATACTATTGACAGTTTTTTGTTGCTTTTTAGTCAGTAATATTCCAGATATTATACTAAAATTATAGAGGTTCCAGCCTTAGCCGGTTTGGCTCAGTAGATAAGAGAGTCGGTCTGCAGACCACTGGGTCCCAGGTTCGATTCCTGTCAAGGGCAAATACCTTGATTGCAGGCTCCTTCCCCACCCGGGCTCTGACTGGGGCACATACAGTAGGCAACCAATCCATGTGTTTCTCTCACATTGATGTTTCTCTCTGTCTTTCCCTCTTCCACTCTCTCTAAAAAGAGCCCTGGAAACATATCTTCAGATGTGGATTAACAACAACAAAAAATTACAGAGGTTCCAGACTATGTTACCTTCCTTTAAAGCAGATTTAAACTGATTTTTCTGCTGGCAAAATAAGTCAGAGTTGATCACTCTTTCTTAACCAATAACTAATCTGCTTTGAGGCTGAATTATAATTTGAGTAAGACTCAGGCAACCTATAGATGTCTACTCCCCGCCTTAGGATGTATTCCTGTACAGCTTCCAACTGATATCCAGTGTGATCACCAGGCTCATTATCCTAGCAATTCCTGAATGCTAATCTTTGTTTCTTTAACAATACTTTCCAGAAGTTTTTAACTTTGCCCTTTTTCCTTTCTTTTATTCTTCCTCCCATTTTATTCACTTAAAAATTCAGTAAATTCTTAGGAGGAAAGTAACCTGTGTTTCAAGATTCCTTAAGTTCAAAATGTTTTTTCAGTTCTCTCCATGAAACCACCAAAAGTTCTGTAAGTTCCTCTTTCCTTTAACAGTACCTTCTGCCTGGGCAGTGCCCTTGCTTTCTGTTTTCTATCCATACCCAGAAGTAGCATATTTGCCAGGGAAAAAGTAGAGATCAATCTCCAGTGCAGCTTCCATGTCTTTACAATCTTTATAATTTTAACCATTCCAGTGGTCATTATATTAACAACTCCTGATGCATTTAAGCAGGACTTTTCAAAGGATTCTCTACACGAGCATTATTCTACCACAAGTCACTCCATCTACCCAGAATCCTCATTATATTTTTGTACATTGTGAAATGTAGTGAGTTCCATCATTTTTTTCAAAAGTTGTCAAGGAAGACAGATAGATGGGAATGTCTTATATTAAGTAGCTGGGAAGAGCTTTGTGCAGTGCAAAGGAATTTATAATGCTACTTAGAATGTTGTAAAATCATTGTGTTGCAGACTAAGTATAATGCTGCATTGAATATGCATGTCACAGGCTTTTATACAAAAGACACAGAGAAACAAGAAAGTACACCTATTATTTTCTGCAACAAATCTTGATGCACAGACCTAAAGGAAAATGACTTTTACACCAATTCCATAACATAATAAGGAAATAATGCAATGCTGTTCTGTGTTGCTCATGTTTTTAGGGTTTGGGGTTGCTTTGTTTTTCTTTTTACGTTCAGATCTACATATTCAGAATAAGACAGTTATATTTTCACTAACATATGTGGAATTACTTTGCTAACTGTGTGTCATTATATTTATAAAAATTCTTTTAAAACATAGCAATTTTAAGAGTCTGTTCTCACATCATATTACTTAGCCAAGCAATAATGGTCATATCCTCCATGGTAGTATCTAATGGAGAATCAAATGTTATTGTAATCCACTGAAAGCTTAACTTTTCCACATTCATTTGTGAAAGCAGCCAATGAAGACTAAGAATACACAGTGTATGCTGTCTATTATTTTGGAAGGCCTGCTAAATTTTTTAAGATATGGCCTTTTTTTCTGTAATTAAAGAGTTCCCATCTTGCTAACTAAATACTTACGGAGATACCTTCTAAAATTGGACAATTTCACTGAAATCCTAGAAACATAAGAATAAAGCTATGTTTTTAGCATTTGAATTTTATGAGTTTGTTCAGGCAATCAAAATATAATGTTGGTTTCAGAAATATAATTGTTCCCTTGATCTTTATTGCTCCCTAAATTTATGCAAAGTCTGAAACACAAGATGTTAGAAGTCATATCTATACTACAACTAACAGGAAAAAGAGGAAATACTAAGACCGGATAGAGAATAAAGAGCCCTAGAATCTATTAATAAGTTACAAATTTTGTGATTCATGGCAAATCACTTAACTTTGTAGCTCTGATTTGCTATGGATAACATGAGGCTAGAAACTCTGCACTTCTTTATAAGGTTATTATGAGGACCAAATAAGATGTATTTAGTTTGAAAAATGAGAAAGCACTATGAAAATGCAAGAATCAATATTTGTATAACTAATTCTAAAAGGCATTTTTATCCTAATCCAGAAAACAAACTGTCTTCAGGCATTTAAAAACCTTGTCAGCTTTCATTTGCATAAAGTTATTCTAATTACAAATTATTTTAATGTATTTATTAAAGCAGGTTCATCAGGGTGCCTATTACTAGGCAATTCTTTACTAGCATAATTCAAAGTACATATATGAAAGTAATAAAGCTGCATTTCTCTTTCAAAAATAATTTCCGAGAGTCTCCATTAATCTAACTAACTGAAGTATTACTTTACAATGTAAGCTGTCTGAATGTGAGAGAAGAAAGCCTACAATTGCAAAATGAGCTTAATGCAAACTCCAACAGTTATTAACACTCTCTTCAGTTGCAATACCTAAATATTACGCACATGCTCTATATTTTATTCTGCTATTTCCATTTCGCCTTAGGGAAACAGAGCCTACATTTAAAAATAAAGATCAAGAGACATTATTGCATACCATTAAGTAGCATGAAGAGACCAGAACTTAGAATTCCCTGGTCTCCAGCTCATTCTACAGTCTTGATAACCTCTATTTGCCCAAAACTGAATTATTGACACTAGCAGGATCAGATTTAAAACAGATATTTATCTCTTTAACTATGGCAAATAAAAGTAGTGTACTTCCCTTTGTAGTCTTACATCTCGTTTCTTTTCTCTATTCACACTCCCCTCTCTCTAACTGCAATTGCATTCCAGGTATTTTTACTCTTACAGGTTTCATTGTCCTTTTGGACTAGACTGTCCTCTGACCATTATATACAATGAACTAATACTCAACCATAAAAAACGATGCAATACTGCCATCTGTGAAAATAGGGATCAGCCTTGAGAATATCATGCTAAGTGAAATAAGTCAGGCAGAACAAGTCAAGAACCATATGACTGCATTCATATGTGAGACATAAAACTAAAAGCAACAAATGAACAAATAAGACAAACAACAGACAAAAATTCATAGACACAGGCAACAGTATGGCAGTAACCAGAGGAAAAGGTTGATGGTGGGGAAAATAAAGGTCAAGTGTGTGGTGATGGAAGGAGATTTGGCACTGGGTGGTATGCTCATAATACAATATACAGATGTTGTATCATAGAATTGTACACTTGAAACCTATATAATTTTATCATCCAATGCCAACACGATAAATTTAACTTTAAAAAAATGTAAATGCCCTTTCATCTTCAGGCTCTGAATCCACGCCCCCATTATTCCATAGAATGTTCTGCCTTGTCATAGGTGAATTGTTCACTTACCTGCCTCTTCAATTAAAGTGTAAAACTCTGGAAGGCAAAGACTATGCCATATTCATCTTTCTATTATCCCAGCACTGTGGTGCTTGGCATATCCTTAGAAAGTAAGGATTTTAAAAAGGAAAGAATAGATGAATAAATGTATGGATAGATGCCATAGAGACCTAGTGATGGAAATAGTGTTTTAAACTTATGCAGACTGATTATCTATAAACTAGCATACATTTAGCAGGAGAACAAATTCAAAGTATAAAAAAATCTACATAATTTATAAATCCATACTGATATAGAAATTATATTATCAAAGCTTATCTGATATGAGAAACTTGGATATTATCACATAACACTTGATTCAGTTGTGCCCATAAAACTACCTTAGATATGAAACATTAAAAAGATTTTTGTTCCATCAATATTCTGTCATTTTTCATGTCTCTCCAGTAATTTTTCACTTTTAATAGTCCTAAGTATCCCAACGCAGGGAGAAAAGGCCCACTAATAAAATATTCTACACTAATAAAAGAGAAAGATTCAGCCAAGACCGGTTTGGCTCAGTGGATAGAGTGTCGGTCTGTGGACTGAAAGGTCCCAGGTTCGATTCCGGTCAAGGGCATGTACATTGGTTGCGGGCACATCCCCAGTAGGGGGTGTGCAGGAGGCAGCTGGTCGATGTTTCTCTCTCATCGATGTTTCTAGCTTTCTATCCCTCTCCCTTCCTCTCTGTAAAAATTCAATAAAATATATTAAAATAAATAAATAAATAAAATAAAAGAGAAAGATTCAAATCGACCATACCTCCATAACACCCACCAACCAATCATGAGTCAGTATGCAAATTAATTCAACAAAGATGGCGAGTTGATTTGTATATGCAGATACCAAGTGGACTGGGTCCCAGGAACATCGTGGGGATCCAGACTGCTCCTAGCCTATAGGCCTGCACATAGGCCCTGAGCAGTCAGGGTTCCAGAACACTTTTGGCCACTCAGGGCCTATGGGCACAGGTGTTAAGTGGCAGGGGGTGGGTGGGAATATCTGCTGCATCACCATGGCAATGCAGCAAATGTTCCCACCCCATGGCTGCTTGCACATGCACAGGTGCCAAGTGGCAGTCTGGGTCCACACCTGCAGCCCAGCGCACACAATGTGGTGCTATGTCCTTGGGGTCATGACCTCCAGGGCTGAAGAGCATGCCCCTAGCCCAGTCCCAATCTGCCTCAACTGGAGCTGGGCCTGCCAGACCCCACCTGTGTACAAATTCATGCATTGGACCTTTAGTATGAAAATAAAAGGCTAGAAAGATAAACATATAATGTTAAAAGTAGTTATCTTTGGTTGGTGAAAGTGTAGGTGAATTTTTTTTAAGTTCACCTCAAAATACTTTTTTAATTTCCTAAATGTCCTAAAAGAGTATCTTGTTGTTATAATCAGGGAAAGCACCTATACATTTTTAACTGGAAAAGGAACTTTGAAAGTTTTAAACAAAAGGACAAAATGGTGCATGGTTATCCCTGAAGGAGAATCCAGTGTGTCTCTAATTTACTAAGTGAACCTAAGCAAGCCACTTGATGTTTACAACTGCTGCTGTTTTATTTTTAAAAGGAGGTCCTAGAGTAGATGACGTTAAAGTGCCATGCAGCTATAAAATCCTGAAACTCAAGTGAAAAGCAAGTAGCTTTCAAGAGCCTTGGAAATCGGTTTCATCCTTTAAAGCAGACAGGACATAAGCATGAACTAAATAAATAAGGAAACCAAAGTAGCAACTGCAAGAACCACAAAATTCCCCCAAAAGACCTAATACCATTGCATTACAATATTGCCACCCAATTCCTTAGCCTCACAGAGTGGTCCACTGTCTCCTGATCTGATTCCCTTGAAGGCTGATTAATTGCACGCTGCATGGGGTATTCTGAACATGCTAGGGAGTCCTTTGGAGAGGGAACATAAAAGGTATACTAAACAATAATATGCAATTTATAGTCTGGAGGTGGCACATACTGTATTGGCTTACTTTTATTTCACAGTTCATCTCCCCGCTCACAAAAGTTTTATCGGATTGGAGACATGGGCAGTATTCCCTTTATAAAATTTTATAGCACCTTGCTATTTTCAGGGGTTTGTTTTATAGGCACAATTTGTTGCTTTAATCGCAACCAATTGTCATGCTCTAAATCAGGGTGAATAAAAATGTCCTAAAAGGAGAGATGTGCAGAGGATAGTACTTAATTACACTTAGTGCCTGATTTAAATGTTACCCGGGCATTGCCAAATGCAGGGCACAGACTAACCCTGCAATGCAAATCTGCATGAGCCGACACTAGTTATTACTGGGATTTTAATAGCACGGCGCACTGCGGTGGGAGGCATTCTGATGAAGTTGGGTCCTCCCATCTCTCATCAGTCTCTGTGCAAATTAAGGCAGTTAATGAACTAGCTCAGATCGCTAATGTTCTCAACGTGAGAAAGCAGGGGTTTCGTCTTTAAGCCCATCACTGAACAAGGCAATTTCTGGGACATTTCTTAGAAGAGCATCCCTAATTCTCATCCAGCCAAATGCTACCGGTGATGAATATTAGTGTGGGCAAGGACAGTCGTCCCTGGGGACAGGCCATTCAGGAGTGCTTAAAACCCTGAGCGCATCCCTTATTCATTGCGATCTGTCTTCAGATGTGTAAAGGAGAAAGACTACCAGAGATGTGATGACGTTCCAGGGCAGTCACAAGATTTTCGTGCCTCCTTGACCAGGCCCCTGCTAACACCATCCCCCTTTCCCTTTGGTAAAATGTTCTTCCCTCATTTAAATCTACTTTTCCTGATAAAATACCTAAACTAACTTCTGTACCACACAGACTGTTTCAGGAATGGGCTTGTGACAGAAGGCAAACCAATCCAAAGCCCACCTAGGACTTTCATGCAAGGGAGATGGCCTCTGGCTGCTCAGGTAGCTAAGCTGGTAGTATGTGGGTCTGGGGCTGGTTCTGCCTGGGAGTGATACGGAACAGGGAGACAGATCTAACAACAGAGCATTGGTGTCTGGATCTAGCTCTGCCCACACAACATGATCCAAGTTTCTGGAGCTACGCCCATATATCCTCATTGTGTCTCAAGCTGGTGGGATTTCACTTGCTGTCACTTGCAAGAGAATGAGCCCAGACTAAAAAAGAGACATTATTGCAAAGGGAAAACTGCATTTTGTTCAAAACAGCAATACTATTCTCACTCCTTTTTCTTTATGGAACAGTTCCTAAGTAGCAAGGTTCTAGAGGAAGAGAAAATATGACCACATATTTCGAACAGATGTTGCCATCAATGACAAATACTGCTTTCACATTCCCCAAGGTAACATTTGCTACCTCCCTAAGGGCCAGTCCAGCACAGAAATGGGAAGTATATGGTAAGCACTAAATAAATGGAAACTAGCAGCAGACATAGTAATATCTGCACCGTATAGGTTATTTATACTGAAAAAGGCTAAATTTACAGCTCTATCGATCTTCGGGTAAAATTTATCTTCCTATTTATAGATCAATATACTAAAGGCTCCCAGGATATGTTTAAAGAGACTGATCAAGAAGTGGTCTGAGTAATTCTCACTTGCATGTGCAATTTTACCACACGGATGGATGAGTAAGTAATAAAGTATATTAGTGTATCTGATTTAAAATTTATATTCATAGTATTATAGTATATTCCTTTGAGAATTCCTTTTTTGAACTAAATTTGTGGGGTTTTTTTTTTAATTTGTTCACATGGATATAGATATATTTCATTCATTTCAAGATTATTTTATTGTGTGACTAAATGAGTTTCTCTATAATGGCCCGGTAGGTGGTTTTCATTCATTAATCATTCATTCATTCCCACAAGTAGTGTTACCATGAATACCCAGTAATACACATCTTTTATGCAACCCTTGTGAGAATTTCTCTGAGCTGTACAGCCAGAAATAGATACAGAAGTCATGGGATATACATTGAGTGACCAGATTATTATGATCTCTGAAGGCATAATAATCTGGTCACTCAGTGTGTGTGTGTGTGTGTGTGTGTGTGTGTGCACGCGCACACACATATTAGAGGCCCAGTGCATGAATTCATGCATGGGTGGGGTTCAGTCAGCCTGGTGAGGAGGAAGGGACATGGGCGACATTGGCCAGCCTGCCTGCTGGTTGAACTCCTGGTTGTAGGGACAATTTGCATATTAGCCTTTTATTATATAGGATATACAATGAGTGGCCAGATTATTATGCGTTCAGAGATCATAATAATCTGGCCACGCAGTGTATACAACATCAAGTTCACTATGTCATAACAAATTGGTCTCCAAAAAGGACATACACATTCATATTCCCACTAGCAACTTAAATCTCCTGAATATTATTGAGAAAAATAGGATCCTATATTAATAAGTAAAAAACAAATTCATGTAAAAAAAATCTCACAATGGTGAAAGAGCTAAGAATTCCTTAAAAGTAATATGAATAGCCCGGCCAGTATGGCTCAGTATCTGAGCATCAACTTATGAATCTGGAGGTCACAATTCGATTCCCAGTTGAGGCACATGCCGGGGTTGTGGGCTCAATCCCAAATGTGGAGCATGCAGGAGGCAGACGATCGATGAATCTCTCTCATCATTAATGTTTCTCTCTCTCTCTCTTTTCCTTCCTCTCTGGAATCAATAAAAGCCTATTTCAAAAAAAGAGAAAAAGTAATGTGTATAATTTAACTCACTTGATTGTGCTCTCTTTTTAATAGCTGATATTTATGTATATCTTTATAATTGTCAAAGCACTTTTAATATAAAACTCTCTGTGTAAGTATTAGGACAAGAGGTCAAAAAGAGGCTAAAAAGAATGAATTTTAATGGGCCCTTACATCTAATTGTATAACCAGGACCAACACTGCCTATAAAGCCATTGTCACATTATGCCGAAACCGGTTTGGCTCAGTGGATAAAGCGTCAGCCTGCAGACTGAAAGGTCTCAGGTTCGATTCCAGTCAAGGGTATGTGCCTTGGTTGTGGGCACATCCCCAGTAAGGGGTGTGCAAGAGGCAGCTGATTGATGATTCTCTCTCATTGATGTTTCTAACTCTCTACTCCTCTCTCTTTCTCTCTGTAAAAAAAATCAATAAAATATAATTTTTTTTAAAAAACCATTGTCACATCATGTCCCTCCCCCAGAGAACCAACACTGCCTCTAACTGGTCTCTCCCAGCTGCAGCCTTAGAGGTCCTTTTAAAACCAGATGAATTGTGACTCTCCTTTACTGCCCACACAAATCCAAAACACTTTATCATTAGCGATATGGTTAGCCAGCCACGCTTACCTTTGCCCCTGACCCTGCAAACCTCTGTGCTGTACCATTATCTAATAGTTTTCTATTCTTCCCTCTCTTTTCTTATCCACGTCTTCAGATATGCTTCGAAAGATCTCCCTATCTACTTCCAGCCCCCACTTGCTCTGGGCTAACTCCTATTCCAGTTTTTTTTCCCCTTAGGTAACAGATTAGATGTTACCTCTACTCCCTCTAGGAATCCTGGTGCGAACCCTAAATTTGGAGAGTGTCATCCAGCCCTCATATAGCACACTGCCTTGTCTTTATTCATTTCCCCGTCTGGGTAGGGGTGGGTAGTAGGGTGAGCAAAGGGCTTTCCAGAGCAGGGACTTAGGCTGGTGACTCATACTCAAGGCCAGCAAATATCTCAAAGATCTATAGTGTGTAATAGCATAGCCTGTAGCCATAGGATATAATGAACAGGCAAGACCAAAAGATGATGCTAAATCCTCCCTCCCTCCCTCTCTCTTTTTCTCTCTCTCATGTTCTACTTTTCTTGTTTCCCCTGTCTATATCATGTACATAGCTGCAGATAATTCCTGTAGCTCTGTTACTACCACACATGGTGTTCAAAATAATTAGTCCTCTTCATTTCCACAAAGGGACAAAATGTTTTTTCTAGCTTTTACTGTCTTGGAATCCAGGGTCTACAGAGGGAAATATCTGATATGGCTGTAATGTTATTTTCAGCATAAATTAATTCTATAATGAACAAGTATTTATTTTATTATGAACCTGAAAACATTAATCTGTCTTACTTTCATCTTGTTCAATTAGTTCCTACTGTGACAAACACAGAATATTTTCATAGTATCTATGCTTCCAAAGTGTATGAAAGAAATTCTTTCTAGATCCCAACTTTTAAGAATAAAGAAATTATATATTAATTCAAACCCATGACCAAGCGCCTGGATTATCTGACCTCAAGATCTACTCCAAAGGTCACCAGATTAGGAGTATGATTCTAGTTCTATGTGACAACTCAATGTGGAGGAGTCATCTATGAATTCAAGTCAATCACCCTTCAACTTATTTTTATTTTAAGTCTCCATCACTCCAAACTGTTAAGTCTTTTTAATTGTGTTGAATGTATTTGTCCTTCTTTGACTCTTCAAGCTTTAATAGAATTGGGACTGGTACTTTTAGTCTCACACCAAGGACACTCACAATTATAGAGCTCCTTTCCATAAGTACAGGCACTCATATACATGATTTGCCTATACTGTATCCTTCAATCTTCAAAATGCCTCAGAAATAAATACTCGAGATACTCATTTCCTATTTTCAGATGACAGAACTGAAGCTCAGAGAGGTATCAAGGTCTCTCTTTTTCCCTCTCCCTCCTCTCACATCTTTTTCTTGTTCTGTGATGAACCCTCTGATTTCAGACAATTCTTACATGCATGGAGCCAGAATCCATTTCCCTGTGCATCATTTTTACAAAATGTGAAACTTAAGGTCTGTTTCTACCCCTTAGAACATTTAGGGGCAAGATATTCTTGCATATAACAGCTCTTACCATGTAAGAGCTCCCCTCTCACTACTCTGAGGCAGTTGCTGAAACCACTACTAATAATGAACTAGTCTCAGTACACCTCTCCTTCCATGAGCATTAGCAATGGTTTTTCAAACATTTTGTTGCAACCAACTCTTTGTAAAATTAAGTCTTTCCTAAAATTCAAATGCATATTTAGGGACAAAAGATTAAAAATTATGACTCCAATTGAAATGACTGGAGACAATCTGGATTTACTACATGTGCATCCACTTAGCCCTTCCTCTCCGTTACATCCAGTACATCCATTTCTAGTGACCCATATATATGTACTGCTATATGTAACACCTTAAACAAAGAAAATTAAAAATTAAAATTAAAAAAGGAAACTCTAGGCATCCTGGTAGGTAATATAAGCCACTAATTACATATCTCTTGGTCCTTCTTGATCTAGGATGGTGTGCTGATCTGACCTAAATGATTCAAGCACACTAAGTAATATAAAACTTTAGAGTAACTCACTGAAAATACCTATCAGTGTATAATTTATTTTTTAAAATATCTGGACAAAGACTAAGAATCACAGCAAAGAGCCATTTCCTTCCTGGTCCTTTCATTTGAAGGTTTGCTGGGCTGTGTGGTGGATGGGAATTTTTTAAAAACATCAAAAAAACCCTGAGAGAAGCCCCATTTAGGTGATGAACCCACAATACAATATATTGGTATAGCTAGTGTATTATAAAACTGTTCGCATGAAATCTACATAACTGTATTAACCAGCATCCCCTCAAAATTTCAATTAAAATTCTTAAAAAGGCCCATATGATTCCATGACCTATTTACTTCAGGAAGATCCCATGTAAAATTGGAACAAGAAACTTGGCTGGTTTGGCTCAGTGGATAGAGCATTGGCCTGTGGACTGAAGGGTCCAGGTCTTGATTCCAGTCAAGAGCACATGCCTAGCTTGTGGTATTGATCCCCAGCAGGAGGCAGGCTGGAGGCAGCCGAACAATGATTTTCTCTCATCATTGAAGTTTCTATCTCCTCCCTCTCCCTTCCTCTCTGAAATCAATAAGATAGATAGATAGATAGATAGATACTTTTTAATGGAACAAAGAGATATTGCCATTTGAGAGTTTCCCATAATTTAGGAAACTGATGGAAATGAGTTATTCATTTCTAGGAAACCTGGTTTTTCTGAGTCTGTTTCCTCATCTCTAACAAAATTAAGCTATATGATATTTACAAATAAGTTCATTTCTAAGCCTAATATTCCATCAATTAATTGCACTAATTTTTTTTTATTTTACCACTCAAGGAAACTGAATACAAAATAAAAACTGGAAGTCATTCCATGATATTATTTTACATATACAGACAGGAAGGCCAAGGCATCCTGGCAGACCTTAATACTTTATAACTCTAGGCTGAAGAATGACCAAGTCAGGAGTGTTATCATTGCCGGTGCTTTTACAAAGTCTAGGAAGTACTTTGTAAGTCAAACTGATTATATCATATGGTATTATCTTGCTCAGAGTCATTTGGGGTCTTTTACTGCCTCCTAATGAGAGATCAAAAGATAATCTCTATATCCCAAAGTGTCGGGTGAACACAAAAAGTTTTGAGAAACACTGCTATAAATCAATGTTAATGAGGGAGCCATTCACACTGAACTGTGCATTTCTAGAAATCATGTTTGCACCTTTGCACCTAATGGAACTACATTACACCTCCCGTCATTATAAAATGCCACCTCATCTGAAGTGGTATTGCTCTCATCAATTCAAATGCCACTGCACCTCATTTCCCAAAGAGCAACAAGACAAGAAATTCTCAGCAATCGTGGCAAAGGTGCCAGATGGAAATTCAAGGGACAGATAAGTACATTTATGCTGCAGTGGGAGATTTCAAAAATTTCTTTCCAGTAGAGCCAATTAAGATACAGGAACTCTGACAGCAAAAGGGGGGGAAAAAGAATGCGCTAGCCATGTCACTATTTTAATTGGCTTCACAAAGAGAGCATTTTCTAATCACTTGAAACCAAATCCTGCCAGAATGCATAAAGTTTACCCAGTTATGCAGGCAACACAATATGACTCAGAAGGCCACACACTTCTCAAGTGTTTCTCCAATAAGTGACAGTGTCCAGCTGTTTGGGGGGAAGGACGGAGTGCATGTGCTAGCAATGGGCTGGTCATCCATGCAGTCAATCAGATGAAGGAACAGGGAATCCAAAATCTTTCTGCATTATACTGAAAAATCAGACACAATGACCCAAATCTACTAGTGGTTATCTACATTTATTTTAGTGTCTCAAGTCCTCCAAGTCTATAAAGTAGCATATTTTCTTGTTGTTCATCCTCACCTAAGGATATTTTTCCATTGCTTTTTAGGGAGAATAGAAGAGAGAGGGAAAGATAGCGAGAAACACATCGATTGGTTGCCTCCTACACACACCCTGACCACAGCAAGGCTGGGGAGAAGCCTGCAATCAAAGTACCTGCCCTTGATCAGCCTTGAACTTGAGACACTTTGGTCCGCAGGCTGACTCTCTATCCACCGAACCAAAATGGCTAGGGCCATGGTTGGCAAACTGCAGCTCCTGAGCCACATGTGGCTCTTTGGTCCCTTGAGTGTGGCTCTTCCACAAAATATCACTGCCTAGGCGAGTCTATTTTGAAGAAGTGGCATTAGAAAAAGTTTAAGTTTAAAAAATTTGGCTCTCAAAAAAAATTTCAATCATTGTACTGTTGATATTTGGCTCTGTTGACTAATGAGTTTGCTGACCACTGGGCTAGGGCATGAATAGCATTTTTTTTTCTTAAAAATTGAACAAAATTATATGAAGAGGTAATTCACAAAAGGGGAAACCAAGGTACCCATTAAATATGAGAAACTACTCAGACTTACTCTTAATCAGAAAAAAAAAGTTTAAATAATAATATCATATCCTTCATATCCACCATCAAGGCAAATACGAAAAATTCCGTCATACCAAGTGTTGGCATGAATGTAAGAGGACAAGGATTTGAGGATGGGAGCATAAACCGGAACTGTTATTCCAAATGTGAGCTGGCCACTTTTAGGTAAACTGGAGATGAATAGTCACTATGACCCAGAAGTCTCACATTTGAATATTGGCCCATAGAACCTCTCACATAGGCTTCTAGGAAGTGTATAAGAGGACATGGACAAGTTTATTCAACAAACACAGCATTTCTGTGGCAATATTGATTTGGAACTAGCCCAGATGTCTATCAATAAGAAAATAAATAATATTAAATAAGGCATATTTATTATGGAGAACAGTTAAGAAACAACACACCAAGTTTATAACAATAACATGCACAAATCTTAAAATCACTATTGATTAAAAGAAAAAATACAGGATAAACAATAGCAAATTATTTTCAAGTAAATTAAACCATATTCCCCCAAACTAGTACTATACATTTTATAAGAATACATGCAAATGTAAGGTCACATAGTAGGCATTTCAGAATATCTTTGGTGGGAGTGAAATGATCCTGGGATTTATAGATAAAAAGAAACAAGTAGCCCTCACAGCATGGCTCAGTGATTGAGCATCGGCTTATGTACCAGATCAGGGCACATGTCCAGATTGTGGGTTTAATCCCAAGGATGGGGCATCCAGGAGGCATCCAATCAATGATTCTCTTTCATCATTTATGTTTCTATCTCTCTATCCCTCTCTCTTCCTCTCTGAAATCAACACACACACACACACACACACACACACACACACACACACATATATATATATATAGTTGTATTTTTTAAGTAAACAAAAGACAAGAGTTGTCAGGACCAATAATGGAAATTTGCTATGACCTCACTTGTGTGACAAAGGTCCCATTTCTGCAACCAAGATTCAAAGTAAGGAAACAACAACAACAACAACAAAAACACAGCAAAATAAAAAGTTATCCCAGTAAAGATTGCTTCACTAAAGTAGAATTCTACCTAATTACAAAATACCATATTGAACAAGAAGAGTAAATATTCAATAGCAAGAGTGAAACAAAAGATTCATAGCATCCAATCTTTATTGAGCAACTTCCAAATATAAGATACCACTAGGAAGGCATCAACAAATGTTCCAACCAAGCAATCTTCAAATCATCAGTTAAGCACTCACTCTGCACCAAACACCAGGCTGGCCACGGTTAAATGTTGAAAAATATTAAAATATGAAACCACTGCTCAATTTTTGCCACTTTGGTTTTATCAGGCAGGAATAGTCTTAGAACCACATGGTATTCCAAAAAATGTATATACACTTTGAATAATTATTAATTTCAATTGATTAAATCTGAAAAAAATAAACATCAATTGAGCTATCAGCTTTTTTATGTGCATACATTTTGGGAACATCCTATATATATGAAGATAATAAAATGGTGAGAATAAACAGACATTCCAGTAGAGATCATGGAAGTGTGGTCCAATAAAGCTTGCCATACAACTTTTCCAAAAAAAGTTTAATTCATGTTAAGAGTTCTTCATTTGGATCTGCCTTCAAATTGTTTGCCACTTTATTTTGGAAACTCTCAATAGCCAAAACTTATATTTAAGAGATGTGCTTCAGTTTTGAGTGACTATTGCCAAAATCTAAATTAACAACTTCTATTGGAGTAATTCTTTAAGCTTTTTAGAGTGTGTTCATATACTTTAGCTCTCTTGGTAATATGTTTCAGAATCAAGTAGAGTTTTTTAAAAGAAGTAATGATCGAGTAGGAATTCATGTTAGAGACTTGGTTACAAAATAGTGAGTGATTTTAAAATAATGCCACAAAAAGGACCTATTAGCAAAATGGGCAAAGTCAAAAACTGTTCCAAATATATTTTAAACAATGGCTTCAATTGTCTAAAAATAAATGTACAGTCTTATAACCTCCCCAGGTAATAAGGTTAGATGGTTAGGCTCTGGTACTTCTGAGAGGAAGGAAAAGGGAGAGAGTGAAACATTGGTGTAAGAGGAAAATACCAATCAGGGGTTGAACCTGACATCTGTCCCAATCATAACCAAACCAATGACCCTTTGGTACATAAGGAGGACATTCCAACTTACTGAACCACACTGGTCAGGGCAAGGCTCTGACATTTCTGGATTAAAAATACATTTCATTATATTGTAAACACAATGAGTGTTCACACAATTGCTAGCCCCTGTGAAGGACAAAATATGGCAAATTGCTGTGTAGGACAAACTGTGGCAAAGTCAGAGGGTGTAAGTTTTGTTAAATCTTTCCTCCTGATTATAGTCAGTTCTTCTGTAATGATTGTTTTTGAAAAGGTAGATGTGTTGTAATGCAACTGATACCTTAGGAAATGTAGCATTTTATAACATAAACATGGCATGTGCATATGCACAAGTTTTCCAACCGAAAACACCACACTAGTTGAACACAGTCACTGCCTCCAGAGGAACAAACCCAGCCATGCAGGAAGACACAACACGCACACACCTTCAACACCTACCAGCATCCAGTTCACTAGGCACATTATCCTACAGTGTTGCATTTTGCTAGTCTTTCACATTTATGAACTTGCCTATATGAAAAAACTTATGTTGAAGTATCCAGATTTTAAAGTGTCAAGAAGTGAGTACAAAAGAAAAAATGTTTAAGTCTTGAGGAAAAGCTCAAAGTGAGCATTTTGAAAAAACAAGAGAATGTGAGGCTGTCCTAGGCAATGCACTGCAATCAAAGACAATATACGGAATAAAAGAAATATCTATGACTGAAACAACTTCAACTGTTTGGAATCCAATTACACATGCTAAAGAAATAGAAGAAATGGAAAGATTATTGAGCAAATAAATTTAATAGCAAACAGCAAAAGGAAAGTCAGAAACAACCTTTCTCATGATCAAAGAGACAGAATGTTCTATATAAGAAGATTTTAAGCAGAAATTGCCAAACCCTGCTCCTTTTAACCCTATAGTTGCAGAGTTGGTGGTTTCAAACATCTCTAAGAATTTCCAAAGCCTTCAGCTGTTGGATGAAGCCACAAACACAGATGAGAAAGCAATAAATAAATAAATAAATAAATAAATAAATAAATAAATAAATAAATAAATAAATAAGAGATATCAACCAAAGGACTTGTGTGCATACATATGAGCCTAACCAGTGGTTAAGGACAACAGGGGGATGGGGGCATCATGGGGAGGGTTGTGGGATGAGAATGGGGAGATGAGGACAAATATGTGATACCTTAATCAATAAAGAAATTTCTTAAAAATGTCTAGCAGTGCTACTGAAAGCAATTGAAAAGGGCTATACGATGGATCAAATTTTCAACTTTCATAAAATAAGTATTGATTATAAACTCATATCTCAAAGAACCTATTTTCAAAGGCAGGAAACTTCTTTCCAGAACTGAAGGCTACAAGACAGCAAACTTTTTTGTAAACCTCCTTCCACCATCCTACAATTACTCATAAGCAGGAAACCTGCCCTGTTCACCTCCTACAGCAAACTTCAGATCTTTTTCAAGGTAAATCGCCACATTTATTAATGGACAAATTTGTTACTTATTAAGTTCCTACGTTTTGATTTATATGTCACCAATGAAGTTTGATTGTGATGCTCCAAAGTCTTATGGTATTTACTGCATGACTTTATTTTACTATTTTGAGTTTTACAGACATGTAGTTCATGTGACAGCTTAACTGAGCATTCTAACTATGTGACCCTGTAGTATCTGTTCATTTGATCCACTCAGCAAGTCTGCCTTTCAGAAAACTGTCCCTCCGTAAACATGAAGTATGCTTCCTTATGGAGAGGAGAGAAACCATGTGACCCCATCTAGCCAATCATAGCACCCTGAACCCTGGCCATAGTAGTATCTGACCATGCTGTCCAAATAGGGTCAAACTGTATCCTCCTAAGAAACTATGTTTCCTGGAGCCATGAGGAAAGAATTGTCCTCTTTTCTCCTGGGTCTCTAAAACTAAGAAAAATAAAAGCATCTCAGTGCCTTGTAGCCATCTGTATAATGAAGGAGGACAACTTAGGAAGAATAAATCCAGCATAGAGTTCTAATAACATCATACAAACTTCTGGATCCAGTCTAGAAGCTAGCTCACATGCATAGAATTTTTCAGCAATATGAGCTAATACATACGTGAGAGTTTCAGCTATTTTGAATAGAGTTTCTATTTCTGGAAACCAAAAGTGCATTGATTAATATGGCCAGGTCAGAGAAGCTTTTTGTGATGCCCCAGATTCAACAGTCCCCTATTGTCTGTTCCTACAGAACACTCTGTGGGAGCTGTCATAGCACTGGTACCGCTGCGTCCCCCACAGCACCATGAGCTCCAAAAGGAAAGGACTTGTCTCTCTGTTTACCACTGCTTCCCAGGCACAGCCCAGGCTTGGCACCTTGTGGAGGTTCAGCGAGTGTCTGTATGATGAAGGGAGACTGAATGTGTGAATGAATGAGCACTGTTTGCTCATCTCTAAAACACGGAAGTAGGTGATCGTGGCCTGCCTTTTTTTGCAGGGATCTAATGAGATAATGCAGGTGAAAGTGCTGTGCTAGCTATACAGCCACAATTATTATTCACTCAGCACATACTTTACTACCGTAGTAAAGAGCAGCATAATGGGGTTGATAAAAGCACAGGTGCAGGAGTCAGAGGGAGTTTGAATATCAGCACTGTATCTTATTAGCTGTTCTAATTTGGGGCAAGCCATGTATCTTTTCTGAGCCTCTGTCTATGGTTTTAACGAACATTCAAAAACTTAATACATACAAAACACGTATTTATATTTCAGATATGTTATCTGGTTAGGTCTACCAGACATAATGATAAACCTGAAAAGGTTCTGTCCCCAAGAAGGTTACAGTTTATTAAGTAGATAAATCATGTATACAAACAACTTGAATATAGACGGAGTCCCTGTAAGAGACATAAGACATCACAGATCATTTGAGATCAACCACTCTAGTTCTTTGAGGATAAACATTTTCTTTATCTAAAGTTACTAAGGTATCTTCATTACAAAGCATTACTCTCCTTATAAAGCAAGTCTTAAGAAACTCTTACAATGATATTAAGTTTAGATCATTGAGTTTCTTGTTTGCATTGTATAGGGTAAATTCAAAAGCACTTAGATGCATATTACACACACACACACACACACACACACACACACACACACACACAAAAAAAAAAAAAAAAAAAAAAAAAAAAAAAAAAAAAAAAACTCTGCAAACTTTCAACCCCAGAAATGTGTGCAGCATCAGGAGAAGATATCAGGAGAATTGCTACCATCAAAGGATTCATAAGTTGGGAAGAGACGTTGACAGCCTGGAACCTGTGAATGTTACCTTAGATTAGGGGTGTCGAACTCAATCAGAGAAGGGGCCAAAATCTAAAATCCAGCCTAAATCGTGGGCCGAATGGTTTACTGAACAGTCATAAACTGTCATTGTGATGGAAACACAGCGGAGTGCAGTGATGACAGCGCGGTGCGGGCCACATTGCAAGGCCTGGGGGGACGGATTTGGCCCGCGGGCCTTGTGTTTGACACATGTGCCTTAGATTATGCAGATGTGATCAAGTTAAGAATTTTGAGATGAGATCATCCTGATTATCCCAGTGGATCTGATGTAATCAAGGGGATCCTTGTAAGAGGCACCCTGGGAGTCAGAAGAGAAGGTCATATGGTAATAGAAAGAGAGAATGAAGGAAGGGGCCACAAGCCAAGGAATACAGGTGGACACCAGAAGCTGAAAAAGACAAGTAAACAAATTCTCCCCTCTGAGTGTGCGGAAGGAGCCAGCCCTGATGACACCTTGACCTCAGCCCAATGAAACTGATTTTGAACTTCTGACCTCCAGAAATGTAGGAGAAGGAATCTCTACTGTTTAATCCACTAAGTTTATGGTAGAATTTTATTTATTTGTTTGTTTGTTTGTTTGTTTGTTTAGCTTTCTTTATTTTAGAGAGAGAGAAAGTGAGAGGGATAGAGAGATAAAAACATATTTGCGAGAAAGAGACATCGATGCACGCCTGCCCCCAACTCCATACTGGGGATCGAGCCCTGACTGGGAATTGAACCAGGGTCCTTTTGGTTCATGGGTCAATGCTCAACCACTGAACCACACCAGCTGGGCTATGGCAATTTTTTTATTTATATATAGCTATAGGAAACAGAAACAGAGACAGAGGAAAAGGGGTTCCTATCCTTTGGTTTCCGCTCTGATCTAATGAGAAAGACTGATACCGAAACACCCAGGTGACCTCCAATTGAGAGTTTATTTACAGATAGGTAGAAAGCATCTGAAAATGGGGGGGAGGGGGGGAGGGGTAAAAAAAAAAAGCACAAAATACCTTGAAGTGCCCCACCAGGATTTTAAGCAAAGTTAAAACCTAAAATCCTAGAGTTTAAGAAAAGTTCCTCATTCATTCATTCATTCATACAGGTTAGGTAATTCATTCCACCCTTAAGCTGAGAACTTGAGAGGTGATGCATAATTATAAAGGAGTGAATCCGATTTTTATCACACATTCTACAATGCATGTTGTCATTTTTAAAGTAGTTTGGGAATGAAGAAGCAGGTGCACACTCATCCTAACAATACCTCAGATCACCATCACCTTTCCCCCCCGCCCCCCCCTTGCTCTGGTCACATGATCACCTCTCCTGCCACCTGCCTTTCTTTGCTTGCAGCATCCTGCTTTCATCTAACAACACAAAGACTAAGAAAGAGACATTAAATCTTAAATTATTCAAGACTCAATCCAAATGCTGTGTCCTTCAGTAAGTTTTCTTTGACTATGCCTAGATAAGCCCCCTCATTTTTTGCATCCCATGACATCTTAGAACAGAGTTTCATTAGCAGATCCCAATATTGTAATTATGTGTTTACTTATCTGTCTCCCCAGCTACCTGGACGTATCTCCTGCACAAGGACTTTGCCCTATTCTTTTCTGAATCCTCAATGCTCAGTACCACGCCTGGAACATAATAGACATTAATATGTTTGTTAAAAAAAAAATCAATGCATACATGCAGCCACTTCAGAAAACCAGCATTGATAACTTGCTACCTATCTTGGTTGTTACTGTATTTGAGGACTTGAGTCCAAAAAAATTGTTTCTAAAAATCCAGCATACATTTGAAAGAAAAGAGTAACTGCAACAGAGGACCTACAAATCAGCATGTGAATGATAGCATGAGTTCTGGACTTACAGAGACCTATGCGTCAATCTACTTCTGTCAGTGCCTACATGGTCTGGCTCTCCCTACATCCTTTTGGCTTTATCTCCTACTACTCATTCCCTTATCCACTTGTCTCCAGCCAAATTGCTGTCCCTCTTGTCTTTTCTGGAGACTTAGTGGGTTTTATGAAGATACAGTACACATAAAAACATTTAAAAGTATGTATTTGCTATGAAGGTTGCTAGTACAAATAGCTAGTCTTTACAGTATGAAGGAGGCAACAGTTATTGTTTTATCAGTGTCTCTTCCTTCTGGAAGCAGTGCCCTTTTCTGTAGCAATGAATTGCTACCCCCTCCCTCTTTCCATTGGTCCAAACAAACGGAAGTGGCTACCTTTTTCCAAGCAGAAGCAAGAGCCTTGGGAGGGACCCTGTTGTACTTGAGGCCAGATCTTTACCTCTTAGGGTACACCTATGTACACCAATATATTTCCCATTTAGTTCTTTTTTTAAGACTTTTATGCTATTCTTTTTTTAATATGCTTTTATTGATTATTTTTAGAGAGAGAGGAAGTGAGAGGGATACAGAGATAAAAACATTGATGAGAGAGACAATGATCAGCTGCCTCCTGCATACCACCCCTCCTACCAGGGATTGAGCCCACAACCCAGGCATGTGCCCAGACTAGGAATCAAACTGGGGGCCTCTTGGTTCAAGGGTTTAGGCAACTTCCCATTTTGAATTTGGTTTCTGTCACTTGCAACAAAGAGATTGCTGACTAATCCATGTTGCTAACCAAAAAGTCAACATAAACAAATTTCTCACTTATTTCTTCTGTAAAGTTAAATAAATAACTTTTATTAGCTACTTTTTGAAAGTGCATAATGCAAATATTTATCAGGCATTCTGTTTAACAACATTATCCTGCATTAGGGAAGAATAGAGAAAGAGAAATCTGTGTCAAATAAGAGGAAACATGGCAGTGCATGATGGGGAGACAGGAAATCTGAGCATTAACTGGATGGGTTTGGACAAAGGACTTCGACTGAGCCTCATTTTTCTAATCTATAAATTGCCAGGGTCTACCCATATTCTAAGCCATTAAAAAACAACATATGCCAAAACCGGTTGGGCTCAGTGGATAGAGAGTCGGCCTGCGGACTAAAGGGTCCCAGGTTTGATTCCGGTCAAGGGCACGTACGTTCCCGGTAGGTTAAAAAACAACAACATATATATATTTTTTAAATATATATATTTTATTGATTTTTTACAGAAAAAAAGAGAGAGGGATAAAAAGTTAGAAACATCGATGAGAGAGAATCATCGATCAGCTGCCTCTTGCACACCCCCTATTGGGGATGTGCCCACAACCAAGGTAAATGCCCTTGACAGGAATCAAACCCGGGAACTTTCAGTCCACATGCTGACGCTCTATCCACTGAGCCAAACTGGTTTTGGCAACAACATATATTTTGTGGTTTTATATTACAGCAGCACTTCCATGATTTTTTTTTTTTTAGATGAAAAATGTAGGCTTCTTTTGGTAAAGAAAAAATAAAGAACTTCTCAATGGGATTTAAATTAAAGTTCAAATATCCAAAATAGTACGGAGATCACTTCTGAGGTTTTTGTTTTTTTTTAAGCAAAACCGGAGCCATCATTCAGTTTGTGATTGATGAACTGAAAATAGGAGATTACCAGGAAAGTTACCTTTTTATGAATTTATCTAGCTTGCTGGATAAAAACTGATAAAGAAGACTAAATTCATCCACTGCTGAAGTGTGGCTAATTCTATAATCAATCATAGCCACAGCACTCAATAATGCAACAAGTACTCACTGAGCAACAATTCTATGCTGGGCACTGTGACAGGTGCTGAGGGGATGCAGGGATGAAACTGATTTCTTATCTCATTTCCCTGCTTAATGCCCTCCGACAGCACGCCATTGCACCTGGACTAAAATCCAAATTCCTTATGTGACACTGAAGACTCCACATCATCCAGCTCTCCCCCCACTCTCCTTCCTCCAGCCAATGCCTTCCTCCAGCTCCTTGTGCAGCCAAGCATGTTCTTGCTTCAGGGTCTTTGAATATACTCCCACTTGAGATTCCATCTGCCCCGATGTTCTACCCCCACTCATGCCACCCAACTGGCTCCTTCCTGTTCTTCTGTCGGCCTTAAATGCAGCCTCCTCAGCCAGATTTTTCCTAATCACATCCTCCTTCCTCCCCCAGCCCCACCACGGTCACTATGATTCTCTTTCTCAGCCCCATGTTAGTTCTTTTCTCAGTGTTTCGTGTTATTTTCTTCTCTCCTTGGGCTTTGCTTGGGTCTGGGGAGAGGGCAGGGACGCGGTGTTTTGCTCTGTTCACTGCTGCTGTATCTCTGGCATCTAGCACAATACCTAGTCCACAACAGTCATGCTGTGAAGATTATTGAATGAATGAATGAATGAATGAATGAATGAAAAAAGAAGATTCCTATGACTGCTATATCTATAACATAAGATAGTATACACTGAGTGTTTCATAGCAGGAATAAAAAGAGAAGCAAGTCTTATCCACAGAAACATGAAAGAGGAATAAGTGGAAAGCAAGGTCTGAGGAGTGAAAGAAATTCCCTGTGGGCATATAAAAGGACATGACTGGTGGAGACCACATCATACAGAGAGTTAAACAAGGGAATTTGAATGTATGCTATGAGCAACGGGGACTCCTTTAAACTTTCTAATCTAGAGAGTAAAAATTATTATCTCTGTGTGGTATAGGGATTGCTCTGCTGCCAGTACAAAAGCATAATAGATGGAGTCTGGGAAGATGGCCATGCTGGTAAGGCCAGGCCAAGGTATTACAAAGGAGTAAGAGTCAAAGGAAAGAATGAAAATGCATGCAAGGCACCCTGCAATTGGTTGGGTATGAGAGGTGAGAGAAAAAGAAAAAGAAGATTCTCGCAGGGTGGACCAAGGTTGAGAATGGGAGACTATGGATAGAGTGAAGGTTTTGGATTCTATCCTGGCTACCAGCCAGCCATTTAAAACAGAACTGAAGAAGCACCAGATTCCATGAGCTTGGTACCTACAGCCATGTTCTTTTTCTGTTATGCAAGTCTCCCTTCCAAATTTCCCCCCCTTTTTTTTTCTTTCTAGAATTGACTATGCTTTTAGTTTATTTTTTGGCTGTTTATAGAACAATTAAAAATGCACAAAATACAGATGTGCTTAAAAGAGAAAGTGAAACTCCCTTCAAGGCACTTCACACACCACCCCTTCTACAACAGCCTCTGTTCACGGTTTGGAATACATCCCGGCAGACTTTTTATGCATTTCTTAATTCACATTTGTTAAAAGACAAGCATAATATTATGCATTCAGTCCTATACGCTGCTTTTTTAAAAATCTTTTACTTTATGTATGATGAAAACTCTTCCTGGTTAATGCATACAGATCCTACTTATCTTTTTAAAGGGCAGCTTGGTATTACATTGAGGGATGTTCAATAATGTAGTAATCAATTCCCTTTTGATAGATATTTAATATGTTTTCCATTGTTGTTATGATAAGCAATTCCTCAATGAACAACATCCTTTAATACACTCATATCTTCGGGATGCTTGCTGGTTATTTCTTCAAGCACCTGGCTTAAGTACCACATGGGCCAACCTTTCTGGAGGCCAATAAAGGAAGATAAGCAAGGCTAAAAGGGGCATTGGGGACATACCCTTTGTTCCAGCCACTCATGTCTCTCTTTACTAAAGGGACAAAAAGCAAATCAAGATGAATTTCCAAGGTAATTCACTTCAAGGTCAAATAGGTCTTTCTCTAAGATATAGTATCCATCTCCGCTGGCCCTCAGGAGATAAATGATTCTCTGTAAAATAAAGGCAGAACTCAAAATGAGGGATTCCCATGGTTTTTACATTTTCCAATTTGGGCCCAGCACCGTGACTAACATGGTCTGACATTCCTGAACACCCTCAGTTCCCTATATCAGGGCCTCTCACAGCATTTGGTTCACACTTCAATTCAGTACTCTTCCCACTGGAGTGTGACAACTGATTTATGACCCATTTCCCAGTCTAGGTTCTCAGCTCCTCAAGGACAGGGAACTCCTCTCATTCACTATTGCAAGCCATTAGAAGACGCTCAGCAAGCACCTGTATGAATGAATGCTTGGACTAATATTCAAATGAAAGGATGCATGGGAGGCCAGACAACAAATCTACTGTATTTTTTTCATGTATAAGGTGTTTTATTTTGTTTTTTCTAAAATCCTTAGACTGAAAAGCAAGGGAGCCGTGCAGGTGTGCAGCCGCCCATAACTTGTCAAACAGCCTTCCTCCAATCACGAGCCTTATTGTTACTGACATCAGCTGATGTCCTAATTGGAGATGGAGGTAGAGAGTGCACAGATGCAACAGGGACCAGAACATTGCGAGCCCATAAAGATGTCAAAAAATAAAAAGATACTCGATATCAGTAAGTGATTATCTTCCTCTACAAAATTCAAACTGAATGTGATCAGCTATGCAAAAGAGCATGGAAACAGAACTGCAGAGAGACAATGTGGATCTCCTCTCACTGAGTGTATAATCAGACAGTGGCGAAAACAGGAAGAACAACTCCTTAAGATGCCAAAAAAGAAGAAAGCCTTACGAGGAAAACCAGCAAAATGTTTAAAATATTGGTTTCTTAATTTTGAGTTGGAAAAGTGGGGGGGGGGGGGGGGATCTTATACATGGGGGGTGGGGCATCTTATAAATGGAGGGGTGTCTTATACATGGAAAAATATGGTATTTCCAGTTTTTATTCTACACGGAATTCTCCCTGTAGAAATAATTCCATATATGACATACAGGACTGGTACATCACATCCATGTCACAGGTATTATTCCTTAGAATAAGTAAAAAGTCCACTAAAGAAAGTTATTAAGTAACAGTGCAAATGGTACAGAGAATCAGCATTCATTATGAAAGGAGGATTTGAATGCCTGACTTTTGGAGCCTCCGCAACAGGCATGAGCAGGACTGCTTTAAAGTGTGAACCAAACTAACCAAAGTTAACAATTAGGTCATCGCCTACAGATGGATGCAATTTATCAGGGTAACCTTATAGTCTGTCAACAGTCTTCATATGCGTGTATTTTCCTTATGCTTAGCAGTTAATTTTTTAATTTGCACTTGATCCGATGTATTCCCTGCCAAACAATAATGAAAAAATGCAACCCCTCCTGACCCTTCCCTTAGCAGAAGCAATTTTTTAAAACTGCTCTTCCTGAAACCCAGGATTCAAGTTGGGTTTCTGGACCAAGAACTCTCCCTAGACCTTATCTTCAACAAAGTGTATTGTCAGGAAGCAGAAAATGTAGTTTGTCTCGCTTTATCTGTAATGCAATAGACAGTCCTTCACTTTAACAAGGTGCCACTGTCAATATGGGCCCTGCTGGGTGAGATGCAGAGCCGATAATTTCTCTATTTATATGAGCAGCGTGGACCCTGGGTGGGGAGAAGAAGCAATTGGTATGCCTTCCCCAGGCTGCCACAGGCGGAGTGCTCCTCAGGCACCTGATGGAAATCACAGGAGAAGAGAGCCCACGGAAAGCACATCCAGCAGCCCTGACCCACTTCCATGGGAGTACTGACAGGTACAGAAGCGTCTGCTAAGTCACACACTTACATGCTCAAACATAATACTTGGCATACACATGTGCACAGGGGCCACACATAACTAATGGGAGCAAGGTCAGGGGAATGACATGGCTGAAGCAGCTGGGCCTGCTTGGCCCAGGGGATGGATGGGGAGCCAAGGAGAACATGGTTACTCCCCACAAACACCTCAGGGACTACTCTGAGGAAAAGAAATCAGATCAGAAGGAAACAAAGACTCCCGAGTCACATGGACTGGGTATGTTGTGAAACCAGCCTTGACATTCCCTGTGCTATGACCTCAGACAACCACTTAGCCTGCCTTGGCTTCAATGTGCCCATCTGTAAAGTGGGGATAAGGGAACTTACCCTATACAGTTCTTGGAAATGAAATAATATCTATACAACCCTTAATACAATACTTCAATTGCTGTCTTTTAAAAATCTTAATGTAACTGGTAAATTAGACAAGATTCAAGGGTTGTAATCATATAAGCAAATTTGTTTTTTATTACACTCTGTGGTTTAGCAGAGTGCTACCCTGGATTAAAAAAATGTAAGCAGCCTGACCAGCATGGCTCAGTGGCTGAGCATCAACTTATGAACCAGGAGGTCACATGCCTGGGTAGCGGGCTCTATCCCAGTGTGGGATGTGCAGGAGGCAGCCAGTCAATGCTTCTTTATCATCATTAATGTTTCTCTATCTCTGTCCCTCTCCCTTTCTCCCTAAAAGCAATAGAATGTTTTAAAAAATAAACAAATAATTACAAATGTAAGCAGTCCAATAACCATTCTGATCACTCTTAGGAAGCTTTATCATCATTCTGACTCCATATCAATCTTGACTGAGAAATTAGAAAGTCCAACATAGTAGTTAAATACACACTTCAATCTACTCTCAAATATAGGGTCTCTCCCTCTTGCCACCACCTACAGACAGCTGTTCATGGGCTATATGCCACTGAGGCAGGACTGTGGAAGCCTTTGCCTTTTTCTCTCGTGCTTCCCCTTCTTCCCCTCCAGGTAGCTGTTGTGTGTGACCTGTTCAAGTCTATGTGACAGAGGTGGGAGAAGTGAGAGAAAGGAAAACTCATCCATGGAGTGTACTGAACTTTTATGGCTTCTATTCCCTGTAACTGGCACAGTTATGGTTCTTTCTGCTAAGTGCCTGCACTAGAACTTTCTTTGGCTACCTGAGCATTCCTCACACAGCCTCTTGCACTTCTTGAACAGCTTTCCTTGAAAATGACTCCTGGCTGGTAGGAATAACACATGTTCTATATCTGACCCCAGGTCTTATACACTTTTGACTCCATGAAACAGGAATGCCATCATGCTCAGGAGAAGCCCCCTCCTCCTTCATAGGCTGCTTGAATTTTCTCAGGTATAAGTCCATCCCCAGACAACCATGAACTTCAACTTCTTCCCAGATCTTTCCATTAATAAGCTTCTCACTAGAGGAGGGGAAGGGAAGCATTCTCCATAGCTCCCTTGGTTGGGAGGATCTGGAAATCTCAGCACAAGATTTTCAAGGAAATTCTTACAAAACCGTATTTTCATTGTTGTTGTTTTGTAAAATTAACCCTCCGTGTCAGTGGGGGTTTAATGGCCATCCAACTGATTTTTGGTTATCTACTTTGAAATACTGCATATGGCCAAGCATCTCTTAGGAACACAGCATCTGTTGCATCTTAGTGCCTCAGAATCGTTGAACTTCATGTCCTGTTACATTAATGATCATAAATGTTCTTCTGTGTAGAAAATTATATTAGCAATAGAGCTCAAGATTCAATTAGTATTCCTTAGAGTTGCTTTTTGTTTATTTGCTTATTCTTTTTTGTTTTTGTTTGTTTGTTTGTTTGTTTTATAACCCATTCTACTCCTTTTTGAAATACATTTATTAGGGATTATTTTTATATAAAAGTTTGAAGAAATCCAAACAGAGTATTACAATCCAATCAGCTAATTCTAGTTGACAATTTACATAATGATTCTGTACATTTATTGTTTTCTCTGCCTGAGAAGATTCCCTGACACTCATCCTCAGATCTTACCATAATCTAAGCATGATTGGCTCATGGCTGTTCAGTGTCCAGCTCAACTATGAGAGAGGCCTTGACTGATAGTGTCAATTATTTTGCAGCAAATATTCACTTCCATGCACTGCCCTCATCAATGGAACATAATTCCCTACCCTGCTGTCACTGGGCTTGGTCCTATGACTTGCTTTGGCCAATCAGATATCAGAAGACAAAGGCCTTGAAAGGTCTCACTCAGTTTGACTTGGCTCTTTTGTGCTCTAGTGATCTGTCATGCAAAGAGCTACCTGAGTAGTGGCTGTGCTTTAGACCTGGGCCCAAGAACAGACAAATACAGAGCAGATGTGAGCTCAGCCTGCAACTTGCAAAGCCAGATGACCCCCAGCTTCCCAGCCAAGATCAGCTGAGCTACAGCTGACCTGCAGAACTTTTTGTGAGGTGCTTATACATCTGGGGGTATTTTGTTTCATTTTGTTTTATTTGTTTTATAGAGCACAGAAGGAGCAATAGCTGACTGCTATGCTATCTAAAGAGTTCTTCCTGCTGTTCATCTTTAATGAGCTTTTTATTCTTCCTAGCTCTCAGAATTCTCTGGGATTGCCAGCTCTATGTTTTCTCATTACTGTCTAGGCTTAGCTTTTGGAAATTTGGGGTCTTACCACCATTACACAGAGTATTACATTGCCTGCCACTTAGGAGCCATTCAACAAATATTTGTTGAGCAAATTATTGGAGGATTGATTAATTTTAAAAAGAAAAAAAAATGTACAAAGTGCAAAATGTAAGTTTACCTCCCTGCAGTCATTTTCCCCAAAGATAACAACCCTTCTAGCATAATTCTGATGTATCCTTCTAGAAGGAAAAAGTCTGCCACATGTATAGCACGAGAGAGAGAGAGAGAGAGAGAGAGAGAGAGAGAGAGAGCGAGTGAGCGAGATGGGGGCTGTTTTTACACTAAAGGGATCACACTATTCATTATGCTTTTCCTATTGTTGCTGTTGTTTTAATTTGAAATGTGTGTTGGACATCTTCCAATATCAGCACATCTGTTCATTCACAGCAATGGCTCAATAATACCTCACTATATAATATGACTTTATTCAGTCACTCTCCCTTTGATGGGTCTTTAGTTTTGTTCCAGTTTTGCTTGGTTTTGCTATTACAAATTATACTTCCAAGAACCATCTTGCATATTTCTCTTGAACGTGGCCCATCACATCACAGACATTCTGAAATTCAGACCTGGAGAAAGAAACACTTATTGGGAATACCTAACTTTTATGCCCTACCAGTCAAGATTTTATAAAGCTTAACTCTTGACTATAACTTTGTTAATAAAACAGAATTCATTATTTTTCCCTTATTAGTTATACTATTATTTTAGAATACTACATATGATTTTCATATCACTTGGCAGTGCCTGGTTCTCTCACCTTCTGCTTCAAGGTTCTGATAAGATATCCTCTGAGAGGCCAGCCTCCCTGATTGAGAATCACTACCCTAAGACATCAGGTTTCATTGCAATTCCTTCAGCCCTGAGATTAGAAGGCTCAGTACTGTCATGCCTTCAAAGAGCAACATGATCAAAAACTGGGCAAGTTACAATGATCTTAATCCCAATAACAAGTGAGTTAACTTGAAGAATTAAATGACAACAAAACAAAAAAGGAAAAGAATAAGAAGCAATTATGCAATTCTGAAAGAAACACGAGACATCACTCAGCTATAGGAGATGTCTACTCTCAGCTCCTTATCTGCAGCAGCAGCTACCTAGCCCAGGATGCTACCACTTCAGCTCCTTACCCACAGTGTCTGCAGAAGGGAACACCACCAATGAACAGTGTTTTTCTGGCTTTGCTGTGCTCCTGACAATATGGATCTAATTTATCTGGTCAGGCTACTCCTGACCCTTAGTAAAAACACATTTCTGCTGCAAATTTGGAAATACAAGAAATAAAGATGTAAGTATTGGGGAAATTTTCTGTAATACGATGACTTGTATTAGGTTACACAGATATGTTTCCATAAAGTAATATAGGTGAAAGCAAAGCCTTAGAACCATCATGAAGATTAAATGAGTGATAATGTTATTATTATGATTGTGATTAAAATATGCAAAGGTACAGTGTAAACTATAAAGACCATAGATGATATTGTTATTATTATTATTATTACCATTATCATAGAGCAATTTAATGAAAATCAAAGATGTTGCTTTTTTTCCGTAGTGATTACCAGAATGGTCAGAAAAAAAACATCAAAATTTTTGCTGGAAAGAATATTAAGCCTCATGTATTCAGATGTCTTTTATTTACAGATAGGTAACCTAAACTCCAGATGTGACTTGCACATCACTAGCTTGTCAGTGCATGAGCTAGACAGCAGTTTTTCATAACTTTCAGGCCCCATATTTGTTTTGTCTCTCCCCAAACAAGTCTGTGTGTGGCCAGGAAAGGGTCGGGGGTAGTCAAGAAGAGATGGATATAATTGTAAAGCAACATCTGACATTGGCTTCATCACCAAACACAAGAGATGTACCATTCATTTAGTGAGTGCATTTGCTCAAGTAATTTTACTTTCCTGAGACTTGGGTGTCTCAACTGTAGAGTACAGATACTGATACTTGCCCGTTGGGTTGACATGAAATAGTTAGGAAAGGTACTTAACACCATGTGTTGCACCTAGTAAGAGTTTAATAACTGGCAGACATGATTATAATGGACAGAGTGATAATGAGCATGATAATGAGGATGATGGTGAGGAAGATGATATGTGGATGATGGAGAAGATGATGGGGAGGATGATGGGGAGGAAAAAGGTAGGGGAGATGGTTAGGGTAAAGGTGAGAAAGATGGTAAGGATGATGGTGAGGCTGATGGTAAAAATAAGGGTGAGGATGATGAAAAATGCTTGTAAGTCAGTCCCAGAAGATGCTTTGACTTAAGGTCAGATTGATGAAACTTATACGCAGAGAAATGACAGGAGTTCTCTCAGAGAAAAGTTCTCTTGGGTCATGACAACAGAGCCAATGGCTTAGAAGCTGTTTGACTCAATGAATTTTATAGTAACTGAGGAGTAATTGACAGAATCAGGATTTGAAGGACAATGAAGAGCTAGGAGTTGAAACTAGTTGACTTCTCCATTGGGTAAGGAAAAAAGAAGAGTGTATGTTACAATATAGCAGTTCCCTAATCAATAATGAATTTGGTCATTTACTTCCTGATAGTGCACATCTCACCATAATTACTCTTGTCATTGAAATATGCACACCACTGATTAATGGATTCAAAGAATATGCCACTGTTGTCTACATGTCCTCTTGTACACAAGTACTAAGCACTGATACTCTGGATTCCCAGAAAGTCCTAAGTAATTAATAAGTATAAATGGTCATTATGCATCATTATAATCTGTGAATAATATGTTGAACTCTGGAAGGAAGAAAAGTAAAATAAGGAATCAATAGAGAGACCCTGGCTGGATGGCTCAGTTGACTGGAGTGTTGTCCCCTATTACAAAAGGTTGTGGGTTTGATTTCCAGTCAGGGCACATACGTAGATTGATGGTGAGTTTGATCTTCAGTCAAGGTGTGTATAGAAGGCAACAGATTAATGTTTCTCTCTTCCTCCCTCTCACTCTCTCTCAATCTCTCTCCTTCCTCTTTCTCTAAAAATCAATTTAAAATATCCTCAGGTAATGATTTAAAAAAAGAATCAATATAGATGAAAAGAGGCAGGAAACAGTTGACTGAGAGATAATATGATTGACTTGTAGCACAGGAATGCTCTGGATTACACATAACTAAAATATTAATTACAGCCCCTTGGCTATGGTACTAAAAATATTTTCTTAACCAAGGCTAATGTCTAACTAGTACAGCCAAATTCAGTACAAGAAAGTTTTGGACAAATTGGAGGTTATATCAGATTTTGAAAAGTTTTCAACAAAAATAAAATACACCAGTTCCACAATCAAATGCCCCAGTAAATTGACTACCAAGTTCCCTGAAGACAATGAAGGCATAAACTAGATGGTGATTAACTTTCCAGAACTGATCACATCCACAACCAAAGAAAGAAAAAGCCACAATCAGCCTAGGCCACATGAAATGAGAAACTCCACTTGCAAATTATCTTTTTGCAAATTTCACTCATGTAATGATAAAATTCTCAATGACTTCAATCAGCGACAACTTGGATAAAGACTCTGTTCTTCCCATTACAATAGTTAAGGATAGAATGAGAGCACTCATTTGCATAGGTGACCAGCAATCAGGGAAGTCATTTTGTCATAGGTGTTATATTGTGAGTTGAGACTCTTAGCTCAGAACAAAACTAAAGATTATGGGAAACTTCGACTCAAGGACTGAGGAAAATGGACAGGCTGAATTCAGAGCAGACATGCAACACCAGACCAGAGCCAGATGGACTCTGGAGATCAAGCAAGTCCACACAGTGAGTTTAAGAGCCTGAAAAGAACTCTATCCCAAAGAAGACCCTCCTACATGCTACACAACCTGGGGCATGTGCCTTACAGCTCACAGTGTCAACCACAGTAAGCAAAAGAAGAGACAAGAATACTTGGGTGTTTGTGTTTTGTTCTCAGAGACATTGGGTTTGCCACCACCTCTGCTGCTTAGTAACTACCATATCTTTCCATGTATAAGACGACCCCGTGTTAGACGCCCCCCGCTTTTCCAATCCAAAATTAAGAAACCAATGTTTTAAACATTTTGCTGGTTTTCTTCTTAAGGCCTTCTTCTTTTCTGCATCTTAAGGAGTTGTTCTTCCTGTTTTCTCCACTGTCTGATCACACACTCAGTGGGAGGAGGTCCACATTGTCTTTCTGCAGCTCTGTTTCCATGCTCTTTTGCATAGCTGATCACATTCAGTTTGAATTTTGTAGAGGAAGATAATCACTTACTGATATCAAGTATCTTTTTATTTTTTGACATCTTTATGGGCTCGCAATGTTCTGGTCCCTGTTGCATCTGAACACTCTCTACCTCCATCTCCAATTAGGGCATCAGCTGATGTCAGTAACAATAAGGCTCGTGATTGCAGGTAGCCTATTTGATAAAGTATGGGCAGCTACACACCTGTGTGGCTCCCTCCTAGGCTGACCTCCAAGTATAAGCTTCCCCTCGATTTTCAGTCTAACGATTTTAGAAAAAAGTAGCATCTTATACACGGAAAAAATACAGTATTTGTGGCTGAACAAGTCACTTAAACTCTGCAAGGTTCCCCAAGGTTCTGCCTTTCCATTTCCAGGTACAAAATCACCAGCCCCATTGACAGTTATAAAGATTAACTGAGGTGATATATGCAAAACTTTTAGAATGTACTGGAGCATACAAAGAAGGGTAAAATATTGCTTAATTTGCAGGGCTATTGCAAAAATTAATTAAGTTGTAATATATGAAAATCACCTAGTGCAGTTCCCAAAATACAGTATGTACCGTATAAATACTCGCTTATTATTACAGTCAAGATATGGTAAGCCTTGAGGTCCCTTCCAGCTCTAAGTCTTGCATGATTCTATAACCTGTTTTTCTTTTTTTTAAAAAAATATATTTTATTGATTTTTAAAGAGATGAATAAAGAAGGATAGAGAGTTAGAAACATCGATGAGAGAGAATCATTGATCAGCTGCCTCTTGCACACCCCCTACTGGGGCTGTGCCCGCAACCAAGGTACATGCCCTTGACCAGAATCAAACCTGGGACCTTTCAGTCCACAGGCCGACGCTCTATCCACTGAGCCAAAATGGTTTCAGCTAACCTGTTTTTCTTATAACAAACTTCAAACCGGGTTTCCTGTCCCCCAGCCTACAATATCAGGGGCCACCCTGCTCAGAAATTGAACCAGAACACCCAACCCCAAGGCAGGAGCTCCGAGGAGCTAAGCCCCAGCTCCCTGCCTCTCCTGAAAGGCAGCCTCCATCCCAGTCTGCAGTCCTCAGTTGACAGTCCTGGTGCCAAGCACTACTGACTGTGCAGAGTGACTGACAGACACACACATACAGTTTTGGCATTTACCCCAGAAACCTGAGACAGAACCAAGGTCTGAAATGCTTTGGAAAAGGGTCAGTTTGATGTTAAGCCTGTGTCATCTCTGTGGCTGACATCTCTCCTCAATACCAGTGTATACAATTCCTGCCTATCTCAGCTAAGCTTTCAAAGTTACCATTTGAGGTGAAGGTGAATGCCACTCCTTAGACGGCTGCTCAATGACATGGTTCCTATTAATGAGCCATGTCTAAAAAAAAATGCTCCACATTTCTCACAAAGCCATAATGTTGTTTTTACCAACTCTGGTCACATACAATTACAACTATGGCTGGGCAACAAGGATACAAACAATAGCTAATGCTTATTGAATGGTCAACTGTGTGCCAGGAGCTGTGCTGAGCACTTTGCAAACATAGTTGCACTCAATCCCTATAGCAACTCTGGGGGGTGGGAGATGGGAGCTGTTGAAGGTAACTAGGCTTCAGGTAACATTCAGAACACATCTCTTTTATTAGCCAACATATCAATAACTGGGGGGAAGGGAAGATAAGGGAACCCGGGAAGAGGAGGAAAGATCAGCTTGTGTAATAAAAGACTGTCATTCGGCAACAAGGCAGAGAGCTTTTGATGATAAAAATATATCTCTTTACAAGTGCAGCCTGAATTCCTCCCTCGCCCCTTTTCTGGACGTCCTAGTAACATTCCATGTGTCTGAAATAGTGCCTATTGTTGAAAGCCCTACAAGGAGCTCATAAGAAGATGGGTAAAATATTGCTTAATATTGCAAGAATTAAGTTATAATTTATGAAAATACAAGGGCTCTTAACCACTAGGCAAATCCCTCAATCCACTCACATTTCTGCATGCTGATCTAAGATTGCTCAGGCTTGTTTTACGTAAATGAAATCAGCTTTCTCTATTATTGCTTTCCCCATTTTACAGATGAGAAAACTGAGGCAGTTAGGTTTTCAGTGTCTCTCAGCATGCAAGTGCCAGAAGAAGCACCTGAATCAGGTGTGGCTGATAATAGAGCCCAAGCTCTTAATCATCATGGACACACTTTGTAATTTAACAAGTCAACAATTGTAATTCTATTGGTTGTTGTTTTTTCTCTATGACTTTGAGAAGAAGAAAAAAAGACAAAAATCATCCCTGTTTAACCACCATCAGTTGCACACCTACAACATGCCCACCACTCCGCTCATATTAAGAACATAAGCATTAACAGTCAGTGCCTGAGCAATTCAAAGTTTAGAGGTGAAGAAATCTCTGTGGGAAAAGGAGTTGTGTAAAGTGGAAGAAGTGTGTCCTCAGAAATACTGTCAGGGTTATAAGAACATAGAAGGGCCTGGCGTGCCCACAAGGAAAAGGAAAGTACAGTGTGCTTCTTACCATGAAAGAAAGAATCCTGAGAAGAAATCCTTTTTCATTTACCCTTCACTCCGCATGAGATACAAAACCCTCCACTACGACAATGTGCCAGATCATCTCCTGGTTTACAGTGAAGGGTCAAGTATGTTTTCCCCACAAAACAAATGGCTCCATAATCAATTGTTTTACGGTGTCAGAGTTGAGAGGTCTGATGGTTCTATTAGTCTCCTAGCTTAGGTCTCAGAACAAAAAAAAACAAAAAAACAGATACACAATGAGACATGGAGTCCGAGGTTAGAAGAATGCTATTTCCATGGTTTATGTGAATCAGCTCAGGTAGGACACAGTACGTCAGTCATCTTTTCATGTTAATAAATGTGTTTACAAAGTAGGAGAAAGCAGCTTGATTCAATGTCTCATCGAGCACTCAATTTTGCTAAATTAAAGGTAATAACATTTCCCCATGAGCTATGATAACATCTTATGGGGAATCACAAAGGAAATGCACCAGGTTGTGTGGAAATGCGGCCACGGGCAGCTCCTGCACCTTGGTTGGCAGCCTCCTGACGGGAACGAGGCAAAGGTTAATGTGTGTTCTCATCACTGGTCAGAGGTAGGCGGCTGCATGTCACCCAGGTCTCTGGATTCTATCCAGCTTTTGTGACTGCAAATTAAGCAATATTCAAGCTGACTCTCAGCTGAAAATTGTATCTAGAAATACACCATGCACAGAAAGTTGAGGAAGAATTATAAGTAGGGGTTAGAAACAATTACAAAGGAATACATCCGAACCAGACAATGCTGCAACTCCTACTAAACCTTATGTATGCAGTGAAATGCATTACCGATAAACTTTCAATCATATGTTAAGCCTAGAAATACTATATTCCCTCCCTTCTGATGAGTGAAGTTTTCAACTGCAACTATGGCAAAGGAAGTGGTTTAAAGATAGGATGTTTACCGTTCCCCTTTATCACTGATACCATAACTCTGCAGTGGACCAGTGCTATACAACAGAATGCTGTTACCTGTGTAAGGGTGGTAATAGGTCTCAGGGACTCCATTCAAACTAATGTTATCTCTGTTCTCCTAGTCCCTCCTGCTGCTGATGGGAAGCTGGGTCTTCTCCTTCGTGCCTCTGTGTAGTGACTCTGTAACTCCTGCCTTTTTAATGAGCCCTCACTTTCTGCGGTGGCAGGTGGCAGAAGTTACAGGGCAGGCTCTTCCGGGCCAGCTTGCTCTCCAAAGTCAAACTCACTCTTAATTATAGTCCCTAATACTTCAATCATTTACCAGATACCCTCACGCCCATTCTCTCATTTGATTTTCACATTATCTCCGTGGGGGAGTCAGGGAAGGGATTGCTATGCTCAGTGTATACAGATGAGGAAATAGAGGACCCAAGAAGCATTCAAAGTCATAGGCCCCCCATATGGTCAAGAGCAAACGCAGGACTTTGAATGCTAGTCCTGTTCTCTTTCCAGAACATGTTACTTAGTAATGTCAGGTAAATAACTTTTGTTAGTGTTGTTCCAGATATTACATTCATTACCTCACTTAATCAGCATACAATCTAAATAGGGTGGGCCACTAGTCTCCTTAAGTCTATAGAAAACAAAGTCTTGGAGACATCATCTCATTTGCTTGCAGTTGGATGGCTGGCCATACTGTTTGACTTCAAAGTACTTTACATCATCCCTGATTGTCTTTGGACAATCAAGGTACAAAATAAAGCTAATAATTCTTTAAAGATGGCACCAATTGAGCTAAGAAAAAAAAAAAGAAAAAAAAGGAAATTGTAAAGGTTAAGTTTTGGCTCTTGTTTGAGCAAAAGAATGTTTCCCTTTTCTAAAAAAATTGAAGCCTTGATATCAAATGTACTGCGAATGTACAGTCATTGCAAAGTTACATGGTAACTGAGAAAGAGGTTGTTGGAAAGCTCAAATACATAGATCAAAGAGCCTAAAAAAAATCCCTGTGCACTCAGAACTGTTGATAATGTGTCAAACTCAAAAATGTAGAACATTCTTATCATCTACTTGCCTCAGGTTATGACCAAGATAGTCTCTTATCACCATTATCATTGCAAGTAAGTATAGCCATTCTTTAATTTCATGTATATGTCATCAAAACACTTTGTACTTCCATTTACACTCATAGGTGCTAACCAGACCTAAAATTATCAAAGAATCACACTTGGTTTAAAAAAAAATAGAATAAATCATAAATCCAGAACCTAAGGGGTGTTTAGTTGTTTAAGGAGGTATAATCATTTCATCTCAATGTGTTACACCCTCCACAAGACCACCCTACCTCTACTTCCTCTTACACCCAGGGTTGCATAGCCCAATGCTTGCAGGTGCCAGGCTTGGACACCAAATGTGTACAGCAGCCTGGAGGAGTAAGCACTGATAAGCACAGCCCCACTTAAAGGAAAACGGGTTTCACTCAAACACACCTACAATCAACTCAACTGCACCTGTGGCCAAGAGCCAAAGGACTCAAATGCCATTGGCCAAAGGCCAAAACAAGCCCAAGTTCTTCTGTGTTTATTACATACAGAAAATCCCTAACTGTTCACAAAGTATTAAATGCAGCTATTTTTTAAAATCTATTTTATAGTATGAAGCATTTTTTAAAGTTCAAATACTTTAAGAAAAATGCCATTTTTAAGTTGCTGCTCTATAAATATAGGCTAGAAAGGGGCTCTTTGGAGAAAGAGAACTCTTCCTACACTCATTAAGAGAGACAAATACAGGTTATTTTTTTCCTCCCAATTAAATGCCGCCTTTCATGCATCTCTCCAGGCGGCTTCCTTGTACTCTCTCTAAGATATAGGAAAATTATGTGTGGAATGTGCCAGCTCTGGTTTCTGCTTAAACAAACTCTCTGCTCAATGGGGGAAATGGTGCAAAGAAACAAGAACCGCATTAAATTTTCTGTACGTTCTTAGAATAATCCTCCCACACCAAAACTATTAGTTATCTGAATTATGTGAAATACCTTCCCTATTTGTGATACATCGGCACATTCATTTTAAAGCATTTGATTAAACAAGTCTGTTATGAGTGCCCAGATTCTAACTGTAATAATTACAATTTGCTTCATAACTTGCTTTTTAGGTTCCTAGGAATCTGCAACTCCCAGAAATCATTTTATTAAAAGTCAGAATCATTTTAAAAACTTTAAGTAAAACAAATGTTACGGCTCTCAAACCAACAAGAATGAAACAAGATCAGAAAGCAGTGACAGCTGAAGTCATTATAGGTTCAACAAAAGTAAGACATGCCAAGCTCACCTGAATTTTAAAATAAGCTTACTAGTCTTACAGAGAGATAGAATTTCATAATTGTGGAATATATTGTGTGTGGTTGTTTTGTGTTTTTTTTTTTTTTTGGGGGGGGGAATCTGCCAATATATTTATTTCTTTCTTCCTTTAACCCTCATCTAAGGATATTTTTCCATTGATTTTTAGAGATAGTGGGAGGGAGAGAGACAGAGAGAGAGAAACACCGATATGAAAGAGACACATCAATGGGCTACCTCCTCATGTGCCCTGACCAGGGCCTGAACCAGGGAGCAGGCCCGCAACCAAGGTACAGGTGCCCTTGATCAGAATTGAACCAGGAACCCATCAGTCTGCAGGCAGACACTCTATCCAATGAGCCATTTCTTGATAAACTTATGTACAAGGTGGAAAATATTTGAGATAGATTACAAGAAGCTTAGGATAGCAAATGCATACCAGGTCAGGCCACCTTACACAAAGTATTCCAATTCATGACTGATATAAAAGGGGGGAGGTTAAGTGAATAAAACATCTCTGGGAGTGTGTCCAAAGCTCTGTCTGTTTTGCTACCTCTCCCATTTCTGTGTCCCCTTTAAATATCTTGTAATCAAAAACCAGGAAAAAGTCCCAGAAATCAGTCTTGCTTGTCAAATGCGTGCATGTCACAAATTTAATACACTGATTGAAATACTTGACTTTCAGAATGATCTAAATAGACTAGAATAGAGTGCCAGCACCACAAATAATCCTTGACAAGGATAAACATGTATTTCCGTGTCTGAGTTTAAAGTTAAATCCACTGCCTAATCATAAGAGAGAGAAAAAAAATGTGACAATTCTTCAGAAGGAATAATAGGTTATACCCTGATTCCAAATTCATCTCAGATTGCAAGGGAGAAAGAAGCATGAAGTAGCGTGTGTTTCAGTGCTTGAAGTTTTGTGTTTGCATGTTGTGTGATCTCAGGACTTTACCAAAGTCTTAGTTTCCACCTCTAAAAAATGGCAATAATAATGACCTCTTGAAAAGTATAAGGACTAAATAACATTAAACATAATAATAGTATAAATAATGATGATAGTAACATTTATCACTTATTTGAATCATTAACTGCTATTACTATGCTAGGTAGTCTATCTGTATTCTGTTATTGTGTTTGGCACATATCCATCTGTATTCTGTTATTGTGTTTGGCACATAGTAGGTTTCTAATAAACCATGGTTATCATCATTAATCACCTGGCCTTGTAGCGTTATCAAGGAGGATCATTCATAAACATTTAATTAAAACTTCCTTATTCTAGACTCTAGACTCCTTATGAGGACCAGTTCTATCACAAGTTATAACTGTAATTCATTTACAAATCTTTTTCAGTAGGGCTCTTCTTTAGAAGGGCTGTTTGTTTTCTCTGTTTCTGAAGTCTCAGAAACAGTGGCAAGTCTTTCTCAGTGGATAGTCACATATGGCTCCTGATCTTTATCAGCTTAGACCACATTGAAGAATGACTTAACAATTGTAACAGAGACTAATTTTGTGTCATATCGTTCCAAATATAACTTGAAAATGTAACAAAAATCTATATACTTGTTTTTGATGATGCCATAACAGTAACTCATATTGAATCATCATATTGTATACACCTAAAACTAAAATATTACTATATGTCAACTATATCTTAATAACCTTAAAAATATTTTTTGTCATATGAGACACTATCATGGAATACTATGGGCTACTCTGGGAGAAATTTAACAGATTTAGAGAACATCCAGAAGAATGTAGCTAGAATTATAAAGGCTGTAAAAACCATGCCCGAGGATTATAGTTGAAAGACTATGAATGTTTAACATATAAAGAATACTGGGGGTGAGGGTAAGAGGGGGAAAAATGATGTTCTCCTAAAATGTTTGAAAGGTTTCCCTGTGGAATCGTGAACAATTTACAGAATGTAAGAAAAATGAAGGAGCTAAGGATGAGTAACCCAAGAGCAATGAGATGGCAACAATGGAACCACTACATTAGAGAAAGTCCTATGTCACTGGAAATGTTTAAGCAAAGGGCCAAACTATCAGATTCTGGGACTATTATAAAAATATCTCCCACCTACAATACCATGTGAGGTCACAGGTTTCAAACTAATGCCCCATTGGTAAATCAGACATGTTAATTTGGTCCTACATAGTATTTCTCTCCTAATCTGAGTTGTGCAAATATTTTCAAATTTGAAAGTTATCATTAAATCTCCATATTTTCAGGGGGTTTCCCTTAAAAATCAGAAAATAGGGTAGGGCTCATAGCCAAACAGTGACAACTGGCAGAAGTCAGTTTTAGACAGTTTATCATACTCTACAGCTGACACTATTTGTGTTCCTATTTCTCTGGGACTCCCAGATAAAATGATCTCTGGAGTGTCTTCAACCATCAAAATTCTCTAACCAGGCCCAGCTGGTGTTGCCCAATGGTCAAGCATCAAATCATGAACCAAGAGGCCACTGGTTCTATTCCTGGTCAGGGCACATGCCCAGGTTGCAGTCTCGATCCCCAAGTAGGGAGCGTGCAGGGCAGGAGGCAGTTAACTGATGTTTCTCATCTGTGTTTCTATCTTTCTATCCCTCTCCTATCCTCTCTAAAATTAATAAAAACATATTTTAACAAAAAGGGTTGAATCCAAATGGAAAGAACTCTGGGTTTTGAGGCAAAAAGAAGCTCTAAATATGAATCCAACTTGCTGCAGTTTGTGTCCTTGACAAGGTGCTTCAGTCCTCTGGTTCTCTTTTCTCTAATGAAGAAACATTATCTTCTAGCATCTCATAGGATTGCAGTCAAGGGTGATATGCAATAATTTCTGTAAACAATGCTGAAACACTTGTAAAACTAAGATGTTATTACCAAAAATACAGCATGGTTTATTTTTTCATTTCAAGGATAGGATATGGCTTCAAATACTTTCTTAGCGTAACAATAGAGTTGTTAAATATGTGAAATACCTATAGTTTAAATGAGCATAGATGAAATTATAACTATCTGATGAAATAATAAAAGTCCAGGAGGGGTCACTGTCTATATATGTATGAGCATTTAAGACCTTTTTATCCCTTAGTTGAGTCAAATTATATTACTTTAACATATTTTATACCTACTTCATAACACTTCACCAAGGGTTCAGCAACTTCACTTTTTTAAAGGTATGAAAATATACAGATGGGAAAAGAAGGTAGGACACTGACAATTTTCAGAAATGTCAAGTTTCAAGATAGAAAATAGCACCGCTCCTGAATGACTCATCCTAATTGCTGTGCACACCACAAGCATTGGGTAATTGCAAAACTCTGTTTTCATACAACTGATTAGAGATAGGGGTTGTCAAAGAGTCACTGGAGTGAGGCTACCAGAAGTAAGGGAGTGAGCTACAGAGTTAGAATATTGCTGCTAAAGAGGGAGATGCTTGAAATTCAGGTCATGGACGTGGGGCAATTACTGCAGAGGACAGGATACAGCTTGCAGTGGTTCTCAAGGTGTGGTCCTCAGATCAGCAACATCAGTATCACTCTGAAGTTGTCAGAAATGCAAAGTCTCTGGCCCCACCCCAGACTTACTGAGATAAGAATTTTGGAGGTGGGACCCAGAACTCTGTATTTTAAAAATCCTCTGGGTGATTCTGATGCATACCAAAATTTAAGAACCATCAGCCTATGGTATGTCTATGGCAGTGTAGTCACTCGAGGAGAATTTAAGGAACTGACCAGGATATTAGAGAAATGATCTACATAGAGATTAGAATAACCAAGAGTTATGACCAGAGTAGTTTTGAGGAAAGAGAGTCAATCAGGAACTAAAATCTTCAAGAACTTTCGAGGCATGGCGTGGGGGGTGGAAGGTGACCATAACAAGGGAGGGTGGCTGGTAATGCAGCTGGAGGGTTCAAACATCAAACCAAACAGCACGTGGAAAGGCCCTGTGGCAGAAGGAACAAGAGTCTGGAAAAAAAAGAAAAAAGAAAAAAAAAGGTCAGCGTGACCAGGGAGAGGTACAGCGTGGCACAAGATAAGGGGAAAGGATATGATTCTTACCCTAGAACTAAATAAAAATAACACAATGATTTTAAAGTGGCCAAAAGTGACCTTTTCAAAGGTTCTTATGGCAACCACATGGTGACAGAAACTAATAATGGCCAGACTGTCAAGCTGATCAAGAATGTAAGGCTCTGGTTGATCAGAGATAGGCCCAAAATGTTAGAAATGTCACAAGTAATTCCAAGTTTCTGGTTTGCACAACTGGTGCCATTTTATTGAGAAGAGAAGTGGAGAGTAGCATTAGTAAGCGAGGGGAAAACTCCAAGACTTCTGATAAGAATGATCATATTATAATGGTATAACCTTATGCCATGAAATGTGATTTGTGCTATAATTCAGTTAATGTTAGACTGTGAAACCAGGATGCTAAGGCTCAAGTCCCACCTCTACCACTTTGTAGCTGCCAACTCTCTAGCAAGTAGTTAGCCATTTGTCTTTACAGTGGAAATAATAAGACTTCACACGTGAGAATAAAAGGTCTTTACCTTCCTGGGAAAAGGCTGATGGTTCTGCAGCCACAGTCAGGAGAAACTAGCGTTCAACCCATACAAATCAATCATTGGAGGTTTTGCACCAGGACACAAACTTCTAAAAGCCAGCTAATCACGGAGAGACCCTCCTTAGTTACCGTATTTTTCGGACCATAAGACGTTCCAGTTTTTAGAGAAGGGAAATGAAGAAAAAAAGATTCTGAAACAAATAGTGTCCTAAAATATTTTATGTGCATTAAAACCCAACATCACAGTCATAAACACATGTAATCAACCCTGTAAAGTAAACAGCAGCATTTAGAAACATTTTAGAGCCGGGCAAGCACACAGAGACCACACAGAGCCGGGCAAGTAAAAAAACTTTTTTTTAAAGTATATGTGTAGGCTATATTTGGACCATAAGACGCAGGGACTTTTCCCCCCCACTTCTGGGGGGGAAAAAAGTGCGTCTTATGGTCCGAAAAATACGGTAATCACGGAGAGACCCTTTGGAGGGTCCTTTGGAAAGTCAGCTAATCAATTCCAGGAACCCCACCTCCACAGGGAAAACACAGCTGAAGGCCTCTGCTTTCAAGTCAGGCGGTCCCAGAACTCTTCTCTCCTTGCCCTCTCCTACTCCATTCCCCTGCCACCCTCAAGGAGAAACTAAGATCCTCCACTACCTTAAAAGCTGTCTCTTTCCTTTCATGTAATAAATTGTATCTGTTACTGTACCAATCTCCCTCTGTATCACAGTTTTCAACAAGAGATGAGAACCAGAAATATATTTCCTCCTCCAGGTTTCAAAAGCAAAGCAGACCTGAGGATCCACGCACTCTCACTTAGTGAATGAAATTATGAAGAGTCCAGCTAGCTATTCAGGACCAATTTGTAATCAGAGCATCAAGCCCCACTGTAGGAAATGTCAATCCTGGCGCAGGCTTGATGAGCTAAGATTGAGCACACGGGCCACTTTATCATATTATCCCAACCGCCTCTTTGAAAGCTGGCAGGCCCAACTGGAGTACAAAAAGGATTTCAGTTTGAGTGATTTTGCATCTGAAAAGGAACCACCCAGCCTGAAAATTGAAGACATCTAATATAAATATTTTCTCAAAATCAAGTGGCCCTAGATGTATGTTTCTCCTCCCTATGATGTATAAAAATAAAAATCTTGCTATGCGTTCATAAATACTTTTGTTGTTAAAAATATGCCGTCATTCAATAAAAATCCATGAACTCATTCCAAGAATTATTTTTTATTATTAATCCTCATCAGAGGATTATTTTCCCCATGGATTTTTAGAAAAAGTGGAAGAGAGAGGGAAAGACAGAGAAATATCAATGTGAGAGAAACACAAGGATTGGTTGCCTCCTGCAGAGTCCCAATCATGGCCTGGACCAGGAACAGATTCATGTCCTTGCCTGGAATCAAACCCAGGACCCTTCAGTCCGCAGGCCGATACTCTATCCACTGAGCCAAACTGACTAGGGCCCATTTCAAGCACTTTGATACAGTCTCTTTTTATTTTTCTCTTTGAGCTTGTGGAGGGAACACTGGGACAATCACACCAAAAGCTTCATTAAGGTAGGGTGGGGAGGGCAGAATTGGCTGGCATTAACTCTCCATGCTGTTTAATTTCGTTCTATCATACTTCCAACAAATGATTTTTTTCAAACATAAAAACAAACAAAACAAAACAAAACAAAAACTGTCTCTTTGAGTTCAAAGTAAAACCTCCTCTTACCTTGGCAGGTATAGAATTTCCCAGCTAGTAACTTAAAACTTGCCTCTCTAAGCAATCCCATCTAATTCTTTGCCCACCAAAAGGGTGGAGCTGACTCAGTCTCTTCCCTTGGTTTTATGCCAGCCAAGCTAGTGAGTTCACTTCCTAATTCATTCAGTTATTCAAGTATCTTTTCTTGTACAGTTGTTGGAACTAAAGCTAGTACAGCAACTAGACTGAAGCTAAGGTCGTTCAATTAAAACAATTGGACAATTGTATACCGGGTACATGCCTACACTTTCTTTCAATTCACCAGCACTATATGAGAGGCAGGTTCTTATAAAAGAAAGTGTATTTTTGTGTAATTTAGAAACACCATACAGCTTTCTTTAACTAATCTAGAAAGGCCTAGCTCAAGCAGCTCAGACAGAATATTTGGTTTTTATTATCAGCAGCTCCTTCCTAGGAGGCATGTGCTAACTGTATTCCTCTGCTTCAAGCACCGCTAGCTCCCTTGTCGGTTCTCAGATGTGAAAGGCACAGTCCCATCCGAGGGCCTCTGCACTTGCTCTCCTTTCCGCGTGGAATGACAGCATTAAGCCTCAAGAACACACCACAGTTTTTTCTTCTCAACCTGTTTGGGGTAAGTAAATTGTGTCTCCAGATTCCTCAAGAACAGAAAGCATTTCTATACTTGCCTCTTATCTCCCCAAAGTATATCACCCAGAGTAAGGGTAAACATTGTTTTTGAAACCTTTGTTTCAATTATATTTGTGAATATGTTGTATCTGTATGTGGATAGTGGGTAACAGAATACAATAGAATAGGAGACATTTGTAAATAACCCAGTTTAAGAAAACAATACCTTTTTGTAAATAAATAAATAAATAAAGTATCGTCTTTTGAAAACCATTGTGTCAGTTGTGGGTGAGGCTGTGTGCTAGATAAGGATGCAAAGTGTGCTCCTGAATGGACACCACCATGATGGGAAAGCCGCGGGACAAGATGTTCTGATGTTCTCCAAGTTCCTTTGAAGCGTGGCATTTCCTAAGTCAAGTGGAGACAGCACTACCTAGTGAAGTTTGAAAATAAGAACAGTCTTCATTCAAAGCCCTGCTCTGCCGTGTACATCAGTGAGGATGCAGTGCACACTGACTCCAGCTTCTCAGTTTCCTTAGCAGTTTCTAAAGATGCCCTGCGTAGTCTTGGATGCCTGGAACTAGGGAAAAGGAAGGAGGTGCCACCTTTCCTCCCCCACTTCTGCATTGCTTCTCCATATTTTCCTGTGCAGAGGATCAGGTTTTCTTACTATTCAGGTTTTATCCAGCCCCCACTTTTCAGCAAATTTGTTCTCTCTCTGGAGAATAAATAGCGTAATTCCTCAACCCATAACTACAGCAGTGTGTTACTGGGCATATGAGATGAGAAAATACATACAAAGAACTTGGAAACATGTTGGCACATCGTAAGTCCTCCTTAAATGGCAATATTAGTAACAGCAGTAGAAGTAGTAGTTAGGTAGTCTGGTGGTAGTGATTCTGGTAGTATTCATCCTTGAAGCCTGTGAAAATGTCTCCATAAGGTGAGAGGTATGGGATGAGATGTATGGGTGAGACGTTAGGTGTAGACAACTAAAGTAGCTACATGATATCCTATGTGGGAAGTTTTGCATTTTAGTAGAGGACCCTAGAAAACCCCAAATTATTTGAAGCCCAAAGGAATTACTCTTCAATGAAAGCATGTTTAGACACTCAGAGATGTTAGGGAGGGGAACCATTTGTTCTGGTGGTAGGAGTCAAAAGAGAGGTGCCTCTTCCTTGTACCCAACTCTTGCACACCACATCAAAAGTAACATCAGCAATGTCAGACTGATCATGGCTGAGAAGCAAAGAGAGTTCTTATCTGTGCCCTTTTCCTTAAATAATCACAGTCTTGTTACTTTGGGTTGGTTTGGCAAGCCTTTTGGATCAGGGAACGGGCTCTGTTGAGATGGTGCTGCTGCCTCATCAGCACTGATTATGTTTTCCAAAGGATCGTCCACAATATATCGCACCAATGGCTCACGTCTTACTGTCTCCTTAACACTGACACTGCGTGATAAAAATCTATGTTAACAATGTTAGAGCACTCTGCACACATTTCTGTGTCTGAGATGCATTTAAACTGACCCATTTAGTCAGACTCCAAGGCCCCCAAGAGGTAGATAAAGGGGTACCGAGGTAGACCTGCTTCCCATCTAAGAAAGTGTTAAGAAGAAACGGGAGCATGATCAGAACCACTCCTTTGCCAAAGACGCTCACCAGGCGCTTGGCAGTGAACGTCCATGTATCTCTAAATCTCCTTGAAATACCACACTCAAGAGCATCGAAGGGACATCCCTGCCAAGCCATGTTTCCTTGTTTGAGTAGACTTGGAACCTTAGAAGCCAGTAAGACCTTGCCAAGCAGCACAGGACCTGCGAGGATGCTCTCACCAACTCCTCTGACACTTGGGTTTGCCCTACCCTGTTTCCCCGAAAATAAGACAGTGTCTTATATTAATTTTTGCTCCCAAAGATGCGCTAGGTCTTATTTTCAGGTGATGTCTTATTTTTCCATGAAGAAGAATATGGTACACATTTATTGTTAAATGAAAATAAAGGAAATTTATTACCTGTATACTGTATGGTAGTACGGTAGTTGTCAACACAAACCAGACAAACTGTGATTCCTACAGTATCAAGAATTTACTCATTTATTCAATGGCAATCATGTCATCATCTTCTGGATCATCATCATAACAATTCAATTCTTGAATTTCCTGGTGAATTTCTTGTGACTCCATTTCTTTCAGAATCAGTGGACCAAATCTCTCATGTTTAGCCTAGGGGTCCTTATTTTTTGGGGGGTGCCTTATATTTCACTCAGAAGGAAACCTGGAAGTAGGTCTTATTTTCGGAGGTTGTCTTATTTTTGGGGAAACACGGTACCAGCAAATTATTTCAGTTTTGCTTCCCTACTTCTCAGCATGAGCTTCATCTTGGGATGTTGCAGAGTCCGGACTGTGTACGTGCGGAAGGTGTGCGAACATGCCTTCAAAGCAACAAGGAGCTCACCATGAATGTGTTAATCTCTCTCAGCTGTGCATTAAGAATCCTGGGCTAGCAGCCAGAAACCTCTGGCTCTCACATTGGCTCTGGCACTAGCTTGCTGGGTGACCTCAGGCAAGTCCCTTTCTTTCTTTGAGTCTCTCAGTTTGCTCATCGCTCATACAAGCTGGTAGAACTAGACTGTCCCTAACCTTGGTTCTAATTCCAGGAGCCTATTAATTTTGAAAACTTTGGGGCTGAGAAACAAAAGTGTTATTTCTGAGCAACTAATTATACGAACGGATAAAATCACATTAACCTATAAATCAGAGTGTCCCTTCTAATTATATCTTGAGCAACATCACAATGGAACTTGCCCAAAGCTATTAATGTGGTTCATCAACAACTGCTGAGACCATTAGGCTCCTCTTCCATCAGAAGAACTGGTGCCTCTGGGGACACAGGAAACCACAGGATGTTCAGTTCCATTGTTTGGATGACCACTTTTTTTTTGGTCACAGAGAATTAGCTCAAAGTTTCAACCCGTCCTTCAAAGTATTTTGAGACTTTTCTGTGTGTCACACACTGTCCTGGATGCTGTAGATACAACTTCGATTAAGACCAGGTTCCTGGTCTCAAGAAGCTTGTAGATACAGCAGCTATAGAAAGTAAAGGGACATGCGTACTGCATTTTAAGTGGAGGAAGACACATAAAGACATCTAACTCAGCCCTTGAGGAGTTGAGGGAGATTTTCCAAGAAGCAATATCTACGCTGAGGTTAGAAACAGGTGACAGCCAACCCAGCCAAAGCAGCAGGGGATGGATCTAGAAATCCTTCCCAATTGCTTAAAAAAACAAACAAACAAAACCAAATGTTTAGAAGTGACTTAACCAACTGAAATGTATCCTTCCAAATTCAAGAGATCTTTGTTTTAATTGGGTTCAATTAAAATACAAATCAGAATAGGTTTCATATTCAACACTCTGTCTTAACAAGTAAGGACACCAATACCACAGTAAGAGTTGGGGGTGGGGGACGGTGAAAAGGACAGAACCAGACTTGAAGTCTCAAATCTGTTACGTAGGATCTATGTGACCTGAGCAAGTTGTTTAACCTCCTAACTTCCAGGAGGTCAGTTTTACCCTGGGATCCATGGGGCACAGCACATGGCAAATGTTTCACAAACACTAAAGAACCAGTGAGTCCTTACCATGTGCCAGCCACCATGCTCAGTACTTCAGTCACTGGCCAAGGTGAGTCCTGGCAGCAGACACAGGAGGGGCACCCTGTTCTTGTCTTCAATGTCCAGGTGAGGATACGGAGACGTGGGGATGTTCAATAACCAGACCAATGTTCTAACAGCTAGCAGTGGAGGCAGACACTGACCGTTAGTTGTCTGCACACAAAGCCCAGGTCTTCACCACTTCTCCGCTGCCAGCCAGGCCAGAAAACTAGCCTTGTCCCACTGCAATGGCAAAAAGGGCCCAGCGTATGACAGATGCAGACATTGTGAACTTAAGTTATCCCTCGGTTTGCCATCTACTCACAAATGACTGTCATTATTTAAAGCACGGGTTATCACAGTTGTTTATCAAAGCTACCTAAGGCTCAATTACCATCTTTGCATAAAAGGTCGGGGTTAAAAGCAGCAGATTCAGAACACAAATTTGGAATCTGAAAAGGGAAAGATGACAAAACAGTTTCCTGGACCAGATGTCTGGCACCTTTGGCCACGATTCAACGACTGACACAGAAGGGAAAAGATGTTGAAGTCACCGGGAAAACAATGTAAGTGGGCCAGAGAGACATAAGATTGCGTGCGGTAGCTCCTTGTCACCTGCGGAAAGAGGCGCTGAAGATTCTGAGGGGAGTCAGAAGCGTGGGAATGAAGGGAAGGGGCAGGGAAGGTCTTTCTTATGCCACAGCTAGATCCACTCCATTGGGAGATGGAGCTGACACTTTGGACACAGCAGCACATCACATTGGCATGGCCTTGGTGTCTGTCACTTTGTGTCAAGTATTTGTACAAATACCAACGCTGATACACTGAAGGAGCATTTGATGTTTCCTTAAATGCTCTCCGACTTGGCACAGGAAAAACTGAGTATAACAAACATCAGTGTGATTAGCACGCCTCTCAAAGATCTTTCAAAGCTGCCTCTGGGTTGACCAGCTGTTTCCTTACCCGCGTTACATCAGCGTGGCCGCTGCATACAGAGTGCACTACTTCTGTGTGTGGGTATTTTGCCGGGAGCAGGAGCAGGAGGGGCTTGGGGTTGCCTCCTGAAGCTGTTTGAAAGCAATCTACAGTCTCAGGAGCAACAGAGTAACTGGGGCAAAAGGTAATGAATGTGCAGATGCTGACTCCAGGCAGGGACTAAAAATACAGACAGCTGGGCTTTTTACCCCAAGATTCAATAAGGCTCTAGTGGGGTCCAGGAACTTGACTAAGATGCTCATGGGACCTTGACGATCAGCCAGACATGATCCTCACTGGGGTGGTGGGGACAAGGCTACCCGGGGCCTCAAGCTATCAGGGTACTTGTCCCATTTCTGACACTCAGGGGTGGAAGGATCTCTGACAAGTCATTTCTCAGTTTCTTCAGCTGCTTCTCCTTTCCTCAGTTGATAAAGTAGGAGAGAACGTGCTTGGAAAAGATCTCAAAGGCTTGTAGGCTCCATCCGTCTAGAATGGAGTGTGAGGCTTAGGAGCCAGCATGGTATGTAATTAGAACCTCAGACCGCTGGTGTCAACCTGCTTTTGAATTTCAGCACTGCTGTTTTCCAGCTGCGGGGCCACGAACAACTAATATCCTTTCTCTGGAACAAGGATCATCATTTCTCTAAGTCTCAGCTTCCTAAAGTATAAAATGCAGATGCTGAGAACGGCACCAATGGCATCATTTTTTTGTGAGCATTAAATAGGCCCGGGAATAAAGAACGCCCAGGACAGTGCCCTGCTGAGCGCTCAATACCTCTTAGTTGTGGACACCCCTGACAAGGTCAGCCAGAGCTGTCTGCTGTCCCCTGGAGCTGCTGTGATTAATGAGGTTCTCGGAAAGGTAACCCTGGCTGAGCCATCCTAGGGCTTGTCCTTTTATCAAGAGAAATCCACAAGAAATGAGCTCTTCTGGGGAGGATGGAGTACCAGAGGAGGTGTGAGCCACATCTCTCGGGAGGAAAGACGGGAACGAATCACGGAAAGGTGTTATGCCGTCTAGTCCATGTATATAAAGTGTGGACCGGGGACAATTGGTTCAAAATCTACTGGGATACCCAGTGGCACATTCCTGTCCCTGTTGGATCAGACTCCCAGAGGAGTGAGTCGTGTAATTTGCTTTTCTCAGAAGCTACCTCAACAGGAGTTAGGGAATCTCTGATAAGTATGGTTAATAAAGTAGCCCTCCCCATATTTCGCCAGTCCTGGGTTTACTCAGGGAAAAAAAAAAACAGGGAAGGCAAATGAACTTGTGCATCTGTGCATTTTCCAAGAATGTCAACTTCCTATATTCTTGCCATCTCCCATGCAGCAGGGCTCCAAGCAGGTGTCCAATTCCCGCCTAATTCACGACTCCCCAGAGAAACAAACACTCTCCAAGAGCTGGCTACTGAAGGATGTGAATTCTATCAACTTCCTTAGAATGGCCATGTGGTTTATAAAAGTTAAATACACTCCGCTTCCTCTGTCTCCCATGTCCACACACCTTTTCTCTCCTCCGCCCTGACTTCCACCTTGTTCCCATTCCATTCCCTTTACTTTCTTCTCTCACTCGTCTTCAGGTTCCTTTCTCTCTCAGGCCTCTTTCTCTTATTCTTTGCCCCTCTACCCTATAGCTTTCCTTCTCTCCTTTGCCTCTGTGTGTATCTGTCTCCCTGATTCCCCTCTTGCTCTTTTTTTTTTTTTTTCTTTTTCACAGAGAGGAAGGGAGAAGGACAGAGAGCCAGGAACATCAGTGAGAGAGAAACATCAATCAGCTGCCTCCTGCACACCCCCTGCTGGGGATGTACCCACCACCAAGGTACATGCCTTTGACTGGAATCGAACCTGGGACCTTTCAGTCCATAGACCGATGCTCTATCCAATGAGCCAAACTGGTTTCGGCACCCCTCTTGCTCTTACTCTGTGTGTCTCTGTCTTTCTGTGTGTCATCCTGCCCTCCCTGCTTTGCGTCCTTGTCTGACTCTGTACATCTATCTGTCTCTGTCTTTCGGTCTCTCTGTCATACACAAGACCTCACTACCCATTTCTCCTCTGGATGCCCCAGCTCCTGGCTCCCTTTCCAGCAAGGAGCCTCCAGGGCCAGTCTTCTGGCCAAGCGTGTGTATGCCCCATGCTAATTCAACTAGCGCCCTCTACGAGTCAAGATTTTTCCTTACACGTTCTTGATGATCTGCTGTCAGAGGACCATAGTGATGGAGGTCCCTGGTGAGGACGGAAACTAAATCATGGCTGAGAAGATGCAGCAGCCAATTGCACACACACAGGGGAAAAGAAACAGCGAGGCCAAACAGCTCTAGTACCCAGAGCCTCCCCCTGAGGAAAGCCGCTGGGCCAAGTGCTAGCAGTGCAGGGTTCTTTTGCATTCTGGAGTGTCCATCACTTGGTTTCCATAGTACCAGCAGCTCTCTGCACCATGGGGAGGCAGTGGTGTGATGGTGCCAAGGGGGTGCTGGAGAGGATTTAGCATCTCAGCCTCACCATCAAGCGTGTCAAAGCCAATAAACCCCTGCAAAACAGTCTAGTAAAAACCAACAGCCCTCTATGCATGCAGCCTCCATATACTTGTAACTCCCCTCCCCCCACACACACACACACACATCCCCAGCTGCTCTCCCATCTTCCAACCAGACACCATCTCTAATTACCTCTTTTATAGAAATATCGGAGCTTCTGCCAGGAGCAGGGATACTTGTCCCCAAATCTACAGGTGAGCAAACTGAGGGATGGAGGAATTACGCGGCAGACCTAGGAAGATGCGACTTTAGAGTGCCATCTGGTACAGGACCTGCGTATTTTGCACACTCAAAAGTCACCTAAGGATGGTGAGTTCAGAAGAAACTTTTTGAAGTGGAGCCACGCCCTCTCCTAATTCTAATCTCTTGGTCTCTCTCTAGTCGCTTTCGGTCCAGTTCTCAAACTCGGCCTCACACTCAAGTGTGCATACCACGTGCACACACCCTTCACACATACACCCTACTCCCCCATCTGAGTCTCAGCATAAAAGTGCTGGAGGCAGATAAAAAAAAGAGTAAACTCGAGCCACAGCTCCTGGTACTCCAGCAACACCCCCTCCCCTTGGTGGACTACAGAGGCAAAGTGCTGATGTCTGGCTGGGAGCCCAGCCCAGGGAGCGGGAATACCAGCCGCCAGGGACCACGAAGGAGGCTGGGGCTTCCATCTGAGGACCAGCCAAGTCCGCCTCGCTGCAGCTGAATGGCCCCTCAGTTGCCTGCAAGTTGAATCCTCAGTCAGATACACAATGAGGCCGCTGTTTCCCCGATAGGGAGGCATTTGGATGCCTCACACACTCACCCCAAATCAGGCCTGAGAGCAGAGAGCTCATTTCCTTACCCCCGTTCAGATGCACCCCTAGAAGGGACAGCAGCCTGGGCACCGGGTGGGGAGTGGTTGCCCCGCCCCGGTACCGGCCACAGGAAGCCCGAGCAGGCCACCTGTTGGACTCTGTGAGATCATGCGCCCCCAAACCCGCACCGTGGAGCTGGACGCCCGGGGTACCTAAGCCATCAGCGACATAGAAATTTCACTCGCGCCTCCTCCTACGGCTGCAGTCACACTCATGCACACTTTCCTGCGTGCAATCACAGACATGCACACTTCCTTAATATTTCAACAGTCACTTCTCTTGAATTAAGCAGCGCTCAGCCTCCCCTGGGGGCCCGGCTGCCCAGAGCGCGCCGAGGTGGCTGCGGATCTCCAAGCGCTGGGTGCCTGCTTATTTCACATGCGGGCGGCTGGCAAGCCCCAAATAGCCTGTTGGTGAGGAGCAGGCAGTGGTCTGCTCTACGAAGCCCGTTTCTCCCCTGGGACACGGAAGAGGAGGTCTCCCTCTTTGGTTTGGAATGAAAGGCTTTCAGGGAAGTCCCGAAGGCAACTGGCTTAGGGGAACCAATGTTGCGTTCTGCTGCCAAAATCCCAGGATAGGTGCAAGGAGACTCAACTTTCTCCCATCTCCCTGCCATCCATGCAAGCTGCAAGCCGGAGAGGGGGAGGGGGTGAAAGACGCCGCTGCCACGACCAGGCTACTCACCCTGGGTATCGATGCTGCCCCCGCAGGGCACCCCCGCAGACTGACCCGCTGGGGATCCTCCAAATGCCTCGCTCCTCTCCCCAGCCACGCGGCGGCGAAGGCTACGCGCTCCCAGCGGGGCGGCCGAGGGCAGTCAGTCCCATGGGCAGCGAGTTGGCAGAGGGCGCGCCGCCCGGCTGGGGGCGCATCGCTCCGGGGGCCGGCGCCGGCTGCTGCTGCGGGGAGAGGGGCTCCCTCCCGGGGAAGTTGGCAGCGCCGGGGGCGGACTTTGGACTTCGCGCTCGCTCGGGCTCGAGCTGCCACCGGGCGCTTCGGAATAGACGAGAGACTTGCCCGCGGAATGGGGGCAGGCGTGGGCCAACAGGCTTCAGGGAGCTTCCTCCACGGGCTGCCGCCTAGGAGCGCGGCCACGTCCACATGCCTGGAGCCCCAGCCGCGGCTGGAGCAGAGACCGATGGAGAGAGCAGGGCTGCCTCCTCCCGATGGCGGACACCCCCTGTTCAAAGCCCCGCTCGCCCCAGCCCTCCGTGCCCCTCCTCCAGGCCCCGTCCTCCTCCTCCTCCCCTCCGCTCCTGCTCCTTCGCCTGCTTGCGGGGCTGGGCTCGGGCCAGGAGCTGAGCAGAAGGTGGCCGCAGAGCCTGCAGCATGGAGGGCGATCTCGCTGGCTCTGGCTGGGCTCCGGCAGCGCAGCGGCAGCAGCTGCTGCCGCCTCCCGCGCGCCCACGTGCCGGAGCCCCGGTGTGCGCGCTCAGCCGCAGGGCTGGGAGGGAGGAAGGGAGGGAGCGCGGGGAGCCGCGGGCGGGGTGGCGGGGAGAGCCCGCTCACTCACAGGGGCCGCCAGGGGAAGCCGCCGCCTGAGAGGTTCCCGAGGGCGCAGGGCTCCTCGCTGCAGCTCTGGGAAGACTAGTGTGCACGCTGCCCCAGCTTCCCCCTCCTTTGCAGAGCAGAGGGAGCCTCAGCGAGGCAGGGGTGGGGGTTGGGGGGCGCTCCACTCCGCAGGATCAGTCCGGAGCAGCCTTGGAGGAAGCAGCTACGTGCCTCCACCAAAGGGACAGGTTGCAAGTATACTTGGACCCCCTCACCTCTCCCCCTGTGAAGAATGGGGTTCGGAAACACCAGGTAAGGAAGTCTGCAGATTCTCAGCGAGAGAGCTGGTTCCGGCTTGCCCCGCCTTCCTCCCAGAGTAAGCACTTTTCCCGTTAGCCAACAGCCTCCAAGGGGCTCCTCCTTCCCGGGAGAAATGAGTTGTCTTTGCAAGATGGGCCTGACAACCTCCAATCAATTGACAAATAATTAGTGAGCACTCAGTCTGAGCGATGCCAGGTCCTGGACCAGCGGACTCTTGCCAGTTATGAGTGGTGTTGTATTCTGGGCTCTGCGTGGCCTTAGGCAGGTCCTCCCTGGGCCTCCTTTGCTTCAATCATAAAATGAAGTTCCTTCCTGATTGGAATAAGAAAGATAAATACAAATGAGAATTTCAAAATTAGAAGACACTGCGAAAGATGGGTAATAGTTCAATACTAACAAGAAACAGTGATTACACTTTTTAAAAATCTCAATAATGGAAAATGAGATCTCTAATGAAACTTATAAACCCATGTGCAGTCCCTTACAGATTTCCTCTCCAATCTTGTTATTATCTTAATGGGGAAACAGAAACCCAGAGAAGACAAATGGCTTGCCCAAGACACATCTAGCCAGTTGGGTTAGACACAGCCAGGTCCTGTGCTGCTGCTGCCACAGGCCAGTAGCAAATCATGCTCAGCACGATTGTGGTGAGCCATCAGCAGAAGGGGAGAGAGGTTCATTCCCTCTGGGAGTCCCACAAAACACTTCACGAAAGAAGTGGGATTTGAGCTAAATCCTAGAAAGTAGGCGGGATTCTGATCTCTGGAAAAGCAAGATCATCCCAGGGAGGGGAGAGAGGTCAAAATGAAAGATAAGGAAAGAATGTTACAGGAGCAGCAAACAAGTTTGGAGCAGAGGTTTGCCTAGTGGTGATAGGGATCTGTGGAAGGGTTTTAAGCAGTAAAGGGAAAATAATGAAAGCTTCAGTTTAGGATGATCAATATGTCCCTGTACAGGATGGATTAGAAAGGGGGAAATGATGGAGGAGGAGGGAAGAAAGAACAGGAATTGCACGCAGAGAAAGCATTAGGTCAAGGCAGCTATCCAGGTGCTGGTGAGAGAAGTCTGATGAAATGTATTGGCTGGTAAGGCTGAAGTAAAAGAAACGCTTCTGTCCTATTCTTAAGATCTGCGTTTTAGGAAGTACTCTGCTGTTAATGCAGAGGGCACTGTAAGGAAAGGCATGCATGTCTGAGATCCTATGGGAAATGGGAGGCTAACCCTCAGAGACAACAGAAGAGCTTTTGCCAATAATTGATCCTAAGCTTATCTGGTCCCTTGGTTTCAACATTCAGCACCTGGGAGCTGGACAGCAACAGTCTTTGGAGGGGGAAAAACTGGGGTAGGTTTAGGATTTTTCTCAATCAACCAAAAGCGACACTCAGAAAAGGAAAGAAAAATATTGTTTTGTTTTATTCCATGGAGACTCTTAAAGTGACAAATAGATGTTCGAGGGATTCTTCAGGTCTTCCACTGAAAACACTTGCCTTCTGCAGACCAGCAGTCGCAGAATCACCAGGGAACTTGCCCGAAACAGAATCTGAGGAGCCATCTTAGACCAACTGGGGCAAAATCCTCATCTTAACAAGATTCCTAATTGATTCACATTACACATGAAGTTTCAGAAGCATTTCTCTGTTTCTGTCCTAAGTTAGTGTTCCTCAAATTTTTTAGTGTGATACACAGTAAAACTCAAAAAATTTAGCCCAGCCAGCATGTCTCAGTGGTTGTACATCACCTATGAACCAGGAGGTTAAGGTTCGATTCCTAGACATGGCACAAGCTCATGTTGCAGGTCCAATCCCCAGTGCGGGGCGTACAGCAGGAGGCAGCCCATCAAATGATTCTCTCATCATTGATGTTTCTATCTCTCTAGCTCTCTTCCTTCTTCTCTGAAATCAATAAAAATATATCTTAAAAATGTTTTATATTACACCATTAAATTATTTAAATTGCACACTAAATTATAACTTGCATAAAAGTTTCACAAAACCACACATATGCTTATCTGTGATTTACTTCAATATTTTCTATCCAATTTTTTTTTATTTCTTTAAAATGTACTGGTCATGACCTATTAATTGGCTCTGTGACCTGCTAATGGGCTGAAGTTTGTGGTTTGAAAAATATTCAGTTGTGCTATTAAGTCTTTCCATTTGAGGTTTTGGTTGCATGTATGTATCTTACCTCTTCTATTAGACTATGAATTCCTTGAGGTCTAAGTTGGATTTTTTTATCATTGAAATGTAGGCCAGAAGTTTACAGAAAGTTTTGTATGTAGTAGCAACTCAGTAACTATTCCAGGAGTGAATCAATTATTGAATGCATAAATGGATGGAAGCCAGGGATTTGGGGCAGACTGAAGAAGAAGGAAAAGAAATTTGGAGTGTAGGAAAAGACTAAGCCAAGAAAACATGTGGCCAAAACTCCAATTCCCTGAAGCAAGATCAATGGAGTATTGTTCTAAAACAATCAAAACTTAAAATGTGAATATTAGAGTCACAATATTTCCTACGCTAAGAGAGCTCAAATGTCCACTAGTGCAAATCCTCATTTTAAAGAAGTCTGGAAATTACTGCAGATTCCCATATCCCAGGGTGCTCAAGAAAGCTGTGAGTCCAGGATTCCATCTCGGGCTTTCATGATGGCTCAGTCACCATGACTGCCCGTTCTATTTTACATTAGGAACACTACAGCCCACACAAGTAGGAATCCTTATTTCAGTGTAAAGAATGATTGATGAATTGCCTGAAAAGGCTGACAGTAAACAAAATTGTTGAGCATCTACTATGGACTAGATGCTGTAGCAGGTGTTTTATATACCTTATTTCATAAAGCCCCCATTAAAAAAAAAATCCATGAGGTGAACAAATTTAATTCACATTTTTCCAATGAGGAAAGGAAGGCCCACAGGCAGTTAATAAAATGTCAAAGATTTTAAGGCTAGAAAGTTCCAAAGCAGGTTTTGAACAAAAGCCTGTTTTACTCCTAAGTCTACAAGTCTCTTTTTTTTTATGCTTTGCTTCCCAGCCATTGAAGATTTCAAGCCAAAACTGGATGGAACAGAATCCTGATTGGAGCAGAGGATTGAAATAGCTGATTTGATAAGTACCCCCTTATGCTAAGATCCTGGGATGCTATGAAGGGTTGTTCACATCAAGGTGGAAATACTAAGTAGTTTGAGTTCTCCTTGCTGTGCAGAATCCACAAACGGACTCAGTGGTGGCCCATCACACTTGAAAGTTAATGCTGCTGCTGAAAGCCGCATTGGCTGAAGTTCAACAGTAAATTCTGCATGGAGAGAATTTCACTCCCTATGTAAATTAGGGTGCTTGTTTGTTAGGGTAACAAACACCTACCTAAGCTAGCCTGGGGGTGGGGCAGGAAATTGATTTTAAATAATCAAGAGACTCAAACATTTGGAGAGTAATGAAGCAAGGCCTCTGGAAGAAGCTAGAAGGTGGAGTATAATCCAGCTAGATTTTATACATTCTTTTTCTCTATCTCTATCTCTTTTTCATCTCATTGTCTTACAGAGTTTCTACTTATTTCCTCTCTTTCTGTAAAAGACCTCTCTCTCTACTTCTCTTAAAGCATATAATCCATACATTTCACATGCAATTCTGTGGGAGTTTTTTAAAATATATTTTTATTTATTTCAGAGAGGAAGGAAGAGGAAAAGAGGGATCGAGATATCCATGATGAGAGAGAATAATTGGTCTGCTGCCTCCTGCAAGTTCCCCACTGGGGATTGAGCCCACAACCTGACCATGTGCCCTGGGCAGGAATTGAACCTGGGACCTTTCAGTTCGCACTACCCTTTGAGCCAAACCTGCTAGGGCTCACAAGCAATACTTAATTAGCTGTCTCTGTTCTTTGATTCTTTTTACCAGGAGAAGGTATCTCATTGGTAAATGTCCACCCCTGGACCATCAGACACAATTAGTACACTGTAGTCATAGTAGCAACAAAGCTATCCTGTGAATTAAATATGAAGGAATGGGAAGTAAGTTAAGTCTCAGAAAGAGTGCAAAACGTAGCATCTAGCCTCCTGAACATGAGTAATGTCATGCTTTAGAAGTGTCGCTGATGATCTCAGTACACACAGGCTAGATCCTGTGGAAGAATCGAGAGCACCAAGGTAGTATGAGGATTTGATATTACAGCTGGTTTAGAATCTTAGAGTTCAAGTGAGCCCCTTTTAAAGATCCCTGCTGCCCAGCCTACTTAACTCAGTGGTTGAGCATGAATCTATGAACCAGGGAGTCACGGTTTGATTTCTGGGGTCAGGGCCTGTGCCGGGTTGTGGGCTGATCTCTAGTTTGGCAGTAGATCAGTGATTCTCTGTCATCATTGATGTTTCTACCTCTATCTCCCTTTCCCTTCCTCTCTGAAATAAATAAAAATCTCTTTAAAAAAAATAAAAAATAAAGATCCTTGCTGCCCAAGTTCCTGCCTGAATGGAGCAGGAAAAAATGGGAACTAATGAACATCCCAGGTACATCCATCTGAAGCCCAGTTTCCTGGGAAGAACCTGGGCTCACCCCTGGTCCTGCCTTTACCAGTTATACAACCATGAGCATGTTTCTTCGCCTCCCCAAAACGAGATGTAGTAAGCATGCCTTGCCTACCTCAGAAAGCCCTTGAAAAAAGTAAATGAAATAGCATTGGTAGAGCTGGCACTATGTAAAATCGAAAGCACCGAGCAAATGTGAGAGCTTATTAGTAATACAAGAAATAACAGGAAGCCAATGAGTTGTAACACTTAGGTTACCTTTGCAAATATCTATTCCACATGCTCTTCGGAATAGGGGAAAATCATGCTGTGGGGAATGTAATGAATGGGAAGTATGTTTATTCTATCTCTACGAGCCATGCTTGGGTGGAAAAGATCAGCAAAGCTCAAAAAAGAAGGACTGAAAGAATATGGTTTCCAAGAAATAACTACTAGTAGCATACTAGTAGTAGCAGTAGCAATAGCAATAAAGCAGAAGTGGGCAATGTCTGGCCTGGCCATATAAGGCCAGTGAAATAATTTGATCTGGCCCTGCCAAGGCATTAGGGGTGAGTTAATTAAATGTTTGACCAAATATAGCAGGCTAAATTTTAAGCTGATAATTCTGAATGGCCTGAGAATGAAGTTGCAAATATCCAATGGCCCTTGGCAGTAAAAAGGTTCCCCACCCTTTCAATAGAGTAACAACAATAACACTTGTTAACGTAAAAAAACAAACAAACACACACACACACACACACACACACACAAACACATTCAAACCTATAAAGATTTTTTGTGAGTTTTGTGAGTTTTATTTGAGCCAAACTGTCAATAATTGCCAGGAAGCAGAATTTCCACATACTGGTATTAGAATAATGCTCCAGGAAATTGCAGTTTTTCACCTTGTTATACATTACAATCAAAGGAGGAGACATATTTGGATTATATGAAATCCATTAATGATAGATTAGGGAGGCAGGAGAAAGCAAAGTGGTGGTGGGAACCTCTGGGATTGGATAAAAAATAAAATGATAGACACATATTTCTTTTACATAGGTGGGTACAGGATAATTAAGTCAACAATTAACAATGAAAGAATTTATGGTCTCCTTCCTGGACCCCAGGGCATTTGGTTGTGCCCTGAGGAAAAAGGGAAGTTACAAGTTACTCTGACATTTCACTGATAGGTTGTCTTAGATGTAAAGACAATAGGCTCAGTAAAGATCTACTAAGTTGACCTTTGTCAAGGAAAATATTGGCCTAGGATCCTGGTTGGCAAACTGTAGCTCGGGAGCCACATGAGGCTCTTTGGCCCCTTGCGAGTCTATTTTAAAGGAGTGGCATTAGAAGTTGTTTACGTTGTTTTTGTTTGTTTGTTTGTTTGTTTATATATATTTTATTGATTTTTTACAGAGAGGAAGAGAGAAGGATAGAGAGTTAGAAACATTGATGAGAGAGAAACATTTATCAGCTGCCTCCTACACACCCTCACTGGGGATGTGCCCACAACCAAATTACATGCCCTTGACCGGAATTGAACCTGGGACTCTTCAGTCTGCAGGCCAACACTCTATCCACTGAGCCAAACTGGTTTTGGCAGAAGAAGTTTAAGTTTAAAAAATTTGGCTCTCAAAAGAAATTTCAATTGTTGTACTGTTGGTATTTGGCTCAGTTGACTAATGAGTTTGCCGACCACTGGCCTAGGACATAACTACCCACCATAAACTGCTCTTCAATTAAAGGTTTTTCATTTCAGACCATCCTTTGTGGCTACTCTAGGTCTCTTGAGTTTGCAAGGCTGCCATGCAGGCCTTCCCTGAGTCAGGTTAGTATGCGGCCCTTTTTTCGTCCACACACCCTATAGTTGCTATGTTCTGTTACACCCAGACTTCGTGATCCCCAAGGAACACCAGGGAGCCAAGTCTGATGCAATAAACAAAAGAGCCTCTTCCATGCTAGCATGGGCTCTGTCCCACTCAAGCTGACAGCATGGCGGAAGAGAGAGCAAATTTCGCCAAGCCCTGGGGTTTTACGCAGGTGGTGATGTCACTGCTTTGGCTGACCCTGATTGGTTGGGTGAGGGCCAGGTTCCCGGTTACACAAAATGGAGGATAACTCCGCCCTGCCCCACAGTGGAATCAGGAGTTTATCCTCGCCAAGTCCTGCCCTCTCAGTTCCAGGCATTGTACTAAATGCTTTCATGTCTTTGCTCACTGAATTCATATAACCTTCTCATCCAGGTTCCATTACTGTCCCTGTTTAAAGACTAGGAAACCAGAGCAAGGCAATTTAATGATTTATCCACTGTCTTAAGATGACAAGCGGTAGAGTCTAGATTAAATCTCAATTTACTTCAATCCAAAGTTTTAAAAAAAATAACCAATAAAGGACTCCATATTGATAATTCTTAGGATAAGTACGTGATAAATGTCAAGTTTTTGTGGTGAAAAAAAATGTATTACAGAAAGGAAAGAATCTAACAACAAAAACTATTCAGTAATAGTTCTGCATATGTTTTTTGATGCATGATATTTTTCATTGAATATAACTAAATTTTAAAAAAACAATTTAATTACTACACACCCATGGAAATGGCTCAAAGATTGCCAATGCCAACTATTAGTGAAGATTTTTGAATAACAAAAATGCTCAGATTCATTGCTAATAGAAATACAAAAAAGTACAGCCACTTAGGAGAGAGTTTGGTTGTTTCTTAAAAGCTAAACATATTTTTAGCATGCAACTGAGAAACTGTACTCTTCTAGGTATTTACCCAATTGATTTGAAGACATCTCTACACAAAAACCTGCAGGCAGATGTTTATCACAATTTAATTCAGTGCAAAAATCTGGAAGCAACCAGTTTTTGCAGATGTCCTTCAATAGGTAAATGAATAAACAAACTATAGCATACCCATACAATATGTAGAATACAACAACAGTATTCAGCAATTAAAAGGAATTAACTATCAAGCTATTCAAAGACACAGATGAACTTTAAGTGCATATTGGTAAGTGAAAGAAGCTAACTTAAAAGGCTCCATGCTATCCGAGTCCTTATAAGTAACATTCTGGAAAAGGCAAAACTATTGAGATGGTTAACAGATGGGTGGTTGCCAGGGGCTTTAGTAGGGGTGGGTACAGAGAGGAGGACTGAGCAATGAAGCACAGGGGATTTTTAGGGAAGTGAAACTATTCTGTAGGATACTGTATTGGTAGATAAATTAACACTATCATTTTGTCAAAAACCATACAACAGTGGTTCTCAACCTTTCTGATGCTGCGATCCTTTAATACAGTTCCTCATGTTGTGGTGACCCCAACCATAAAATTATTTTTGTTGCTACTTCATAGCTGTGATTTTGCTACTGTTATGAATGGTAATGTAAATATTTGTGTTTTTCAATGGTCTTAGGTGACCCTGTTAGCAGTACCTACAGGTTGAGAACTGCTGCCATAGAACATTAAAATACAAACGGTGAACCTTAATGTATGCAAGTTAAAAAATTATTTAAAAGGCTGTGCACTCCTGGGAAGGAATGAAGACAGTGACAAGAGAATCTAACTGTATTACAAATGTATGAAACATCCTCACTGGAGGAAGTTGATAAAAAATGTGCTGTCTTAAGTAACCAGAAGTGAGTAAAGTCTGAAATAGTAAAGGCAAAAGGATCTGCACATAGAACTGTACTGTAGTTGACCAAGTTGTTTCTCATGAGGAATATAAGTTAACAATTATGAAACCAAAATACAGGTATCCTGGAATTGAAAATTATGTAAATGATTGGTTGATGGTGGGATTCAGGTTTCTTGTTCTTGGGGTGAGAAATTTCAAATAAGAATTAATGAAAGCTGCCAATTCTACCTCAGTGGTTGAGTGTTGACCCAGGAACCAAAGGATCACCAGTTTGATTCCTGGTCAGAGCACATTCAGGGTCGCAGGCTCAATCCCCAAAAGGAGGTGTGCAGGAGGCAGCAGATCACAGATCGAAGATGTTTCTCTCATTGATGTCTTTATCTCTCTATCCTTTTCCTTCCTCTCTCTCTCAAAATCAATAAAAACATATTTAAAAAGAAATAGGAGAAACCTAGAATGCATGTGGTAATGAATTAGCATTGGAAATATCAGTGTGAACACGTTTAATTTAATACCAATACAGATGGACACATGTCAAAATAATTATAAATATGTGAACATACACAGGTTAATATACATACATATATTTCCTTGCTCTGTTATTGGAGAAGGCCTGAAAGGAATGACAACTTAGTAACAATGTGTACACCTAGCATCCAGATCTTACTATCTGATACCAATTCCCAAAAAAGGAACTAGAGCCCCTTAGAGAAATGGCTGATTCTAGAACTGTGACAGGAAATGCACAAAATTATTTTAGAGCATCTCATATTTCCAGAAAGTGAATAAGTGCTCAAAATACAACACACACATGCCCTAACCAGTTTTGCTCAGTGGATAGACCGTCAGCCTGTGGACTAAAGGGTCTCAGGTTTGATTTTGGTCAAGAGCACGTAGGATGCAGACTCCTGCCTAGCCTGGGCCCTGGTCAAGCCTGTGCAGGAGGCAACCAATCTATGTGTTACTCTTATATCGATGTTTCTCTCTGCCTTACCCTCTCTCTTCCACTATCTTTAAAAATCAATGGAAAAATATCCTAAGTTGAAGATTCACACACACACACACACACACACACACACACACACACACACGCACACGGGCATTTCAAGTGAATAAAGGACCCAACTGAAAAAGTTCCCAGTGTTCAAAGTGAGAATAAGTTAAACAACAAATTAAAGTAGCATTGGATCATAACCTAAAATATAAAATAAATATTCATGTGTATATATTGATATAAATAAATGATTGAATAGATAAATATGTGGGAAGTAAGAGACAAATCTCCCATAAAGAAGAATTACAAATAATTTCTGTAGATTCTCCTCTTTCAAGGAGATAAAGATAACTCTCCATCCCCTAAAGGTGGACTGGGCAGAGTCACTTCCTTCCAAAGAGCACAGTGTGTAAAGAGAGGGGGAAAAGGACCTTCCTGCCCTAGCTGGTTTGGATCAGAGTATCGGCCTGTGGACTGAAGGGTCCTGAATTCAATTCCAGGCAAAGGCACATGCCTGCTTTGTGGGCTCAATCCCCAGTCAGGGGCTTCAGGAGGCAGCTGACCAATGGTTCTCTCTTCTCATTGATGTTTCTATCTCTCTCTCCCTCTCCCTTCCTATCTGAAATCAATAAAAAAAAATATATTTTTTTTTAAAGAGGACCTTCACAATGGAGAAAGCTAAAAAAAAAAACCTACCACATACTGGTGATCAAAGTTAACATCAACAGCAATGTCATGTTAGCATGTACTCTTGCTATCACGCATGTGATGAGAACAGCATTTTGCCTCTGTGATCTTCCTTCCCATAACCCACATGAACTCATAACCACAGTCTAATTATAAGAAAAACATTGAGCCGAAACCGGTTTGGCTCAATGGATAGAGAGCCAGCTTGGGGACTGAACGGTCCTGGGTTCGATTTTGGTCAAGGGCATGTACCTTGGTTGCTGGCATATCCCCAGTAGGGGGTGTGCAAGAGGCAGCTGATCGATGACTCTCATCGATGTTTCTAACTCTCTATCTCTCTCCCTTTCTCTCTGCACAAAATCAATAAAATATATTTTTTTTAAAAGAAGAAAAAAGAAAAACATTGAACAAAAAAAATCCTGAATTGAGGGATTTTCTACAAAAGATCTGCGTATTGCTCCTCAAAACTGTCAAAATAATTGAAAATAGAAAGTCTGAGGAGCTATCACAGCCTAAGGAGACAGGATGACTAAATGTTATATGGTATCCCAATGGAACCTGGGAACAAAAAAAGGATATCTGATTAAAAATGAAGATATCCGAATACAGTGATTTTAGTTAACAATCATGTATCAATACTGGTTCATTAATTTTGACAAATGTATCATAGTAATTTAAGATGTTTAATAATGGAGACTCTCTTTTACTAGCTTGGTAAATTTTCTGAAAATCTAAAACCAATCCACCATAAAAACTTTTTTCTTTTTTTTTTTTAATGTAAACAGTAACAATTGCCTGTAAAACCTCAGGTAAAATGCTGCAGGGAATATGTAGTATTTTTTCCTCAAATAACAAAACCTGTAAGTCAAAAGAAAACTAAACTAAAAATGAAAACAAAACAGAACTAATTTAGACTCATCAACAAAAAAGAAATAAGTTAATTTTCCAGACAGGTCAATGTCCCCATTTGAAATCATTAGAAGTTTTATGTTCTGGTCAAGAACAATCTTTCTTCTCATTTTTCTGCTTGCTGGGCCTGTTCTCTTCATATCTGATGGCTATTTAGACATTTCAAAGACAATATTGATCCTGGTCTTAATGTGGAATTGATTACGCAACATGCCACTAGGCAAATGTCCCCTTCTGTGTGGGCATTTGCCTTCCTGCACATTAATGCCATTTCAGCAACATGTGTTTCATGGCTGTTAAGATTCTGTTCCAAATAAGCAGATAAAGTCAAACTTTGTGAAGAGATCTTGATTCAGGTTCAGAAACCAGTAGCAAAATGTAAGTATGAAGGTAGGCAACCATGTGCCAGCTTATTTATGGGGAGAAGTAGATAGGAAATCCTTTAAAAAAAGATGATTGGTTTTTATCATCTGGAGATGAGTTAGGGAAGAAAAATGTCTGTATGCTAATTGTGGCCATATGAATGGAGTAAGACAGTTAGGAAGTGATTCAAATTCTAATTTCCATCCATTTTCCTCATCTGTTCATTGGCTTGTTGGAAGAGAGAACAAAACAAGGGAACTTCCAGCCAGGTCAGAATTACAAAAAGAATTCTCCATGCTACTCTTCATGCACACACTATGGCAAACCAGGTAGAAATGAATTATTCTTATGGACTTGAAACACTGTGTAGTTTTTCCACAGATACTTTCTCAGTGCACTGTTTTCTTTGGAAAGCATGTTTTATGTGAGTTCCTTTTGTTGTTGCTGCAGTTTTAAGTAGCTCAAATATTACTTCAGTGCAAAATATTTGTTATCTCAGAAGATACATTCAGAAAATAAAATTCACAGCCAACATTCCAATGGAACCAAACATTTTTTAACACTCAACCTCATGAGATTAAATTACTTCTGCAAAATGTGAATTTTTTTGAATTTAGCAAACTCAATTAATGGTTAGAAAATACTGAATTAAGATACCATGAAGTATAACCCAGCAATTCCATTCCTAGGTATATATCCCAAACTGGCATTTAGACAAAAGCCTATACGTGAGTATTCGTAGCAGCAGTATTCACAATATCCAAAATGTGGAACCAACCCAGATGTCTGTCAATTGATGAATAAATAAACAAAACGTGAACTATTTTTCAGCCAAAAGAGGAATGATAGATGCTACAGCATGGATGAACCTTGAAAAGATAATACTAAGTGAAAGAAGTCAGACACAAAAGGTCACTTAATGAATGATTCTATTTACATAAAATTTTCAGAATAGGAAAATTCAGAGACAACATGCCTGTGAGTGGTTTTGAGAAACTGGGAGATGTGGGGAAGGGGAAGTGACCTCCCTTGGGGCGTGATGAAAATTATCTGGAACTAGATGGGCGTACAATAGTGTGAAAAAACTAGAAGCCCTTAACTATACACTCCGAAATAATTAAAACAGTGACTTCTATATAAAGTGAATTATACATCGATATAAAAATATATATGAATGTATATATGTATGCCATGAGGACATATGTTGGGAGGCATCCATACACTGAACCACCAGCCTTGAATAACTGTAACTACATATAGTGCTCATGTATAATACAACATGGGGAAATAAGCAAACAGGCAGGGTAGACACTCCTAGGGAAAAGAATATTGAGAAAAAAGAGCTGCTTTTTTTTCCCAGTCCCTATTGACACTCTGTCCAGCTGTTCTCTTCCACCTAAAATACAAGAAGGAGCCGGGACCGGTTTGGCTCAAGTGGATAGAGCGTCGGCCTGGGGACTGAAAGGTCCCGGGTTCGATTCCAGTCAAGGGCATGTACCTTGGTTGCGGGCGCATCCCCAGTAGGGGTTGTGCAAGAGGCAGCTGATCGATGATTCTCTCTCATCGATGTTTCTAACTCTCTATCCCTCTCTCTTACTCTCTGTGAAAAATCAATAAAATATATTTTAAAAAAAATAAAATAAAATACAAGAAGGATAAATTTTAAAGGAACCTCCCACTGAGCAGAGCAGCAGATGGAACAAAGATGGCCTGTCAGGCCTGGAAAGATGCCAGGGTGGGTCCGACATCAGGCATGGACCTTATGCAAACTTAATTAATGATTAGAAAACACTGAATTAAGATACCATGAAGTATAACCCAGCAATCTGAGAAATGCATCCAGAGTATCGGCTTTGGTCTGCAAGCCAACACTAAACCTGATCAGCCTGCAGAATAGGTTGCTTAGAAGACCCATACATATGAACCCTTAAGTGGAGGGGCAGTGGACAGGTAGCTATCAGCAAAGAAACATGAACACGTGAAAAGACAAAGGGTATAAACAGGAAACCGGGAAGGAAGCCAAGTTAAAGCAGCATTTGCCAAACAGTTTTGGTCTTAGGTTTCTCTTTTTAGGGGATGGGGAAGAGTAGAACCTCTCTTATTATGTCTCAAGGCACTAGTGTTTCATGAGTCAGAGAAATGCACAAATGAGGTAAAGTCGATGGTAATTCGCAGAGCTACAAGATCAACACTGATTATAAAAGCAGTTTCCACTTGCTTAATCCTGACTAGGGGCCAGGTTTGAGCTAAGAGCATCACAAGGGTTATCTCATTTAAAAATACTCACAATTAAGCCTCAAGGCAGTTATGATCCCCATTCTAGGAGGACCCGAGGATACTGAGGGTTGGCAAGGTCAGAAAACTTTCTCAAAATCTCACATCTCACTAGCAGTTCAACTGGTTCTTGAAAGCCTGGAGCCCAACTGCAGTGCCTGCTCTTATAATCACAAGATACCTTCAGTGAAAGCTACAAGAGCAGAAAGTTTCTGGGGTGAAGCCAGGGGGCCCTTAACCTGTAATAGCCTCACTCTGAGGAAACAGGCAAAAAGACTTTGAAAGGCCCAGCAGATAATCAGTGAAGGACAACACAAAAATCAGCCATAAAAAAAAAAAACAAGCAAATCCTATCACTTGCAGCAATATATGGATGGACCCTGAAGGCATTATGCTAAGTGAGATAAGTCAGACAGAGAAAGACAAATACTGTATGATCTCACTTACATGTGGAATCCAATTTTTAAAAAAAACAGTAAATTACAGTAAAAAGGGACACATTGGTGGTTATCAGAGGGAGAGGGAATTGGAGGAACGTGACCAAAAGTGGCAAACCTCAGGTTATAAGATAAATACGTACTAGGGATGTAATGTACAACATGATGATATTATAGAGAGACTGAAGAAAACCAAGTAATGCTTAGAGAAATAGAGTTACACAGATTTATTACGCCAGCGGTCTCAGAAGAGTCGCCGCTTAAGTCTGAGCAAACTAATATGGGGGAAGCCCTTCTTTTATCCCCTTTTGGTTTCTTTGTCCCCCAAATATGGATGGGGACTTCTGGACCTTTCATGGACTTTGCAAAAGGCCTCGTGGGTTGGGATGGGGGTCTTGAGATCATATCTAAGGGCCTGGCCTGGCACCAGCACTGATAACCCCCTCCAGGGGTTGTGTATTATTCATGGTTTATGGCCTCTGTAAAACGTGAGCATTTAGGTAACAGGTCTTGCAAACATCAGTGTTACATTGGAATTAGCCATTTAGCCTCCTCAATGACTCTAGCTAATACTATTATATGATATATGAAAATGTTGTTATGAAAGTAGATCCTCAGAGGTCTCATCACAGGAAGAATTGTTTTCTTTTTATTGTATCTATATGATATGATAGATGTCAACTAACCCTATTATGGTAATCATTTCAGAATATATGTAAATCATGGTGTACACCTTAAACTTATACAGTGATGTATGTCAATTGTTTCTTAATAAAACAGAGGGAGTGGGCAGAGAACTGCCTCTGTCATACTTTTAATAATATCATGAATCATAGTATAGGTGACTCATGACGTGATTCCAACACATAATATCTGTATAGCTTACAACATTCTGTCTTTTATGACATAATAGAAGGTAGCACTTATCAAATACATTGGTTATGAATTTTGCATGGATTAGCTTATTTAATATAACAATTTTATAAGCTAAGAACTATTAGCCAAGTACAAGGAAGATAAAATCCCTCACCCAAGAATAGAGTGGATAAGCATCTGAGATGAGTATTAAACTCAGGTTTCCAGCTCAGGCACACTTGAGTTTAAAACTCCTAGATTCAAAAGTGCTCCACATTTTCAGTTGTCAGCCTGGGAAATTAATTGGAGGCAAATGGTTTGGATGGCAGAAACATATGTGTTTGACGTATATTATATGTCAAGTGCTCAGCTCCAGTGCTACGCTGAGCCTGAAGCAAAAGGAAAAGCCTATAATACCGATCTGCCTTTGTTTAAAATTTGGGTTGTTTTTTGTTTTTGTTTGGGTTTTTTTTGGTCATGGATTTGGTTGGGTTTATTTTGATTTTTAAAACACTGCATAAAACATTATTTATCTTTAATATTAGATTTTGGGGCATCCCTGTACATTTTGTACCCTCAGGGAGTCCCTGACTTGCCTCATTCTGGTCCTGGCCCTACTTCACTTGGTGTTTGATATGCAGAGGGCGTGCAGAAAATATCAACTTGCATATTGTGTTTAGTTTTTACGTCCATGTTTCCTGTAAGGTCTCATATTATTTTTTAAAATATATTTTATTGATTTTTTACAGAGAGGAAGGGAGAGAGCTAATTAGAAACATTAACGAGAAAGAAAGAAACATCAATCAGCGGCTTTCCCTCCCTCTCTCCCTCCCGCCCCCCACTGGGGATGCGCACGCAACCAAGGCACATGCCCCTGACCAGAATCAAACCTGGGACCCTTCAGTCCGCAGGCTGACGCTCTATCCACTGAGCCAAACTGGTTTCGGCAGATCTCATATTCTTTGAAGGCAGTGACTATAAGTCACTTTTTGTAATCTTGCTCACCACCAAACGCTATCTTGTCACAGTTAGGTCCTCAAAAACATATGTTGAATGAAAAATGTTTCCTCTCTCACTTTCACCTGTGGTACAGTCATACTTCACAATGCCCAAGGTAACTCTTATAATGAAGTACTTGCGATCTGACTATTGTTTAAACTTTCTATCAGTTGCCAAGTCAAATGGTACCTGATCAGAAAAACCAAGGTACTAATTAAAGGTCAACTTTGATTTCTCTCAATTCTGCCCCAAAATTCTTCGGTGAAAGTTTTTAAGAACTATTTTTGGTTTTCTCAAGAACACCTTACATCACTCTAAACCTCTCCATGACAATGCAACTCCTGCTGTTAATCAGTCATGATACTTTGTGTGACTAGAAAATGTAGGCCAAGGAGTCCTTTCAAAGTTTTGAAAGATAAGTAACTTTGTGTTGGTACAGTCATTTGACCAACTGAAGGTATTCTGCAGTGTAAGAGAGTTGGTAGCTCCATCACTTATTAACTGTGTGGTACCTGCAAGTAATAGAACCTCTTCAGACCATATCTGCGAAGTGGAGATAATAATCATACCTACATCAAGTGACTGTTATAAGTTCTAAGTGAGAAAATGCTATGTCTAGCACACAGTAATTGCTTACTACATATGATTCTAATTTCTCACTTAATATTTATAATAGAGGTCCCGTGCATGAAATTTGTGCATGAGGGCGGTCCCCTCAGCCCAGCCTGCACCCTCTCCATTATGAAACCCCCTCAGGGGATGTCTGACTGCTAGTTCAAGCCCAATAAACCAGCAGTCGGACATCCCTCTCACAATCCAGGACCACTGGCTCTTAACTGCTCCCCTGCCTGCCTGACCCCACCTAACTGCCCCCCACTTCCCTGCAGGCCTAGTCTCCTCTTATTGGCCCACGCCACTTATCTGGTCGCCCCCAACTGGCCCCCTGCTGGCCTGGTGGCCCCACACAGCCTGCTATTCAGTCATTTGGTCATTCCTCACTAACCTCCCTGCCAGCCTGATTGCCCCATGCAGCCTGTTTAGTCATCTGTTCAGTTGTTTCATATGCGATGTTGCTTAGCCATATAGACTTGGCATGGGAGTACAAACTAGACCAGGCAAACAATCAGGGGTCATTATATTAAGCTATACTCATTGAGTATCTACTGTACAAGGCACTCTACTAGACACTGAAAGAAAACAAAGAGAAATAAGACAAAAATCCCAGCCTTCAAAACAGTAGTCCAAAATGTTATTCCTTTAAATAAAATTTTCTTTCTTTACTTATAAAGTAAACAAAATGATAAATAAATGTGAGTTTGTTAAGGATGAACCAGACTATGTAATGTTATTGTCAATTCAGTGTAAGAAGACATAGTGGAGAAAAATTTATATCTTTGCTCAATTACATAAAACAAATAGTTTATTCCAGGAAAATGTAGGAAAAAAATTGCATTAGGTGTGAGATGTGGATTCTGGACACAATCTGTACTAGTAATGGTAGCTTGGTGAGATCATTTCACCTTTCACCTGTAGCAACATGTACCAGCAGGGATTGAGAGAATATATGTAGAGATGAATCCTGCAATTGTTAAGGAAGGTAGAATATAAAGGTAGATAAAGGGAAGTTATTGTTAGAAAACTTCCCCCATAATAGTGCATTAAATGTGTGGCAAAGACACAAAAACACAATGATAACATGAACTATTGTAGATGGCTCTTAGAAGCTTAGAAAAAGCAATGGCCCAAACTAAATAGAAATGCCAGAACTGTCATGGCAGATGATCAAAGAGAAATCAAAAGAGTGTATATGCTTAAGATATGTAATATATAGGGCTGAAAGCCAACTCTATTTTATGAAGGGACATAGAAAATTTGGGAGATATATTTTACAATGCAATGTAGAATACACCCGTGAGCAGTGCACCTAACATTGAGAACTCAGTGGTGATTGTCCTTTTTTTAGACCAAAATCAACAGGAAACGCTGTTTCAAATTGGACCCCCTAACAGCAGTGAGACTGATAGATCATTGACAGTAAACCCAAGTGGCAGTGCTTAACTATTAGAATCAAGGCACAATTATCTGACTGCAATAAGAGTCTGAGTGGCAGCCAGGGAGGCCTGACCTGCAGAGAGCCGATAGAAACAATAAGAAGAACTTAGCATTCCTAGGAACAAGATAGATAGGCTGACAATAGGGCATTGCTTAAACCGGAAGTCAGCAAACTATGACCTCCAAGTCAACTCCAGTCTACCACCTGTTTTTGTCCAGTTCATAAGCTAAGAATGGTTTTTATGACTTTTATTGGCTGAAAAAAAGAAAGAATATTTCATGACATGTGAAAATGACATAATTCAAATTCAGTGTCCATAGACAAAGATTTATTGGAACAGCCATGCTTATTAATTTACATATTGTTTGTGGATGCTCAGGGACTGAGTTGGCACTGATATTCTGGGGACTTGAAGTCTCATCATGCCCCCCCTTTTAAAGTGGCAGCATATTGGGAGGGCCAGGAAATAAATAGCTTCCAATGGATCCAGTTGGTCCATAAACCTATCCAGGACATTTTCCTAGTCCCTAACTGAATAAATGGCACAGGCATACTTGGTGGTTTGAAGAACCTCCACATTGGTTCCCTGTCCTGTCACAGTGGGAAAAGTCAAGTGGAAGCTTCTGAAACTGGCCAAAACTCTATCATGTGTTATACCAAAGATTGTACCAGATTTAAGACCTAAGTATGCAGAGATAGTGTACTGATTATTTATTTACCCCATTTAAGTCAGAAGTTCAAGTTTGGCCCCTACAAAAACCACATGATTCCTAGAGAATGATAGTGGATCAAATATAAACTCCAAAAAACATTAGTCCCAGTAGCAACTGCTGTACCTAACACGGCAACCTTGATAGTATAGATTAAGACAGGCTCAGATACATGCTACAGATCCAGTGGTCTGGTGGATGCATATCAGCAGAATGTCATATTTAGGTAGGAAGGATAATAGTATAAATGTATGGTCTTGCTTCAGAGCTATGTTAAATTTTCTGCCCACTGTTGAATCTAAACCATTTGGAAATTTTGTAGACTATTTCATGGTCCACTACATGGATGACATCATATTAATTGGACAAGATAAGCAATAAGTGGTAAGTATATTTGGGAACTTGATAAGATATATACCTGACACAGGGTAGAATATTAAATCCTACAAAGATACAGGGTCCCATCACATCAGTGAAAAATTTAGGGGCCCAATGACTGGGGCATCCCAGGATATCCCTACAAAGTAAGGGAGCAATTCTTTGCTCTTGAACCTTCTACTAATGAAGAGGAAACACAGATTCTGAAGGTATATCTAAACCAGGTATATCAATTAGGGAACATTCAGGTAAGTTTAATATAAAGACTTAGTAACAGGAGATTGGCTAAAGAGAACTTGGAAGAATATAGGAATCACAGATACAGAAGCAGCCATTACTCAGCTAGAGCTGAGGCAAGTACCCAAGGCTTGGGAGAGGGCTCATCCAAGGCTGTGATTCTAAACTCATTGGAGAGTAAACCACTGGGTAGCAAAGAAATTAATCTCTGATCTGCTGCAGGCTGAGGTTGGCCAATAAAATGGTCTAGGCCAGTGTTTCCCAAAGTGTGGTACACGTTACCCACAGGGGTATGGGAAGAGTTTGGTAGGGGTACGCATTGCACCGGAGTTTGGCGGGGATATGCACTGCGCCGTGCTTAGCTGCACCTAATTCTACTACGTTCTCATGAGTACGAGGGGTACTCAGCATTATGAAAATTATAGAAGGAGTACACATATGTCAAAAGTTTGGGAAATACTGTTAGGCTATCAAGGAAACTTTCTAAGAAGCTGCCAGTAGGGGATACTGTTAAATTCATGAAGAAATCAGCTGGAACCTGGGGAATTCAGCAGAAATTTCTTAAGATTTGGCTGAAACTTGCTGGGCATGAACTCCACTAAGTGCCCAGAACACCAAAAGCAGTGACCTAGAAACTATTTTAGGAACAAGTACACCAGAAAGAAGCCCCTTTCCCTTGCAGTGACCTTCCAGTGCCCTCTACTGGCAATGTTTAACATCATACTCTTTGCTGGCAAAGGATCAATGGCTGCATCATCCAAGCAGGGCAAGGATGAGTAGATTCGGAGCTGAAAGGCAATAACTTGATATCAGGCACAGTCCACCCTTTTGAATATTCCATTTCTCTATGCATCTTCCTGAACATTTCTGAACTTCCATACAATGCACCAAATATGTTTTGCCTTCCAAGTTATAGCTATCTTTTGTACAAGTGAAGATCTTTCACCCTTCCCTAAGGGAAGAAACACAAAGTCCCACAATCTTTGTATCCATATGAGACTATATTAATTAGCCCTCAGGTTGTGAGGCCTGATGAACATCCTGCTACCTAAAGACTAAACTGTAAAGTTTACCCCAAAAACTTGGATGAACAATAGTAATGGGGGTGGGGGAGGGGGGAGAGAAGAAGAAACGGTTAGCATATATACAAATAAACACATACATTTTTCTGTAAGTAGTCACAAGGCTAGATTTGACACCTGTGACTTCCTTATTCATTTGGTAATGGTCTGTCCCTCAGGTAGAACTGCAGCAGGTCTAAGTTTTACCTGATGGAGTGAACAAATCTTTATTCCTGAAGGATTTGAATCCTATATAATCCTGCCTTTGTTTGGTTCTCTAGTTTTTCATTAACCTTTGAGTTGGGCTGGGAAATATTAAGAGGCAGCCTTAGAAAATCCATACATGGAGATTTTGTTGCCCCCACTTCACAGCAGCCCAAGTACTCCTTGGTGGTCAGAATCAAGCATGCCAGGTCATGGGGTAATCCCTTTTTCTGCCATTGGTTCAATAGTATAAGGAGCCCCGAAGGCCAAGTGGCAATCTCATCTTCCAATTCAATTTAGCTTCAAAAAGGAAGTACTTTTTGCATACCCTACAGCATTGATGGATCCTTGGGGATATTGTGTTAAGTAAAGTAAGCCAGTCACAAAAATACAAATGTTTCCACTTATGTGAGGCACTTTCAGTAGTCAAAATTACAGAGATTTTCTAGTAGAGTGGTGGTGTCCATGGGCTCAGGGGAGGAGGGATTGAAACATTATTATTTAATGCAGTGGTTCTCAACCTTTTTAATGCCAAGACCCTTTAATACAGTGCCTCATGTTGTGGTGACCCCCCGACCATAAAATTATTTTTGTTGCTACTTCATAACTAATTTTGCTACTGTTAATGAATCATAATGTAAATATATGTGTTTTCTGATGGTCTTAGGCTCTACAGCAGCAGTTCTCAACCTGTGGGTTATGATCCACAGGTTGAGAACCATTAGCAGGGTCGCCTAAGATCATTGAAAAACACAGATATTTACATTATGATTCATAACAGTATCAACATTACAGTTATGAAATAGCAATGAAAATAATTTTATGTTCAGGGGTCACCACAACATGAGGCACTGTATTAAAGGGTCTTGGCATTAAAAAGGTTGAGAGCCACTAGTTTAATGGGTATACTTTACAAGATGAAAAGAGCACTGGAGATGAATGTTGGTGATGACTGCACAGCATTGTGAAAGCATTTAATATCACTGAATAAGACACTTAAAATGGTTAACCTGGTAAATTTTTTTATGTATATTTGACCACAATAAAAAATAAAAAATAATCTGCAGGTGGGTTACTGGATATCATAATGATAGGAGCCACTCCCACTTCCACACCTTGATTCAGGAACCCATGTATTCTTACTATGGGAAAGAGCACACACATAATGAAATCTGATTTAAAGCATGTACTAATCCTCTAAGACAGAACCCCATTTTTCACGGTATTACCTCCTAACTATTGCTATAACTAAGTCTTTAGTGAGCTTACTTTTCATAAAGGCCAGTCCCTTCCAGATTATGAACCATGTAGTGAGATTGGTTAATTCCACGGGCATAAGCTCATTTATTCAATCCCTTTGCTGTAAATTTAGTTTCTTTATCACAATAATACTCTTTGCTATGTCATAATGATGGATAAGGCATTCTGTATGTCCATCGTGGTGATTATGGTGGAAACATGGATGAGGAAGGCAAATGGGCAAATTCATATCACAAATATGTATATATTCACTGAGCACAATTCTATGCCCTTTCCATATGGAAAAGACCCAATCATCAAGCTGCCACCTGGTGTCAGGATGATCACTCCAAAAAACAGTTTCATATCAGGATTTCAATCCTGATATCTACCGTTGTCAGGCACTCAGCAGTAGTGTTATTCAGGTCAGCCTGCTAAGAGGAAGTTCATGCAGCTGAGCCAATATGTAGCTTCATCTCTGCCTCTATGTTCATGGGTTCAATGAGCAATCACTTGAGTAGCTGGGGAAAAAAGGCTGACTGACACCCAGAGAGAGCATGTCACTTTGTTTGTCTGTTTATTCTGAGCCTTCTCTGCAGTGAATAGGCTTTGTGTGGCAGTCACAGGAAACACAAATATCTTCACTGTCCTTGCCCATTCTGAAAGGTTTAGCTACATATTTCTTTCCCAGTCTACCTTGTGAACAATAGAATGCTGTTTCTTTTAAGACCTAACCACCCAGCCAAACTGTTCACAGCTCTCTACAAATCATTGTCGATCACCCCATACTTCTCATCCAACTCTCACTCCTGACAAAGTAGACAACTGAATGAACCTCTTGATGTTGCACCCAATAGGAGAATTTTCCTTCTTCACTGTCCTTCAGCACCAACCTTCTATGGGTCTGTATTGCTATAATAGCATATCACAATGGTTGTTTTTTTTTTAATTCTTTGTCAACTGGTCATAAAGAACTTCCCAAAAGGCCATCAATATGGATTGTGGGAGAGGCAGCAATAATTATTGCAGGAGCAAGAGCCTTCCGTTCATTACTTAGTAGTATCTTGTTCACCTGCCTGAACTCAGTCTCTATAAGCCATTCTACCAATTATAGATTGATGGTGTGCATGCCCAACCTGATGGCTGAGTGTGTCAGGTACACCCAGTTTATGATGAGAAGCTCAGGCCACATAGTCACCTAAAGTACCATAATTGGCATGTCATCTCCATCAAGCCCAGCAGCAAACCAGCAGAGGAACTGTTTCTCAAAATGATAATAGTTATCAGCACAAGAGATTTGCTTCAACATCCTACAAGTCTGAGCTGTGATCTATGGGTGAGTTTCAGAGGCTCAATACAGCATTCCTAGTAGCCATGGAGACGTCAAATATCATTGAATTTGCAGGATCATAAGGCCCAAGTGATGGAGCAGTTTGTAATGTAGTCTGGAATTGCTCCAGAGCCTTTTTTCTTCCTGTTCCCCAATTGAAATTGGCAACCTTACAAGATGACTTTGTAGATAGGTCAAAGCAGTACACTTAAATGGTATATATTGACTCCTAAGCCCAAAAAGCTTTACTGAGCACTGTGCCTCCTTTTTCATGGTGTGTGGCACAAGGTTCAACAACTTGTACTGCACTTTGGAGGGGCTATCTGGACATGCTCCATAAGTGAACCCCTAGAAATATCACCAAAGTGGTGAGCCCCTAAAATTTTATGTGCTCTATTCCCCCACCCTCTAGTTCATATATTTTTCCAAGGCATCAAAATACTTGCTACTTTCTGCTCATCAGATAAAAATTGCATGGCATCATCAATGTAGTAGAATAGTGTGATATTTAGAAGAAGGTCAGGTTGATCAAGATTACTGCAGACTATATTTGGGCAGAGAGCAGAACTGGTATAGCCCTGAGGCAAGATATAAAGGTGTACAGTTGGCTCTGCCAGATAGAAACATACCGCTCCTGGTGGTCCTTAAACACTGCTATGGAGAAAACATTACCCAGGTATGCATTACCATATGTCAAGGGCCATGTCAATTTGCTGTAGAAAGTAAGCCTGTATCTGGTAGCTGATGCCTGGTTAAATGTATGATAATCCACAGTCTTCCTTCAAGATCCACTAGACTTTTACATAGGTCAAACTGTGGATTAAAAAGACATATTATATGTATCACACCCCCACACCTTTCAAATTTTTGTTGGTGTCACAAATCTATGAAAATTCCCACAGGGATGCACTATTGCTTCTGCCTAACTATCTTGGCAGTGAAGTTTTTGGTGCTTCTACTCAGCCTTTCCTATCATAACAGCCGTCACTCAATGTATGAAAGAGAGATGTGGACATTCCACCTATTCTCCAGTGTGTCTTTTCAAATTATTCATTGAGGGATTGGAGCATTTAAACCATGGAATTAGTCTGGGGTGAATTGCACCTACTATGATTAAGACTTCATCTATTACTTGATTGCAGTAAGCCTCTTACTTTGAGTGTGTCCCCGGGAATTAGCTTCAATTCAAATCCACTGTCTAGTAATCTCTGAAAGGTCTATGTATTTCCTTTTCTTCCAATGGAGTCACTCCAGTATTGCTGCAGATTTATAGCTTGCATTTGAATCGATGTTACAGGGTCCTTCCTCAAGGGGACCCAGACTTCCATGACAGGGACCAGGGGACTGTGACTTGACATTGTTCCAAAAATGAGGCTGTAACTCACCACTATGCTGACACAAGTCAGGCTGAAAATGGTGAGCAGAGACTCAGACTAGTCAAAGTGGGTCTCAGTCACTCGCTGGGTGAACACTTGAGCAGAAGATGTACTACCTGAGAGTGAAGGGCTTTGAGACCAGCTACAGAATCAGGGGCTGTAATCTACTATAATAATCTTGTTCTTGTAAGTTTGTCCAGGAAAAGGAGCAAAGAATCCTGCAGAAACTGGTGCCAAACTTGATGAAATTATCTGAAACCAAGTAGGTCTGAACAGTGAATGCAATGAACTGTAGTGGATAATGTGGTGTAACAATCATAATCATTCTTTAATATCAGGTCAGCCATTACCATCAGCATCCAGGTGTTGCCTTTGGATGTCTTCCCAGGTTGTATAACCTGGCTCAAGTTTCTGACCTCCAACTTGGGCACAGCCTGGTAGATGCAAGAGTGTGAGTTTATCCCAGTTTGGAATTATCTCTGAAGGGTTATCCTATTGTATGAGCTCCTTGCTCCTTTGTAGCAGACCTCTCTCTAATGTAAGTTATCCTACCATTTGTACTAAGGTGATAAAAAAAATCAAAGGAGATATACAAAAGTATGAAAACTGAAAAGAAAAAAACAACAACAAAATAATTGCTACTTGAAGATAACATTGTCTCTAGTGAAAACCCCAAATAATCTACAGATGAACTATTTTAATTAATTGGAGAGTAACATATTTTATTCAAATCTTATCATGGCAGGCCAACTCTCCAGTCCACCAGCTCAGAAAAGAAGCCTGAACACTAAGAATTCCATTTGGATAATTCACCCAAAGATGCCCACATAGTGTTGATGGTTGGTGAGAGTCTCCTTACCCTTATCCATTCTGAAGGCAAATCATTCTAGGGTAGGAAGGAGTATTCTCAGAGCCCCGAAACTGTAACTTTGATTACAATGGAAATCTAACTCCATCGTTCATTAAAGTCATGAGGTGGGGCAAGGTGAAGCCAAGAATACCAGGCTTCTGTAAGTGGGATGGAAGCTCGTGCATCTGAACTCAGGAATTTGTTCTTTCCCTCTTTGGTGCCCGTGGAGCTCCGTGTGCATGGTCTTTGTAGAGCAGAATATAGGAGAAAATGATTCCTTTGGAATAGCTATGATTTTAGGATTATGTAGGAGCCACAGAGGTCAGAGGAAAATAAAACTGTGCTAAAATAATGTCAAGGTTCTGCTATAACCCTACTAAACTCAGAGATTTCCCAGTGCTTAACAGCTTTATGTGTAAATAACTATCCATTTAACTTGGTGTAAATTCTCCTGCAAAGAGAGTCTATAGTGTTTGCAGGCATCTGTGATTTATCATTTTCTCCCAGGGGTAAAAACAAACTATCTGCAACTTAAGAAAACAAGCTGAAAGGAGAGAAAAGAGACATAATTTAGTGTGTGTGTATGTGTGTGTGTGTGTGTGTGTGTGTTGTGTGTGTGTGTGTGTGTATCCTTATGTCATTTATGTAATTTTATATATTTTTTTAATTGATTTCTCACAGAGAGGAAGGGAGAGATATAGAGAGATAGAAACGTCGATGAGAGAGAAACATCGACCAGATGCCTCTTGCACACCCCCTACTGGGGATGTGCCCGCAACCCAGATACATGTCCTTGACCGGAATCGAACCTGGGACCTTTCAGTCCGCAGACCGACGCTCTACCACTGAGCCAAACCGGTTTTGGCCATTTATGTAATTTTAAAACAGCCTTTTAGTTAATACTCCTACAGAATCTTAGATCTTAAAAGATGAATGAATACTTAAGCAGTCCAACTTGGAACATTCAATCCAATCTCTCTCTTCTACAGGTGAGAAAACTGATCACATAGTGGATAACCTAAATGAGCAAATGGGCAAGTGAATTCCGTGGCAACCTGGAATCATCTGCCTCTACCAATGGAAGCAGTGGCAACCCAGCTACTGCAGATGGTTAGTAAGGAATTGTGGATCTGTGGCGCCACATCTGATCTTTTCATTATAAGCCAGAAACCATATTTTTATATGAAACTAGAGGTCTGGTACACAAAATCTGTGAATTGGGAATGGGGGGGTGGTCCCTCAGCTCAGCCTGCCCCTTCTCACAGTCTGGGAGCCCTCAGGGTATGTCCTACTAACAGCTTAGGCCCACTCCCTCTGCAGTCTGGCCTCCCTCTGCCAGAGGCAATTGACTGATCAGGGAAAGGCACTGCCCCCATCACCTCCTCGCTACTGCTGCCTTTGGCCTCTTTCTGCAGGAAGCAACCAGGTGATCAGGGAAAGGTGACACCCCCATCACACCTCTGCTGCTGCCACTGCCAGCTGTGAGGCTGCCTGAGCTTTGGCCTTCACAGCCACTGCAGCTTGCCTGAGCCTCACCTGGACCTCATTGCCTGAGGCTCAGGTCCTCGCAGCTGCAGCAGCCATCTTCAGCTTGCCTGAGCTCCGGGCTGGCCCTGGGCAAATGGCAGCCACCATCGAGTCCCCAATGCTGCAAGTCCCTGTCCATTCATGCCTGCTGCGCACACAGCCTGCTGATGGGTTGTTATTATGATAGCGTTCCAACCAATTTGCATATTACCCTCTACTTAGATAGATACTTTGATTTTTAAATGCTGACTGACTTTTCCTACCTCCACACATAAATACTGCACAGATTATAATGAGGACATCTGCCATTTATCTGTTAGACTTGGTGTATAACCTGCCATTTTATGGCTTTGAGATAAAATGATGGGCCCAGTTAGGAGCAGGTCTAAATAAAGAATCCAGTCTCTCCAGTGACCAACAGAATCATGAAAAGATGCTCAGCATCACTAATCATCAGAGAAATGCAAATCAACATCATAACGAGATTACCTCCACACACTTGTTAGAATGGCTACTATAAAAAAGATAAGAAATAGCAAGTATTGGATGTGGAGAAAAGGGAACTTTGTGCACTGTTTGTGGGAATGTAAATTGGTGCTGTCTCTACGTTAAAATGGTATGGATGTTCCTCAAGCAATTAAAAATAGAACTACCATATGATGCAGCAATTCCACTTCTGGGTATTTATCAGAAGGAAACAAAACCATTAATTTGAAAAGTTATCTACACACCCTATATTCATTAAAGCATAATTGACAGTAGGCAAGACATGTACCAAGTGTTCATTGATGGATGAATGGCTAAAACAATTGAATATATATATATGTATGTATGTATATATATGTAATGTTATTCAGCCATTTAAAAAAAGAAAAAAATCCTACCATTTGTGAGAATATGGATGGACCCTTAGGGCATTATGTTAAGAAAGATAAGTTAGAGAGAGAAAGACAAATACTGTATAATCTCATATTTATATGTGAAATCACAAAACAAAAAAAATTCATAGATAGAAAAAATGTGGTGGTTGCCAGAGATAGGTGGTGACTGGGTGGCTGAAATGGGTGAAGATGGTCAAAAGAAATAAACTTCCAATAATAAGATAAATCAGTCCTGGGGATGGAACATACCACATGGTGACTACTGTACTGTATATTTGAAAGTTGCTAAGAGAGCAGATCTTAAAAGTTCTCATCACAAGAAAATAAAATTTCTAATGTGAGATGATAGAGTTTGACTAGGCTATGGTAGTAATTTCACAATATGCATACATATGTCAAGTTGTTATGTTGTACACCTAAAACTAATAAAATGTTGTATGTCAATCACATCTCAATTAAACACACACACACACACACACACAGAGTCTGCCAGATTCCAGGTTCCAGGCCAGGACTCTCTTTGCCCCAGATTGCTTCTGGAACACACCTTATTTTAAATTCATCATCAGTTAGTCTATGTCCTAAGTGAGATATGCCTTGCTGAACCACATATACATTAAAATAAAAAATCTATAGCTGGACAAGAAAGGGAAAAAATATTGAAGCAAAGGAAGGAAATAATACTGCATTGAATTACAATTATCAAAGAAGTGTCTGGCTTAATTTTCCATGCATTTAGAAATACAGAGCATACATTTCCACAGAATGTTTTGTATTTACAGCATGTCTATTTAGTTATATGGCTGCAATATAATTGTTTTCCTGCTGAGAATTATGGCTGTGAAGTTACTCTGGGTCCTATTACAGCTAATTATAGTCTTGCTCTGGAATTTAAGAGCTCCCTTGCAAAGCTCCCTCCTCTCCAGTTACACACAATGGGCCTGGAGAGCATTCTGATTCTACATGTGATTGTCGTTCTCGGTTCCCCCTAGAAATATGACATTTGGATGTTTGGGGGTGTGAATTACCAGAAATGAGCTCGAGCTTATTGGAATAATTCTGAGTCTAAATTACAGGAAAGTTGAACACCGTTGTGCAAGAGGAAAATATGTCTCTCATATTCATATATATAAAGTTAAACTGGCTCCAGAGAACTTAGATAGACACACATTCTCCCTGCACTGAGCTCTAGAAATGAAAAGGTTTGAGCTGGGTATTAAGGCTTCTATGGGCTCTTCATAATTTGAACTGAAGTATGGGGAAATTTACCACAACAAAAGGTGAAGATATCTCTTTTTAATGGATAAACTCTGGGCTCAGAGTCCAAAGACTGGGGCCCAGTCACCTGGTATGTTAACAAATCATTCCACTTAGTAAAGCTTCATTTTTTTATTTTTTTTTCGTGTCTGTCAATTGGAGAGACTAATGCCCACCCTGCATTCATTCATTGCAAAATCATTGTGAGGATCAGATGAGATAGGGAGATGTAATTAGGTGAAGGGAGCGTGCCTCCATAGGCCACCGCTGCCATAGGAACTGGGAGGCCACTGAGCATTGTGAAGAATAAGGGATGAGGAATTAGACACCACTAAGCCTTGCGAAATCCCGAAATGATGAAGGCTGTACCCACGTCTGGGGTTGTTGCAAGGGTTAAATGAGTGCTTGGCTCAGTGTCTGCTGCACAGAAAACCTTAGCAACCTTTCCCTTCTGCATTCATATTTCATTGGATTACCGAATCTTTCTTTATTGTGTTACCAGAGGGTTATCTGCATACAAAGACATGTCTAAGATCAGCACTTCTATTTTTATGGTTGTGATCATTGATTTTTACTAAAAACTGAAAGATTTTTGTTAAAATAAAATCAAGCAGTGCACAAAAGTTTTCATGGGTTTTAGAAACAAAGAAAAGGAACCAAATTCAGAACTTTTGATCTTGAAAGGGTCTGTTTTACATTCAGAAGATGAATGAAAGGGACGAGGAAGTTGAAAAATTTTACCTCCCCCCAAAATCCTTTGTGGCAGGAAGGGATATTTCTCTCCTCATAGGCTAATCCATCCCTTTTATAAAATGCATAGTTTTCATTCTTATCAAAGTAGTTTTCAAAATGGCTTAGAAAGTAAAGAATGCCATCATGCTTACACAGGAATGAGCTGCCTCCTGCCGCGCCCCTGCCCTCCTCCAATTCCAGCTCCCCACACGCAGCCACTTTCCAATCTCCTGGCTATTTCTTCTGTTATTTACCTTCCATATTTCTAAATAGCATGCTTAGTATGCCATTCTTAATTGATTTCCATTTCTACTATGATTTACTAATTTCCTTCTAGGGAAGATGGTGATTTCACTCTTCAAACCCTTTCTTTTCACACCAATTTCCCCTTATATCATCCTCCCAGTAATGCCATACAATACTTTTTTAGGCTAAGGAGCAATAGCATTCACATCATTATGCCTTGCTATTTCTGAACAGCTGCATCACACAGTATTTTAGCTATAATTCTGATACAAAATTTGTGTTTCTAGGAGTTAATAATTATTTGATTTATTTGCTTAGCTTTTCTCACAAGTATTTACAACTTTACCCTCAAGTTTCTGATCTTCAATAGGGTCAAACACATCAGTAAATCTATCCAATTCCTCCCTCTTTCCCCCCTCCCCTCAGAGACATCCCTCCTGAAACCCTCCATCTCCCAGTTCTGGTTACTTTCCAATCCTGCTGCACAGATGTTGCCCTAAGATTTTTCTTCTCCATCATCTGGGAATTCCTCACCCCTCTGCTGGATTCCCTCTGCCAGTCCCCTCCTTTGTTTCTTTCTCTTGATTTACTCTCTCATTTGAGGGTGCATGCCCTCCTATAGCCTTCTGACAAAGAATGCTTGGGAGGTAAATTTTTTGAGACCTTGCTTCACTAAAAATAATTAGTTTACATTTTCACTTATAGTCTCATTGGGTATATAATTCTAGGTTGTCAACTACTTCTGGTATTACATTTAAAAGTATGAACCCATTGTCATCTAACTTCCAATGATATCAGTGGGTAGCTTTAAGTCTGTCAGTCTCAATTTCTTCTGGAAATTGTGAAATCTCTTTATCCCCATACTCTAAAGTTTTAACATAAGGTTGCATTGTTATGCTTGGCATCCAAGGGAACTTTCAATATAAAATGTCATACAGGCTTCTTTTCTGGGACATCTTCCTATATGTCTTTTCTAGTTCCCTCTCCTCAATTTATCTGTCCTCCTATTCTGAGTATGTTGATGTCATATGTTGATCCTCTTACACACATTCCCCAATTTGGAAATCTTTTGTCATATTTTCTATCTATGTCTTTTTGTTCTATTTTAAGGAAAAATACTATAGCTTTATCTCCAAACCCTGTTCAGAAATAGTAATTTATACTATTATATTCTAAATTTACCAGAGGTTTTCATCTTCCTTGAATGTTCTTTTTTAAAATTCTTTCTCATGGCTGCAATTCCTTATCTTATCTAAAAATTGTAGTAATGAGTAGATTTATCTAAGTTTTGTTTTGTTCTCTGTCACATCTCTGTTATCTTATTACATTCTTTTTCTCTGCTTTTTTGTTTCATTTTATGCCTGGTTAACCTTGGTGGTTCAGCTATACTTAAGAAACAGGTTTATTAAGTAAAGGGGACCAAATATATTGGGTAGTGAATGGAAACTATACTTTTGGTGGTGAGCATGACAATACATAGAAATCAAATTATAATATTATACACTGAAAATTAATTTAAACAAATAAAATGTGTGGAGAATTATTATCATACAAAAAAGCTAAAAATATTCATGATTTTTAAATACATGACACTGTCCATTTCAACAGCAACATGTATTACTGCAATCAGTAAAAAAATAACTCTACTGTCTCCTATTGGTACACACTATAGGAAACCAGGCGTTTTAATGTTTATCTCAATTTTTATATGCTAAAACACAACTGTGTTTATTCTATCAACATATTGTCCTAGTTTTTAAAAAGTTATGAAGCATACAGCACCAGATATAAGTCAATTTATTATATAGAAGTTGCATGGTTATATAATTTTCTTTAAAATGCCAGATAATGTTCATTAGGAAAAGGAGGTGCTTGCTCTATGAAACTTTCAGAAGGTTTAAACTTCATTTCTGTGTCTCCTTCTGCTTCATCTCTGCCGACTTGGGAGCAATATCCCATCATTCTGTCAGCCTCTGCTAGGATGAAGTATATCTGTTACAAAGATGGTAGCTTCAACCCAGAGCAGGTCAAACACAGTGTTGCTTGTGGTAGAGACTTATCTCAAACAGGAAAAATCATTGTCCACATTATGCCATACTTGATAGCAAAATACATTACACACCCATTCATATGTAAAGAGCTTAAATTTTAGAATCACACAGGATGGGTACAAAGTATGGTTCTTACATGAAGAAGAACTCAAGCTTCTCTGTGCCTCCATTTCCTCCCCTGTAAAATGGGGCTGAAAACTTTATCTTCCTATTTGAGTTTTGAGGACAGCAAATGGGACAATCCACATAATGGGCTTAGTGCAGTGTCTGGCACACAGGTGCATTCGATTCACATTAGCTGTGGCTGTTACTACTGATCTTGCTATTTAAGCCTCAAACCAGCATGCACATATGGTGGGAACCCCTCTGCCCCCATTTTTCAAGAAAGAAAATAGACTCTGAATGGCTCAACAGCCTGCCCGTGGTTTCACCACCACCATTTGGCAGAAATTATACTCAAGACCAGATCTTTTTGAGCTAGATTTGCCCTCTTCCCACTCAAAAGTGCCACTTCTTCACAAAGGAGCAAAGTGAAAAATGATAAAGATGAAAGGGAATCAAATTTGGGGCTACCAACCTGTTCCATCACCATTTCCTCCACTTAGTTACTTAATTTGGGCCTCAATCTAGTCATTGACTCAACAAATCCACTAGAAATGTGTTGTAAGTAGGACAAGTCAAGGTGCTGCACTCATGGGGCACAGGCCCCAATCATGGCAAATTTAGAGAGGGATCTGCGTTGTGGAGAATATGAATCAGTGAGCTCAGACTTACCCCTCAGGATAGAGAGGCAGCATGGTGTCAGAGCTGAGAGCATGGGCTTAGGAACCAGACTGTCTGGGTCCAGGTCCTGGCTTTATTACTTACTAACTGTGCGACAGTGGGCAAGTGATTTGACTTTTCTGTGCCTGGGTTCCTCCAACGATTCTGAGGAGTAAATGAGTTAATACATGTAAAGGGCCTAGGACACACAGTAAGTGCCTGACACATGGTAAGTGCTCTATCAATGACTGCCAAATAAAAGGAGGCCAATTGGGAATATCTGGAGGGAGGGCAGTGTAGGTACAAGGAATAGCAAGTGCCAAGGCTGGTAGCTAGGCCAAGCTTGGGATATTTGAGAAAGAGCAGAAAGGCCAGTGTATTGAAGAGGAGTAAGCAATGAAGAGAGTGGTGGTTGATGAGGTCTATAAAACATCCATTAGAGAATGTTAATAGCAGCTCACTTATCTAAAGTTAAGGGCAAATCGTGACGTATAGTCCCTTTAGCTATAACATAGTTCACCTACCAAAGGAAAGTATGAAGGCTCCAATTCAGCTGTCTCCAGTGAGCAAGGGTCAGCATGTACCAACCACCTTTCATACCTCCCCTGTGACCAACTTGGAATTGGCTAGAGGAAGCCAAGAGCTGAGTCTCTGATCCTGAGCACCACGCTTCTCAGGGTGTTAGAGGTTTAGCCTTGAGGGAATCATATGACTGACCTGGGCAACCTGCCCAGGATCTATTGTAATTAGCTCCTCCCCACGCACTGGTATATAACAGCAGGGTCCACATACAGCTGATTATGCAGGGAACTAACTCAGGGATCCCCCTATCTTGGATATGGTCAGAACAGGATCTGGTAGGTCTAATCTAGGCTTGGCATGAACCAGCTAGATGATCACTGACCTACTGTGTCAAATGAAGCTAAGCAACAGTATGTCTCTCAGAGGTCATGGTGAGGATTGCCCAATGCTAGTGATCATTATTAGAGAGATAAGCAAATCTTGCTCCAAGCAAAGACTAATCCAGAAATAAAGATCAGAAAACTGATTCAGATTATTGATCATTGAGTGATAACATGTTCTCCTGTGCTTAGCATAAGGATGGAATCTGGGGAGTACTAGGCCCAATAGAATATAGTATTACAGTCAATACCTCATGCACCAGGGTGGGCCCTCAGGAATGATGGACCAGTGAGGGTAAGTATTGTTAAGAAAAGACCACGAGCTCTGGTATCATTCACATAGAGATTCAAACTCAAGATTTTTCTGGTTATTTGTTTTTATCTACAACTTTTGGAATTAAAAATTGAATAAGCCATAGTGAGTAAGCAAGAAATGGTAACTCTTCTGGTTATGATTCTGTGGATCAGAAACTTGAGTAGGGCTCAACTGGGTGATTCTTATGCCCCATGTGGCATCTACTGGGTTACTCGGGGATATTCAGCTGGCAGCTGGACTGATGTAGATAAGAAGACCCATGAGAGCTTGTTACACACCCGACCACTTGGTGACCACTCTTCATGTAGTCACAGCATGTGTGCCCTTGCTCTCTGGCAGCATAGTTGAAATTCTTATGTGGTGGGCCAGGACTCCTGAAGACCATGGCTGCTAATCCTCTCAAAGACTAGGCTTGCCTTAACGTCCCTTCCATCCTACTCCATTAGTCAAAGTAGTCATAGGCCAGGCCAGGTTCAAGGGAAGGGAAAACAGGTTTCACTTGCTCAAAGAATTTGTGGCCATCTTTAGTCTGTCCCAGTGGCAAACACTAGGAATAATAATAAATTTGAAATATATTTGATTGCACTGAAAAGCTGTTATTTCCAGGGAATGGCCATTCTCCAGCCTTTATTTCTTCTTCCCTCCAATGACAACAAGCCCTCAATTAAGCTCACCCAATATGCAGGTGTAAGCCATTTTATAACTGACATGCAAAATAATAATACTTTGCACAGCACTTTGATTGCACCATTCATCCAAGAATATCCAAGTCCTCTGCAAGCAATAATTAAGCTTCTGCTCCCCCACAGCACTCCATTATCTTCTCTTTATTGATGGGGAAGCACTAAACCCAGGAAAGTGAATTTTCCAAGGTCACAGGAGTTGGTGACAGAGCTGAGAAGGAAATCACAGCATCAGCAGCTCAGTCAGCATCAACATTTTCCAATACCAATGATGCCAGACCCAGGAATCCATGGGAAGCCCTGCCTGCCCATTTTCCTGATGGCTCATTCTCACCTTGCCCCTTCATATCACTCCTGTCCTTGCTGACAACAGTATCTCTGGATCCAAGACTCTCTGAAGACAGATGGAGATCATCAAGAGAGCTGGAGAATCTGCACATCCCTGGCTTCACAACCAATGTCTTCTCCGATTACTCAGGAAGTCATGCACAATTAAAGAGAGGCAGTGAGCAAAGCAAGGTACAGGAGTTGTGCTTTCATTCTTCACCAGACACAGCTCATTTGTTTTGCTGTCAAAAGCAAGAAATGTCAGGAAAAAGGGGGAGGTAAAAAATACAAGTGTGAGAAAGAGTGACTGTAAAAGATATGCCACATTCAGAATGTATCATGTAGCTTTGGGCAAACTTCTAACTCCAGCCTGATGGTTGTCAAGTCTTGTGCAGCAAGGACTATGCCAGCTGCTAAAGCTTGCTGGAGACATTGAACATGTTGGGTAAACTGAACAAAAACAGATATGTCATCTTTTTTTTAAAATATATTTTATTGATTTTGTACAGAGAGGAAGAGAGAGAGATAGAGAGTTAGAAACATCGATGAGAGAGAGTCATCGATCTTGCACACCCCCTACTGGGGATATGCCCACAATCAAGGTACATGCCCTTGACCGGAATCGAACCCGGGACCTTTCAGTCCCCAAGCCGACTCTCTATCCATTGAGCCAAACCGGTTTTGGCGACATGTCATCTTTTATCACTGATCTCCTCCTTTCTGCTGGCCTTGTCCCCTGGCCCTGATATCCCCCAAACTAAATCACTGGAATCATTTCTAAACTGTTCTTTCTAGCTCCAACTCCAACCTTGGCCACTCTCTCCAACTAGTGCCAGTTTCCTATTCGAATGGCAAACTTTTACAAAATAGGACTTAGAAGGGATCTCAGAAAGTTAACACCTTCCTCGGACAGTAGGGAAACTGAGGCCTCACTACCACCTGGTGCTTTGAGCACTGTGTACACTTAGACCCAATTTTTAACTGCTCTGAGTCTTACCCTTCTCATCTACAAGACGTAGATAATAAAGAGTACTCCTCTCCTCTGGGGTTGCGGTTGAGATTACCTAGAATCATGCACATAAAAGCTTTGCAGCTGGGACCCATTTTACAGAAGAAAACATTTGCTCAAGGCCACCCAGAAAGTCAAGGACAGAAGTAAGCCTAACACTCAAGACTTTTAACTTCTACTTTATTGAGCCATTCGGTGAAGAAGCATTGCGAGGCTATCATGTTCCAGGCACTGTTGCGGGCACAGAACACTGAATGATGAACAATCCTGTCGTTGTCACTGCTCTTGCTGCTGTTTATGATGTAGGAGGAAATGGGACATTGTGTTCTGAAGGAGAAGGGAGGGTGCTATGGAAGTAACTGGAAGAAAACAACCTGGGAAGGGCAGTAAGGGAACCTTGCCCCAAGGAAGAGCAAGTGTGGGACCCCAAGGCTGGAAGGAGAGAGAGATGTTCTTAGAACTGGGAAAAAGCCCTGTAGGTTGGCCTTTGTCTCCAGAATCTCCCCCTTCCCCCACAACTCCCTCCGGGCCCAGTATCTGCGCATGAGATCCAGTGATGCCGCTGAAGTCCTGTGTAACGAGGAGAGGAAGGGGAGAGCCACAGTTCTCTGCTTCTGTCTGGAGCTCTGAAAGCATCTCTCACATGAAGCAAGCTTTGCAACTAAACATCTCGACTTTCTTAAAATATAAATTAGGGGGCAGTGAAGTAATGAGTATTTGATGCATAAATATGCTAACCTCTGTTTGGCTTGTTTTACTGCTCTGATCTCTAGAGTGCAAGTTGGAAAATCAGCAAATTACTTAGGAGGAGAGATGGGAGAGAAGAGACACATATTCAGCCAAGAGCCCACTGAACTCGTACACGTAGACAGTTTTTAAAAGGTGGGGGAAATACAAAATCACACCCTCTAGCCCAACAGCTCTCGCTCTATGTTCAGCTGTTTATCAGTTCTCTTCCCTGCTTCCTCCGCCCATGCCTCACACAGTCCTGCTTCTTATCAGGCTCAGCCTGTGCTTAACTTTATATTCTGACCATTTCACTTTCTCTTTCTTATCTGAACACAGAAAAGAGCTCCGCAGTAGCTCAGGTGCAGCCCTGGTGATGTATTTGTCCTGAACCGAGAATCCGAGTGGGGTCAGCTGGCAGAGCTGGCCCCTGGACCTAAGTGAGCAGTCTGTTTCCTCAAAGGGAGTGGCCCTTACCCTGGGCCCCAGGTTTTGGAGCCCAATGTTTGGAAAGGCGCTGAAGACTTACTCTTCCTTACCTTCACCAAGAAAATTCTGGTAAACTATTCTCATTCATCTGGCCCTGGACATGCAAGGTGGTAGGAGGTGTATAACTATAAGATACTACATCACTGGCCTCAAGGGTCATGCAAACCAGTTAAGGAAAATAAGTAATGGTGATCGTAATAACATCTAATATTTATTATGCCCTACACCAGACACTGTGCTAAGGGATTTACATGCGCCAACTCATTTAATCCTCTCAACATTGTACATTTCCTCTTCCGCAGATAAGGAAAAGTCCATCGGAAAAGTTAAATGATGTACCTAAGATCACACAGGGTGATAGGACTGAGAATGAAATCCATGCTGTGTAATTCTAAAACTTGTGCACGGATTCATGTCAGAATAAATTTAATGATAAAGACGATATAGAAAGACCACACAATTCAGAGAGAGAATCCTGTAGGGAGGTGGAGGGGGCCTAGGAAAGCCTCACAGAAGACTCTGAAGGACAGGAAGAGGAGGCATCTTTTGGCCTTGGCACTGCTAACATGTAGGGGCAAATAACCCTTCGCTGTGGGGGCTGAACTGTGCCCTGCAGGATGGTTAGAAGGCTTTCTGGCCAATAACACTCCCCAGTTATGAGATCCAGAGAAGTCTGGGGACATCACCAAATACACCTGGGGGACAAAATTACCCACGGTGGAGAACCACTGCCTGAAAGCAGCGATGGTCAAAGGATGTGCCGCAAGAAATTTTCACACATTTCATCAGGGGCACTGACCTCCTTTCCCTTAGGATGTCAAATAAGAGAATGACAATGGCCAATACAATTTAGATACCCAGACATTAATAGATATAGGGTTATAGTACAGAACATCTTGAGATTTCACATGAATATCCTCATGCCTATCAAATTAAAAATAGTCATTGGTGTGAATAAGTCAAAATTATACCTACTTTTTTTTTTTTTAATCAGATCGGCAATATAACATTTCTTGGTGTGCTGCAGAATTTTAGTAATTTGTTTATGTGTGCCACGAAATGAAAAAGACTGAAAATCACAGGGAGCTGGAGAGCAGAGGAGGCCTGAATGGAGGGAGGCCATGCAAAGCCAGGGAGGTCTTCTGTGTGAGAGAGAATGATTGAGACACAACTGAAGTGGAGATTGAAAGGAGACGAATGCCAGGTTAAGCAAGAATTTTATTTTTTCTAGAAGGATGCATGTACCCCTTACTAACATGCATCAGCCCCCTGGCCTGCATGCTGTTCTCCGAATATGCCAACCACACTCTGGCCTCAGAGTTCCTGCTTCTGTTATTCCCTATCCTCAAAATGATGTTCCCTCGGTTATTTGCAGAGCCTCTCTCACTTCCTCCGCGTCTCTAATCAAATACCACTTTAGGGGAAGCCGGTCCCACCTGTAATTCCCTATCCCCTCACTATGCTCAATTTCATGTCTGCCTTTCCTAATATCAGACCCACTGAATCCTATACTGGTGTGCTTATCACTCTACCATCCATCTCCTCCATTAAAATGCCAGCTTCTAGGTGGCAGGTGTGTGCTCTGCTGCACGCCCCCCCCCCCCCCCCGCCCCCCGCACCGGGAACACTTCTTGGCACACAGAATGTGCTCAATAAATATTTGCTAAAATAATGGACTCATTTCCAAGGGAGTGTTTTAGGAAGTGATTCCCTAGAAGTCAGTCAACCCCATGTCCAGTCTGTAAAGAAAAGGTCCTAGAGAAGATGCGATATTCTCAAAAGATGATCTGAGTTCTCCCAGAGTCAGAATTAGCTGGGCCATGAAGTCTGTTAAAGCACAGACTCCAATTGCCCAATCTAGAGCCACAGCACCTGGAAACGCCTACCGAGTCCAAAGATACAAAGCACGTGGCAACTCTCATTGTGAGACAACTATGCCATGGCTCTTTCTCTTTAATTTCACTTCTTTAGGAGCCAAGATTTAGATACCCAGACATTAATAAACATAGGGTTATAATACAGAACATCTTGAGATTTCACATGAATATCCTCTTGCCTATCAAATTATAAATGTTTACACTATGTTGATATAGAGCTTACATTCTCCCAGCCCTTCACATTATACACAGCATTTCACTTTCCCAACTTTTTTTGATCCTTAAAACCACCTTTAAGAAAAATAGAAAGGCCAAAATTTTCTCCATTTTGTCAACTGAAATAATTGAGACTCAAAGAGCTACAGTGGCTTGCCTACAACCTACACCATTTATTAAAGGCAGAGAGAGAGAGCAGGGAGCATCCACCCCTGAGTTATTTCTTCTCAACCTAATATAACAACTGGGTGCATTTTAACAACACAGTGTAGTTCAGTAAAAATCTCTGTAAAACCTTATGACATACATGGAGTTAGGTAGCATTATCTATATTTTCAGATGAGCAATTTAAAAGATATGCATAGTGCTGTGGTTAAATTCTAAGGCTCTGGACTGGATGCCTTGGTTCTACCACTTGCTCCATGATCTGGAATAAGCTAGATAACCTATGTGAGCCTCCGTTTCCCTATCTGCAAAATAAAGATAACAATAATACTCTTAGGAGTGTCACAAGGATTATCACAATTTATGTAAAACTGCATATGGTCTGACACACAGATCAAACTCAAGAAATGCCAACTATTAGCAGTAGTAATTAAGGTTTTCAGGCTAGTAAACACAGGGAAAATGTCTCATTGTAATCCTGGTGCTTACTCCAAAGGATGGCATAGCAGAAATTCTATATATATTTGCTCAACCAAATAATAAAGAAACGAATGACAGAGATTAAAACGACCTCCCCAGGATCATATCATTAGTAAATAACATAGCAACACCTAACCTCCTGTCTTCCAACAATACATCATGCGTCCTTATATTACACTGGTTCTCAGGCTTCCTACTGAGCAGTAAGGCGAGGGCAAGGAGTTAGTTCACTGTTGTACAAGCACTTTCTAATCAGATCTCCATTCATGGATGTGAAATTGTAAACCATTGGCTCTGAGGAAAATGCATTAGACCTGGTTGGCTAAGGTGGGCTATGTCCTTATTATTCTGTCTCCCTTCTTGATGCCCTGGTGCCAGAAACCCTACACACAGGTATTTTTATTCTCCTGAAACAACAGCAAGGCCACTCAGTTGCTCTCTTATGATCTAAAGATGTTGTCTGTGTCTGCACGTCCCTCTGGTTCAGTAGTGGATTTGGAAGGTGAAGAGCCTGCATGTTCCGGTCAAAGCAGGAAGGGAGAAAGGTTGTGTAAATGTGACCATGCTGTCACGTGAGGTTAGTAAATCCCCAGCCTTCTCTTCTATCCCTTCAATCAGCACCACTCCCTCCACCACCACCACTCTTGCCTATCTGCCAATAGAGAATACACACACTTGCACTAATCTAATGCCTTTTTAAACACTTCTGATATGAAAGATGCAGTTCTCCAGGCTTTTCAGTTCATGCCTTTCATGCTTGTGTCAAATCTGCACTAAACATTAACCACTAATCAATGTTAATTTATCGATAGCTTGAGACTAATTTCTTTGTATCCAAGCTAAATCATGCAACAATAGTGCTCCTAACTCAATTTAAATGGGATCATTATTTTGAGAGGAATAAAAAACCCATGAGGAATACAGCATCAATGTGTGCTTTAGTATGCAAGGAACTTTTTTTTAAGCAACAGCAAAACCCTGTTTGTGAACTAGAATCCTGAAATATTAAAATTGATAGAAACCTTAGACATCATGTGATCCAACCCTCTTGGTTCACAGCTGTGCAAGGTGAGCCCAGAGAAAGAGGAGAACCAGGGCAACGTTTTCTACAGCTAGCATGCATCTTCCCAGCCCTACCCTCCGCAGATGTGTTCCTAAACAAATCCTAACACACACACCAGGAAGCTCCATTTAATACAGTTCTCAAGTGGCAAGCATGGAGTGCTTTTAGAGTAGATTAGAAGACAAGAAGATAGGTCAGGAGTTGCCCCTCTACTGCCTCCAGGAGACATGCTTTAGCCCAGGAAATTGCAAGTGGAAGGGAATTTGCCAGCTGGGATGGGCAGGTGGGGGGTGGAAGTGAAGGGGTGGGGGGGAGGTGTAAAGGTTGGGGGAGGGGAAGAGACTGGGCTGCAAGTAAGATGGCAAAGATTAGAGACATATGATAGAGCTTCTCTATTAATTTAAGAGATTAGATATGCTCAATCAGGCATCCCAGCTCTATCAGTTATAGATTATCAATGACATCAGGCACTTACATATGAGGCTGTCCTGGGCCTTCTCAATGCCACTTGCTGTAAGATAAGATTTGGAATTCCAAATGCTTAAAACTCAGCCTTCTGCATCTGTGAGATACTAGCAGAGGAGTCTGGAAGACTGCCATGCTTACACAGACACACACACAATCAATCAATCAATCAATCAATCAATGGAATTCATACTAGTTTCTGGAAACCATCCTGAGTAAAGATGAACAGGATATCTCAAAAGGCTATTCTTAATCTGTTATATTGAACCTTCTTCCAAGGTTAACCAACAGGGAACGGTAGGATCAGAGATTCTCAATGGAGCTAGAGCAGGACATGGGTGGGGGAGGAGGGGAAGGCTTGTACACAGTGGCATGTTTGCTGAGAGCACAGATGAGCACTCTATGCCTGCCCCCACCCTGGGATGCCACTTCAGGATAAAGTATCTCAGAGTTGCCTCCATGTTGCTACTTTTCTACATGTCCAGATACTAATATTTTAATGGTTAAAAATACAAGACTAACTTTTTTCACTGGCATTTTTCCCTTCCATAAGATAGTAGTAGAGTCCATAGAAACAGTAGAAAGTTCAGTTGAATTTTTTTAAGCCCTAACCTTGAACCAAACACTGTGCTTGGTGCCTTGCAGGAACTGCCTCATTGAATTTCCCCTCCCATGTGGACAGGTACTACTATTCTTCCCACTTTACAGATGGGAAAACTGAGGTTAAACAGTAATCTCCAACTCGCTCACTTTAGGGGTAGCAGAGCTAGATTAAATGCCAGGTGACTCTGCCTGCAGAGGTCTTGGTAGTCAAAAAAGCTGTTTAATTTTTGCATTTTAATTTTAAAATCAACATATCATAAAGCTGATGCTTTTGGAGAGTGACTGCAAATGGGTGTTAGGTTTCTTTTTGGGTGATAAAAATCTTCATAAATTAGATTAGAGTAATGGTTGCACTATTGGGTAAGCATTCTAAAAACCATTGAATTATACACTTTCAATGAGTGGGTACTATAACATGTAAATTTTATCTCAGTAAACCTATTAATGAAAGAAAATCAATTAGTCATAATGGCATGGGTCTACTTGTGATTCTATTCTGTTCCATTAAACCAGTGGTTCTCAACTTTTCTAATGCTGCAACCCTTTACTACAGTTCCTCATGTTGTGGTGACCCCCAACCATAAAATTATTTTCATTGCTACTTCATAACTGTAATTTTGCTACTGTTATGAATCGTAAGGTAAATATCCGAGTTTCCCGATGGTCTTAGGCTCTACAGCTGTGGTTCTCAACCTGTGGGTCTATAACTGATCATATGTTGTGACCCACAGGTTGAGTACCACTGCTGTAGAGCTAAGACCATTGGAAAACACAGATATTTACATTATGATCCATTAATAGTAGCAAAATTAGAGTTATGAAGTAGCAACGAAAATAATTTTATGGTTGGTGATCACCACAACTTGAGGAACTGTATTAAATGGTCGAGGCATTAGAAAGGTTGAGAACCACTGCATTAAATGATGTAAATCCTTTCTCCAATATCACACTGTCTTCATTACTAAGCTTTATAAGAAATCTTAAATCAGGTGGTGTGAGTCCTTAAACTTTATTTTTCTTTTTCAAAATTCTTTTAGCTTTTCTAGTTCATTGCTTTACCATGTAACTTTTTAGCTTGTCTATATATTTTTAAAAAACTTGTTGGGATTTTTATTAAAATTACATTAAATCTACATATGATGACAAACCTGCCATCTTTATTCTGCGAGTCCTCCCAAACACAAACATGGTATGCCTCCATTTATTTAGAACTTTATCCACATTTTTGTGGTAGTTTTCAACTTAGAGATCCTATACATGTTTTCTTATATTTAGAAATATGTATTTCTATCTCCATATCATTGTAAATTTCATTATTTTAAAATTCTTATTTCAAATTGTATGTGGTTAGTATATAAAATACAAATGTTTTTTATGCATTCACCTCATATTCTATGATATTGTTAAACTCACTTATTAGCCCTAAGAGTTATTTTTATAAATTCCTTAAGGATTTCTACAAAGATAATGCTATTGTCTGCAAACAGAAACAATTTTTTTAATTTTTTTTAATTTAACTTCCTTCTGTTCTGACCCATAGGACTTTCTGCGTATTATTTTCTCCTTCAGGTAAACTATCTGAAATCAATCCTAGATAAAGGTGAGCATGAGAGAAAATGAGATGTTGGATACAATTATAATTACACTCAGCTTTATACCTTCTAGAGGTATGAGACATCTTTAGTGCCATCACCTGCTGGTTCAGATCAATTCACTGCACATTTATTTGGTTCTTACTGTGTGTAGACATTCTAGGTTTAGGAAATAAAAAGGAGCAGAGTCCATCATCAGAAGTTTACAGTGCAGTGGGGAAGACAGCTACAGATCATTGTGATGTGAGGTGATAAATATTAATGACGTAGGTTTACACATGGAACTAAGTAGAAGAAAGATTTACTGTGGCCTGGCCTGGCCTGGCAGTAATGGATGTGGTGATCAGATTACCCTGGTTCAAGGCACCACCATCTCCCATTGGGACAATAGTAACATCCTCCTCATTTAGGTACATAGGTCTAATCTTACCCCGCTGACACCCTATTCTTCTTTTACAATCAATTCCATTGAGATGTAATTCACATATCACAAAATCCATCCATTTAAAGCACACAATACAATGGCTTTATTATATTCACAGAGTGGTACTCCATCACCACAATCAATTTTAGAACATTTTCATTATGCCAAGAAAAAACCACACTCTCCTTTAATCATAAACCCCCAAACTCTTATTCTCCTCACCCCTAGGCAACCACTAAGCCTACCTCTGTCTACAGATTTGCTTGTTATGGACAGTTCACATACGTAGATTCACACAATATGGGCCCTTTGTGACTAATTGCTTTTACTGGATACTTTCAAAGTTTATACATGTTTTAGCATGTGTCAGAACTACATTTATTTTTTTATTACCAAATCACACTTCATTGGATACATATATCACATTTTATGTATGTGTTCATCAGATGATGAACATTTGAGTATTATAAAAAATGCTGTATAAATATTTGTGTAGACATATATTTTTATTTCTCTTGGGTACATACCCTGTTTCCCCGAAGATAAAACAGTGTCTTATATTATTTTTTTCTCCCAAAGTTGCGCTAGGTCTTATTTTCAGGGGATGTCTTATCTTTCCAGTCACTAATTACAGTAATAATTACAGGTCTTATTTTCGAAGGATTTCTTATTTTCAGAGAAACACGGTACTTAGAAATGGGATTGCTGAAACTCAGGGTAACTCTATGTTAAACATTTGAGAAACTGCAGATGTTTTCCGAAGGGGCTGCACCATTTACAATCTCACCAGCTGTGTTCATGGGTTTCAATTGCTCCAGACTTCAGACAACACCTGCCATTATCTACCTGTTTTATTACAACCATTTTCATGGTGTGAAGTTAGATTTCATTGTGGTTTTGAGTTGCCTTTCCCTGATGGTTAGTGATGATGAGTATCTTTTCATGTCCTTATTGGCCATTTTCATATATCCTGTGGAGAAATGTCTATTCAAGTTGCACAAAGCTCCAACATGATCTGGCCCCCACCAATGTCTACAATCTCATTTTCCTCTCTTTCCTGCTCTTTTGGATTTTGCATGAAGACCTCCTTTATTTTCTTCAGGACCCTTGAACCAGCCTTTGGCTAAGGTAGGCTCTGTCCTTATCATTCTGTCTGCCTCTCTTGATACCAGACCCACAGGACAATAGCAACAGCTTCCTCATTTAGGCCATCACTCAGCTATAACCACAGTCATCCCTTCCCAACATTGAGGCTTCAGAGAGGCATCACAATGTAGCCTAACTCTTCATAGAAATGATCACTATCTGGAACAATTACATTTACTTGCTTGGTGGTCTACTTGTTTATTTATAATGTGAATCCTATACAAGCAAGGACCTGTTCAAGCTTTCATCAGCATCTTTTATATAGTATTCAAAAGTATGCATTAAATTGTAAAAATACATAAATGAATGGGTAGATGAATAAATCAAAGAAGTCATCCTGAAAGAGATGGTACTAGAGATGAGTCCAAAGGAAACCTAACTGTTATACCTCTATTAATTACACACTGAATGGGACCATTTTACAAATCCTGCCAGGATAAGGCCTATAGTTGGTCAAAAACAACAACAATAGAGAAGTTAATGTATACTTTATTTAATAACATGTTTAAAAGAATACATTACTAAATTGGAAATGTTTAGCTGGCACCACCCCTCTAATTACAGAAAAAAATAAAATAGTGCCAAGTTTTCCTTTGCTTGTTTTCAGTGCCTATTCTGAGCCCACTATCCCTCTGGTTGTAGTTTCTCAGTGGCATGTTTGTGAATCAAATCAAGTGGTTTCTAGGCTAAATCGTGGTGCCAACTTTGAGGCATTCCTTGCTACTAAGACCAGCTGTCACACAGGAAAATGCAGCCAAATTCCAACTGGCACACAACTCCGTTTAAGAGTCGGACGGGTAACTCTCCCACCTTGGCAGCTGGACACCGGTGAAGTGTTACAATTCTTTTATTTTTTAAATATTTATTTATTCATTCATTCATTTATTTATTTATTTATTTATTTATTTATTTATTTATTTTACCTCAGTTGTCCCATCCTTATTGGGAAACAACATGGTACTTGCCCTTCTGCCTTCGTTCCTCTCAGAAATTCTATCATCATTAATAGGGAGACAATAACACTAAAGGCATGAAAAGCATGTACTATGGAGTCACATGAACATGGATACAAATCACAACTCTGCTACTTACTGACTGTGAACCTGAGCAAAAGACTTAAAGCCTCCCTAGCTCAGGTTTCTTATTTGTGTCATGTCCAATATACCACCTACCTAAGTGAGCTGTTGGGAGAATTGTTCATACATATTTCCAACTAACACTTATAGAGTGCCTGTTATAAAAGTAATAGTTGCCATGTACTAAGAGTATACCATGGGCTAAGCATTGTTCTTTTATCTTCAAGCCATTCTATGATGTAGGGGCTATTGTTATTATATCCACTTGACAGATAAGGAAACAGAGTCTCAGAGATATGAAATAACTACCCAAAGTCACATGGTTAAGTCATTTGGGCAGAGATAGAATTTAAACCTGAATCCCGTCTTCATTCTTAAGGATGACTTTCCATGAGAGCCAAGATTTTTGTGTGTTTTGTGCACAATAAATTTCCTGGTACTAGCGTCTATTAGCATTCATTGTCTATTGGTCAGGTTGCCCTAGCACAAACAAGATGCTCCATAAAGCTACGCTGAAGCACTTCACAGACATTCTCTGTTGTTGACCACTAGGCTAGACCCAGAGAACAGCGCAACCCCGGTGACTGCTTGGTTGGTCTCTGCCCATATGTACTACATAGTCTAATGGGAATTAAATGAGATCATGCCTTTAAAGCACCCAGCACATAATAAATTTATTTCAAAACACACTATTACTATAATTTTTATGACATTGTTCTCTTTTGTTCAATTCAAATTCATATACCTGTATTCTCAAAGTACAATGAAAGAATAGTTTTTTAATAATTCACAATATTAGAGCATTTACCTTTGGGAGTTCTTATAATTTATTCTCACTCATTCTATTCAAAAGTATTTACTGAACATATACTCCAGATTTTTTTTAAAATGTCAGTTTTATAAAATTCACAGAAATCTGCCAGAGAACTTGGCCTTATCCAACTGGCCATTTGCTTTCATAGATTCCACTAGCCCAGCTGAAGGACAATAAGGAAAGGTACCATTCAGTATCCAGTGTGTAGCGCATTCTGAAAAACTATTTTTTTTTTCTTACACTAGAAGGTGATATAGCAACAAGGAGGTGGGTAGAAATGAAAACAAGTGTGGGAATGGTTGGCAGTGAGCACACATTGCCTACATATCGATAGAAAGAGAGCGGTAGGCTGGGACCAGAGCAGACAAAGTATGTTCTCAGCATTTCTCCATCCCCTTTTTCAGGCTGGCAAGCATCAGAGGGATGACTTGGGAAAGCAGGCTTGAACTTGACACTGGGGATCCAAAGACCAGAAGCAAGAGCATTCACAGACAAGCAAAGTTCTCTGATAATGGGAAATAAATGCAGATGATGCAGTGAGCCACCTGACCATCACAGGGGATGGCACTACCTGTGAGATATCTTTTAGGGATTCTAGTACCTGGATTGAAGATATTTCTAGAAGTGAGATTCTATTATTCTTTCTACATAAAAATGTTTTTTTCTCCCAGAAGCTGATGCTTTCACAACTTTCTTCATCTTGTGCCTATGTTGGTAGTTCACCCAGGTTTCAGCTTTTACATCCCACATCAAATGTTCCCATCTGTGTATCTTTCTCTGTGTCCCATTACAGAACTTTCCAAACAATATAAGCCAAGGCTAACTATCCTGCACATTTTCTCTTTTCAGATGATATCTGCATTTTAACAAGGATTTCCCACTACAGGGAAGTACAGAACATTTGCCTTGACAGAGATGGAAGTAGAGCATCAAAAAAGGAGTTTGTAGTGCCAGAGGGGTGCTCAGTGACTGCATTTTTTGCTGTGGGCCAGCACTGCAAAGGGGTAAGAAATAAAAAGTCTCCTAGTCTTTGACTGGAAAAGGACAAAAATAATGAGAAAAATCTAAAGCTTTTTTATTTTTAATTTTTTAAATTTTTTGGTTGGTCAAACTATTTTCTGCCTAACTTGTTTTTGTGGGCTTTTTAACTTTGCTTTGTATTTTTTGATACTGATACTGAAAACCAGAATTCATGCCAAGTCAAGCCATAAAACATTTAAATTTGCAAAAAATAAAAATGGACAACTATCCTTTGATATAATTACTACTAATATTATTTTTATCTTAAAGATATAATAACTGAAGCTCAGAGAGGTTAAGTTGCCCAAAGCCACTTGATCAATCAGGTAAAAAATTCAATACCAAGGAGTCTGTCCCCACAGCTTGACCAGCTAAAACATGACTGTGGTCAGCAGAATTCTAAGGAGGCCTCCTAGATTCCCAGCTCCAGGCATTCACACATCTTCTCCCAGTTATTCAACTGAACACTAACCTCAGTACTTCCAAGGAGGGATTTTACCTATGTAACTCAATTCCTAAATCAGTTGACCTTGAGATAAGGAAATTATCAAGGTTGGCCTCACCTAATCAGATGAACTCTTTAAAAACAAAGTGTTGCCTGGCTGGTGTGGCTCAATAGTTGACCATCTACTTATGAACCAGAAGGTCACAGATAGATTCCTGGTCAGGGCATATGCCCAGCATGAAGGCTCAATCTCCAGTGGCAGGGCGTGCAGGAGGCAACTGATCAATGATTCTCTCTCATCATTGCTGTTTCTCTCTCTCTCTCTCCCTTCCTCTCAGAAATCAATAAAAATATATCTTAAAATAAAGAAATAAAAGCAAAGTGTGTTTCCAGCTGGTCACAAAAGAATAGAGTCATGCATTCTGGCTCATCTAGAAAAAAACAATGCCTATGCTGTGAACTTCCTGCAGGACCACGTGGAAAAGTACTGTGAGTGACCTGTAGGACTAAGAGTGGTCCCTGCTTGACAACCAGCAAGACAACAGGGACCTCACTCCTACAATTGCAGGAACTGAATTCTGCCAACAACCTAAGCGAGCTTGAAAGAGAACCCTGTCTTTTAGGTGAGAACTCATCAGCTGGCTCTTTGTTTTCAGCCTTGAAGACTAAGCAGAGAATCCAGCTCAGCCAAACTCAAACTTCTAACTGCAGAAACAGAGAGGTAATACATGGTATTGTCTAATTTGTTGTGCAGAAATGAAAAATGAATTCAATGGTCATTGTAGAGACTTAGGATATACCAAAGAGTCAAATAAAGAAAATAAATATCACCCATAATCTTACCACTCAGAGAAAACCATGTTAACATTTTTTTTCTGGTGTATTTGTTTTTGTATTTACAAATATATGTGCAAATTCATAACAAATTGTTAATAAATTTTATTATTCTCTACTTTGTTCATTAGTATTCTGACAAGAGTATTTTTATGTTATCAAATATTCTTTAAAAATTTAACTTTCAGCAATTACTATATACTATACTTATATAAAAATGTACTTTGTGAGGTGTTTAAATTGTGTTTATATTACTTTTATAATGAACCTTATTTTACCTAATAATAGACAAACATGTAAATTGACTGTACCTCTGCTACACCCACAGCCAATCAGAGTTAGTGTGCAAATTAACCCAACAAAGATGGTGGTTTAATTTGTATATGTAGGGGCAGAGCAGCCAGGAGGGGAAGGACGCCTGCTATGAGGAGGAAGGGGGGATGGAGACAGAGGGAGCTACAAAAGCAGTGCCTAATCAGAAGCAAGGACTAGAAGCCAGGTGGCTGGGAGTGAAGACAGAGGAAGAAAGGCCTATTATTGCATGAATATTGTGCAGTGGGCTTCTAGTTTTTATAATTATTCTGTACATAAATCTTTGAGTTTATCTATTTTTCATTAGGACAGATTCCTAGAAGTGCTATTGATGAATCAAGAAGATTTTGAATTATTTTACCATCTTGACACAGGTTGTCAATTTGCCTTCGGAAGTGTTACAGAATACCATCCTGACCAGCAGCGTGCAAAGCTACTCTCCTTACCGTGCTTTTACTGCACTGCACAGGCTTGCTCTCAGGAAATGCAAAAACAGAGCATCGCTTTTCTTATTCATAGCTCTATTAGCCATCTGTATTTTTATTGAGTTACTTGTTCACGCTCTTTACCTACTAGTGCTTTTACCATTGTTGATAGGTAATACTTGCTCACATGTTTAGAAGTTAACTAAAAATTTCTTGCAAATATTTCCTCAGATTGTCATTTCCTTTTTTATTGAGATTATTTATGACCCACAGTTGCTTCTGTTCACCAATATACAAGCCATCATCTCTCACCTTTGTGAACTTTTTGAGAGAAATGCTTGCTCAGCACAGTATTAAATAGTGGCATATGCTTTCTTCTTTATTTAAGCTGTTTTCCTTTTTATTGGTAATGTAACTGTAATCCATCTAATGACCTAATGCAAAGTGAGGCCTCTCTTCCTGTGATGAGGCACCTGACTAGCGACCGGATGGACAATGACCATCGTGGGGGCATGCACTGCACCTTGCTGAGGTCTCCTCCATGGTCCCAGCACAGACAGATCCACACTAACACACAGCTGAGTGAAGTGTATTAGACTGATTCAAATGGAATCGCAGGAGCACGAAAGAGGCACGGACAGATGATTCCAGGATCCTATTGGTAAATATTCTTGGGCCTCACCTTGTGTCCACAGCCAGCTCACAGGACAGCAACGGGAGGGAACAGTTTTAATAAAAGCATTTATTTCAGCTCTCCCAAAGTAGTGGCAGATGTGTCTGGTCCAAGACTCTTTCCACCTGCCAAGTTTGTCAGATGAAGCTACAGACGTGAGGGTCTGCTGCCATTTCAGGATCAAAAGGTACACGTCCACCTACTGTCCCATGTCTGATCCTAAGCAGGCACCAGGTGATTGGATATGACAGACATCACATCTAAGATAGAAATCATTTCCAATCACCTGAGCGCTATTCCCTCCCTTTCTCCTCATGTTCAATAAGACAGAATCCAGAGCTTAACTCGGGCAGAGTCTCTGCTATATCAGGTCACATCTATTTCTGACCAAGTATAGGTAGATTTCTAATAATAAAGTCCAAGAAAATACCTTCAAAATGAAAAAGCTATTGAAAACTTATCAGCCAGTGGCCTCAAGGTTGTTCTTTTGTAATTCATTAGTCTAGTTCAGATCGCTTAACTTCCTGAGAGCCAATGATCTTAGATGATATCAATCAAGGCTGGTCCTCTTGTGGGAGAAAGGATTTGTACAGAATACACACTCTTCTCAGGTAAAGTGCATCATCTCTGCATGGTAGAAAATAATTGAGCTGCACCCCTTCCCCTGAGGAGGTAACTCATACTCCTATTTTAAACTACCTTGCAAATGTTCATGATGCTTTCTCCATAAAAATGTTATCTTAGATCAATGTTCTGTTACAACCCAAAAACGCAGGGCCATAAAAGAACCATCTTATTATGTTCATGAATTCTGTGGGCTTGGAATTCAGTCTGGACACAGTGGGAATAGCTTATCTCTGCTCCATGATGCCTGGGAATTCAGCTGAAATGACTGGAATGTCTAGGGGCGACTCAAATATTGGGACTCAAAATCATCTGGAGGCTTCTTCACTCACATGACTCACATCTGGACTGGAATGCCACAAAAGAGCTAGGGGCTCACTGGGCATCTCACTACATGAAAATAGAGTCTTAGGACTCTCCAGGTGGTCTCTCAACATGGCATCTCCAACACAGCAGCCTCAAGGCAGCTGGACTCCTTACACAGTAACTCAGAGGCCCAGTAGCAAAGGTTCCAGTGAACGAGATAGAATCTGCATGGCCGTTTATGACTCAGGCTCAAAAGTCACTCCAGCACATTCTATAGGTCAAACTCAACCAGATTCAGTGGGTGGGGATCTAGATTCCATCTTGTGTGGGAGGCATGTCAGTGTATGGCCATGTTTGAAAGCTGCCACAGAGGCAGGCCCTGAGCCAAGGGTTCAAGTGCAAGTAGTTCATTTGGAAGCACCAGTAGACTAAAGAAGTGAGGGAGCAAGAGAACAAAGGCAAATCAGGGTGACTTAACCAGGAAGTTAGTGTGATGGGCAATTAGGGCTCAATCGCAATGGCAGCTATGTGATGCATTGTAGAATGTGCTCATTGTTACTACAACCGAGAGGCCAGGTGGCTAAGCTACTTATCTACCAACTAGTCACAGGTTGAGAGCTACTTGGATAGGAGGTAGTAATAACACTTTCTGGGGGTAACCATTGCCAGAGAAAGCCCTCAGGAAGAGGTAGGTGCTTGAATTTGGGAGTAGTTTAACATGTAAAGTAAAATATTTACACTAAAGATTAGAATTATTCTTATTCATATTATTTTATTTCATATAGCACAAATAATACAATAGTATTATTATAGTATATTGTTTTAGTTTTAATTTTCCATTGGCTCTTATATTATCTACTTATCTGCTGATATTTTCTATCTTTTCATTTATGAACATATTTTCCTTTTCCTCACTAATAATATTTATAATAGCTGCTTTAAAATCCTTGTCTGCTAATTCTGACATCTGAGATATCTTGGGGTTGGCCACTGTTGATTGTCATTTCTCTTGAGAATGAGTCACATTTTCCTTTATTTTTTTTTACGTCAAATAATTTTGAATTGTATTCTGGGCATTGTAATGTAACACTGTAGAGACTAAATTGTGTTACATTCCTTTAAAAATTGTTGACATTGTTGGTTTGTTTATTTTAGGAGACAACTCGGTTGGAATCCAACTTCATATTATGCCTGTTGGGCTTCATCTCAAATCTGTTTAGCTCTTCTACTCCTTGGCTGAGTAGCTTGCAGTCTTACAGGCACATGTGTGGTTCAGGGACCAGCCAGAGATCTAGAAGAGTATACACCGGATGTGCCCTCCTTCTCCCTCTGCTTCTCTCCTTTCCAGCATCCCACATCGCTTTCTAATGTTACAGTTGCCATGAGCTCTATGCTCTGGCTCTTCAGGCCAGGAAGTCTGCAGGTTTTCTATCAAAGGTTTAGATACCACACTTGATGCTCAGGCTAGAGTTCATATTGACAGGAAATTTATCCTATGCTTGTGCCTTTTTCACAGTTTCTATTACTCTATAATATGTGAGCTTTTGTTTATTCTCAGATCCATCAAGTAGTTTTTTTTTATACTTTGTCCAGAGTTTATAGTTATCTGCAACAGGATAAATAACGTAGGAGCTCACTTCACCATACTTGAACTTAATTGATTTTTTTTATTACTGGGTTATGTGTTTTTGAATATGAAACCACATGTGAGCTGGTCCTCACAGACTGAGCTTCTTTTATCTCACAGGTGCCCAGACACATCTTTCCATTCTCTGTGGATAAGAACATAAACCCAGATTACAACTGAGATTCATAAATGTATCATAAAATAAATTAGATTTTATAATTCATAATGGAAATATAAACAAAGTTTTAATTAATGAATGTATGGGTGGAGTTTATTGAGAAAAGACCCATAATGTTATTAGAGCTCCAACCACATATCAGAGACTCTATCTGACCCCTAGCAGAGCAGTTTACTATACCATTATGCTCAGACACAATAGCTCACCTTGTCTTCACAGACCTATCCTGCAACCTACCTCTATGCTTAATGCTTCCTAATAGAACAACTCTTGCATTTTAATACTCAAACTCATAGAATTTGAATCTCTCTCGATAAAATGGTTTTCACTACTGTTTATGTATGAAAAATTTATATTGAAGTCTTAAATGCTCAATGCATTTTAAAAATACACTGTGTGGAGAAAACTCTCAAGTCACACTCCTATTACAAATAGTGGAACATCAGAATCCCATTTTTGAAAGCATGCTGATTATCATCAAAGGGAATGTTGCTACTGCAAAGAGGCACTTTTGGAGGATTATGTTCTGTATATAAACTGGCTGCTAATAATCATATTGATAATTTGGTTTTCAGGAAGCAATGTGTATAGCATTTTGCATCCTAAATTATAACAATTTTTGTGTGTGTGAATATGTTTTTAAGAAATTATAGATTTGGGGTTAATGAATAATGCATTATAATGTTTCCCATTTTAAATAATAGGAGATATGTTCTTGGTTAGTGTTTTTTGTGTAGAACATCAGATTTTTTAAGAACAGATTACTGATCTGACACTAAGCAGAAGATGCTTGTAATTACATTTTTACATGGATATACCCATAAGGGAACTAAATTTGAAAGAAAAACATTTTCCATTTTCCAAACGTGTTCCATAAAACTTGTGCAAGATGTTAATAGGTATACCTACACATTCCCTTCTCCAAACATTTCCTACCTATTATTGTTCTTGAAGAAAGCCTAAAATGAGATATTAATACAAATACACAGGTTTCTGACCAGGAGGCTAAGCGTTCTGTTTAATAACACAAGCTGCTTTCTTGAATAAGCTGATGTCAAGGCATCATATATATATATATATAGTTGAATAATATAGGACACAGGCACTGTGCCTGTATGACCATATCTGCATGTACCTATGCTGTCTATGGACTGCATTTACCTTACAGACATGTTCTATGAGGCACAGTGGTTTAAAAATGTCCTTCCCATCTCCTCTGTCTTATCTGGCTGCCTGCCTTGTACCGTCTGCCTGGACCATGGAGAAATTTGAGTTTGGGACCATAGATGTAGGACTTGGAAGCAGAGAGGTGGGACTGAGAACACAACCCAGATTGGCGTTGGAGGAACCTCAGCTTCTCTTTTGCCCTCCATTACTGATCGTATTCTCCTGGTAATGTTTCAGAAACTTCCCTTCTCCAAACATTCCTTACCTATTATAAAGACAGTCTCCTCTTTTACTATTTGATAAAGCATTTTCCAAACAGAACAAATATAAAATATAAAGATGAAGTTGTGTATCCAAAGTGCAAGTGAACAGGATTTTTAAATTAAAGCTAAGCTACAACTGAAAAAGCAACCAGTTCTTTTTTCCTTCCCATC